>NC_142874.1:83343439-83649909 GCF_051225735.1 Oryctolagus cuniculus
GTCACTTGCTCATAAACAAACATTTTCAATAGAGGTATTTCCATTCAGTACACTCGCCTTGATTTCAATGATTTATGACCCACAGCAGCAACATTGTGCAGCTTTGTAAGAGCAAGAGAGAGAGAAAGAGGGAGAGAGAGAGAGGGAGAGAGGGAGAGAGAGAGGGAGAGAGAGGGGGAGAGAGATATATAACTATTTTGAATGAATTGAAAAAAAAATCTCTACAATAAAAGAGATTCCAAACCAGCACTTAAAATAAGAAGAGTAAAAGAAACTAGCTCTTATAACAGTGTCACTGAGAAGTCCTTGGTTCCATATTTATTAATCTGAACTTGATCATCATAATCACTAAGTATATGATTGTCCATAGAACAGGCAAAGACTCATTTTGTACCAACTCTTCTCTGCATTTTGAAAAAAAAAACTGCCAAAAGGAAAAGGAAAAGCAGTTTTTATAGCCTTTTCTAAGGGGAGATATGAGTAATGGAAATAAATCTTACTACAAATAATAAAAAAGTCTAAATAATCACTGGCTCTTCTTCAGATTTGACGTTCTTACAGTTTTAATTGTATCTCTTCTATTAAGCTTCTTCACCCGTGGGATCACATCTCAGCATTGTGATGACACTTCGGATCATAGCTTCAACTTCCAAAACGTATCTCTGTATGGTATATTGATGGCTGGCAAAAGCCCATTAGAACTGTTCTGTGCACCATCCCAAGAAATAATACCAAATGTGTGTGAATAGTTAATTCAAAGCTATTCTCTTGCAATTCTCCTCTTCTCAAATAAAACATCTAAGTTTTGCATGCCTATCTGTATGCAAGATGTGTATAAAATGCAATTGTCTTGCACATAAATTGGAGCATCTTCAGCAACAGGGAGATTCATATTCAATTCCTTGGAGACATTCCCTCAACACATAGAAATTCCTGTCTTCACCATCCCCAAAATGTCCAGAACAAGTCAAGAAATTCAGTAGAATTAAAAAATACAATGCTAGGAAGAATGAATGGCTGAGAATTTGGAAAAATGTTTCCACAGAGGAGCACTATACTGGAGTACAAGGACTGATAGTGAATTAATACTACAAAGGTTAAATGAACATCTTTAGATGATTTCAGCCATCTTATGAGTGAGCAAAAATATTTGCATTCATATTTCAACAATGTATGATAGGGAAAAATAGCCAAGAAATTAAAATTCTTTGATCTCACCTCCCTCTCCCAATGGTGCTTCTATTTCTGAGTTCTTCTCTTAGAGTTAAAATGCATAGAGATTAATTTACCTGTCTTTTATCTATCTATCTATCTATCTATCTATCTATCTATCTATCATCTATTATGCAAGCCAACTGGTTGCTCTGTTAAGTCAGGAGAATACTCGAGATTTGTTAAGTCAAACAACAATTTAAATATTTTAATTATAAGTACTCAAAATTGCATTTCCATAATCTGAAAGCATTGTGGATTCCCAACATGCCCCTCTGAATCCCTGCATCCCCTTTTAAAGATAAATAAATAGAACTCTTTCATAGCTGAGCATTCTAAATATTTCTAAAGGGTGAAAGAGAAGCACCCAGATGTATAGGTAAGATTTCTCTTTAAATCTGAAGACCAAAATGTATTCTAGTGTCAGAAAGTATTCTGACATTGAAAAGTACAATAAAAGAAAATTTTTCAAGAAAAACAATGAAAAATAAATTAGGTGTTTGGTGGAAGAAGGTGTGAAATGTCTAAGTGCTGACTGCACTTTATAAACATTTATACCATCCTGAGTCTATTCATACTTATGAACTTCCTGAACACGATGTAATTTCACCCATTGTTGCATAAACTGCATTCCTTATACAAATGTTGTACTCTGGGTGTAAGACATGTGTTCTTGACGATTTGGACAATTCCTTTTTGACTGTGTTTTTTAAAAAAAAGCTGAGGTTACATGACAGCCCCAGATGGTTTTTAAGTGAAGAGTAGAAAAAGTAATATAATTGATTTGGTGTTTGTTGAGATGCCCTAAACGTTCAGTTTCAACTTTTACCTAATCCATCGAGTCCACCTTTTTTATTTCTCCTCTTTAAAAAAAAAAAAAAAAAAAAAAAAAAAAAAAAAAAAAAGAGTTTCACCAGGAATTTGGGTCATGTGTCTAGTATGCTAAAAATGCCACAGAAATTTTGCTGGGAAAAAGCTCCTTCAGGAACTTCACTGTTCAATTGCTAAGGCTGTTTGTGTAAATGATGAGTTAGTTTCTAGAAGGCTCTATCAAGATCTTGCATCAGCTCTCTCAATCTCCTCTGAGTAGCCATCAATGAGTTTCTCTGCATGAATATCCCAGGTTGTTCCTAGAAATATGAGATATCTGAATATTGTACTGTTCCTTCTTTACTGTATAACATATACTTCCTTTGTATTTATTTTGCTTTTTTACATTAGATACAATATTCAGTTTAGTACTTAGTATAAGATCCAGTCCAATTTTGATTCCAATTCACCTTTTTTTTTTTTTTTTTTTTTTTGGACAGAGTGGACAGTGAGAGAGAGAGAGAGAGAGAGAAAGGTCTTCCTTTGCCGTTGGTTCACCCTCCAATGGCCGCCGCTGCAGCCGGCGCACCGCGCTGATCCGATGGCAGGAGCCAGGTGCTTCTCCAGGTCTCCCATGGGGTGCAGGGCCCAAGTACTTGGGCCATCCTCCACTGCACTCCCTGGCCACAGCAGAGAGCTGGCCTGGAAGAGGGGCAACCGGGACAGAATCCGGTGCCCCGACTGGGACTAGAACCTGGTGTGCTGGCGCCGCAAGGCGGAAGATTAGCCTAGTGAGCCATGGCGCCAGCTCAATTCACCATTATAAACATTTTACTTACTGGGACAGATGTTTGGTGCCACAGTTAAGATACCACTTGAGATATCTGCATTCCCTACTAAAAGCATCTGAGTTTGAGTCCAAGCAACTTATATTACTGTTCCAGCTTCCTGATAATGTGCACACTGACAGGCAGCAGGTGATAGCTCAGGTAATTGGGCCCATGCCATCCACATGGATGTCTTAGATTGTGCTCTGGACTTCTGACTTCAGCCTGGTTCAGCTCTGATTCTTACAGATATTTGGGGAGTGACTCAGCAGATCAATCTCTGTCTTCCAGATATTACATAACAGATATTACTTTTAAAATATGTTCATTGATATGTAGTATACTTTTGATGGATACATTTCATCAGTTTAAAGCAGTTCCCTTCTGATTCTAGTATGCAAAAAGTTATTATTAAAGGGTTTCTAATTCTTTTCTTATTCTAATATGGTGACTTAAACCGACTGAAGATTTTCTAATAAGTTATCTTTACATCTTTAGAATGCATCTCAATTGGTTATGATACACTGGGTTGTTTATATATTACTTAATTCTATTTACTAACATTACTGTGAATCACAGTTTAGAGTCAGTGATTTCATTGCCTGGAAGATTTTTTTTTAAATGTTATAAAAGGGACTAAAAAACAAATATAATTCAATTATGCACCATCCTTTGTTTGTTATTTCTGTCGAATGATATCTTAACAATAATTTAGATTTATAGCAAGACAAAATTAAAGAAAACCAACGAATTTCTCCAGAAAAGTTTTAGATTTATAAAAAAATTAAGGTAGTACACAGAATTCTAATATGTTCCACACCCAATTTTCTCATTGTTTACATCTTCCACTAGTGTCATGTATTTTTCACAACACATGGTTAGGTTTAATATATTGATATATTTTTATTAACTATAGTTTATATTTTATTCAAATTCCCTTACTTTTAATCTGTTGTCCTTTTTATGTCCTAAATTCTCATTCATAACACTGTAATATATTTAGTCACTATGACTTTTTAGGCTCATCTGGACTGTGGCAATTTCTTACTTTGCTTCTTTTGGATGACTTTGATAGTTCTAAGTACTGGTCAGGAAAATTGTAGAATCTCCCTGAATTCATGCTTCTCTGATCCTTGTCTCATGATGAAACTGGTATTTTGAGTCTTTAGGAAAAGAGTTCAGAGGCAAAGTGCTACTTTCACTATACACTTTATAGAGTAGATTATTAGTAATATCAGCATAATGACAGGCTAGGAGTCTCCAGCAATCATGCCCTCTAGAAATATTTATTTTAACAAGCATCAATGCACAAAAAAAACCTTCACAAGAGATAAAGAATCTAGGTGAGAGACCACAGGACCTGATGCAGCTCAGTAATAGAAAAGATGTGTTTAGGAGAATAGAAAGGACAGTTTTACAATATCTGCTTCACCACTCCTCCAAGCCTATACAGTCTAGGCCATAGAGAAAAACTCTATACATGGGAAAGCCACAGACCCAAACACTTAGCTCTCAACAGAGAATCCCAGTGCCAGGACATGTCCTATAGACTGTTTCTTGGCCATTTCTCATAGTTACAGGCTCAGTGCCAAGCTAATGGCTGTTTTGACTTTAGGTTCCAGTCTCACTCCAACATCAGGCTGTTCGCTGTGACCTAATGCTCCAACCTGGCTCATATGGCACCCATGCTCTAGGCCAGTCCTAAAGATCCAAGCACCAGGACAGAACTCATGGGCTAAATATCCAGTCCCATCTCATTGGCAGACCATTCACTATGTTCTCAAGCTTTAGGCTTATCTGAATAGATCCTTGCCTCAAGCCAATATCTGAGGACCCAGAACAAAGTTCAGAAGTACAGACCCACCTGCCTTTTTTAAGGTTTTAATCCATAGACCTATGTCCTAAGACAGCCCCTATGGACCAGAAGAAGACCCATTTACAAGACTAGTACCCAC
The DNA here is from genome assembly GCF_051225735.1 of Oryctolagus cuniculus. Classification (NCBI taxonomy): domain Eukaryota; kingdom Metazoa; phylum Chordata; class Mammalia; order Lagomorpha; family Leporidae; genus Oryctolagus; species Oryctolagus cuniculus. The sequence continues at coordinate 83,348,244 of NC_142874.1, forward strand.
AAACCCAGATTCCAAGCCAGCTTCAATGGACCCAGACTTACCCCAGATCCAGGGCTGCCCCTGAGGCTCCAGGCTCCCAGTCTGCCCCAGTGCCTATAATCAGACCATTACACGTAAACTCAATAGTCACCTCATCACCAAAGATTCAGTTGTTTTTCCACCTCAGGTCAAGTATGATTGCTGTTGACTCAAGCTCCAAGCCCACCTAAGTAGATTTCAGTACCAGGTCAGTCTTCACAAATTCATGATCCTGGTTGCGCCTGGGGATTCTAATGGACCCAGACACCAAACCAGCCTTCTGATTTCAGTAGCAATTCTACTCATAGACTCTGAAATTGACACCAACCGGAATCTCTGGGTGGAATGACTACTAAAGGGCTTTCCCTGTCAAATTCAATCTGTAAAAACTCAGAGTTGCCTACTTCTTTAAAAACATAAACATCAGTACAAGACCACACAAATCATGAATAATCATAGAACAAAGAATAATCATAGAATCATAGAATCAAAGAACAAAATAAGACATCCTAACTGACCTAAAGTAATGAAAATTACAACTAATGAAAAAATCCAAAATAAACATCTTAATCTCAGTGAATTACAAAATATTACAGATAGAAAACTAATTGTGGTCAAGAAAATGACATGCAAATGAAATTAGAAGTTCAAAAAAGAAAGAAACTACAGAAATGAAATTCAGGAGCTGAAGAACCTAATGACTGAAATGAAGAATTTCATTGAGAGCTTCAACTGTAGACTCCAACTAACAGGAAAGAATTGGTAGCCCCAAATATAGATCACTTGAAATTACCCAGTCATAGGAACTTAAAGAAAAAAGGGAATGGAAAAGAATGAAGAAATACCATAGACCTTTTTTTTTTAACATCATCAAGTGAACAGATGTCCACATTATGGAAGTTCTAGAAGGTGCAGGGAAAGACAAAGGGAAAGAAAGATTATTCAAGAAAATGATGACATTCTCTGTCTGGAGAGGGATATGAATATGCAGATCCACGAATCTCAAAAGAATTCTATGTAAGTTAAACATGAAGAATCTTCACTGAAAAACAGAATAAAATTATAATATCATGGGGTACTGCTACCACAGTTATTTCTCACATTTGATGTTAATTTGGATCACCTATGAGATAGTGTTTTTCAGATCTATACAATGTGAAATTACCACTCCTCACACCATACACACATACACACTGTATACTTTGGAAGGAAATAATAATACGCAGCCTAGACTTAGAAGTGATGAATTGTTACACCTGCTTGAAAGAGGGGGAGTCATATCAATTACTTAAAATTCTGAACACTATGAGAAACGGTGACTTGATCAGCCCTTGCACTGACTGTTGATGAACAACTTAATATGTTATCCCTCTTAGTATTTTTTTGTTTGTTCTACTTAATACTTTTGGTTGAATACTGTAATCAATACACAAGTCTTCGTAAGTGCTGAAACTTAACTGAAAAGTGATCGCTGTTAAATATAAGAGTGGGAATAAGAGAGGGAAGAGATGTGCAATTCGGGACATGCTCAAGCTGACTTACCTCAAACGGTAGAGTTAGAAACATACCAGGGGACTGCAATTCAATCCCATCAAGGTGGCATGTACCAATGCCATCTCACTAGTCCCAGTGATCAAATTCTGTTCACAATTGATCATAATGATAGGACTAAGAATCAAAGGGAGCACATAGACAAGAATAGTGTCTGCAAATACTAGCTGATAGAATCAAAAAGGGAGAGAACCATCCAACATGGGAAGTGAGATACACAGCAGACCCATAGAATGGCAGATGTCCTAAACAACACTCTGGCCTCAGAATCAGCCCTTAAGGCATGTGGATCCAGCTGAAAAGCCCATGAGAGTATTTCAGGTATGGAAAGCCAAGACACTCTGGGGAAAGTAAAAACCTAAATGAAAGATCTCCATGAGTGAGATCCCAGTGGAAAGAACGGGTCATCAAAGAAGGAGGTACCTTTCTCTGAAGGGAGGAGAGAACTTCCACTTTGACCATGGCCTTGTCTAAATATGATCAGAGTCACTGAACTCAGGGAGCTTCCATAGCCTTGGCAGCTCATGACAAGAGCCTAGGGTGATTACTGATGCCATAAGCAAGAGTGTCAATTTGTTAAGTCAACAACAGGAGTCACTGTGCACTTACTCCTCATGTAGGATCTCTGTTCTTAGTGTGCTGTACATTGTGATTTAATGCTATAACTAGTACTCAAACAGCATTTTTCACTTTATGTTTCTGTGTGGGAGCAAACTGTTGAAATCTTTACTTGATGTATGCTAAACTGATCTTCTGTATATAAAGAGAATCAAAATGAATCTTGATGTGAATGGAAGGGGAGAGGGAGTGGGAAAGGGGAGGGTTGCGGGTTGGAGGGACGTTATGGGGGGAAGCCATTGTAATCCATAAGCTGTACTTTGGAAATTTATATTCATTAAATAAAAGTTAAAAAATAAAATAAAATAAAATAAATAAAATAAAATTCTTCTGCATGACATTTCCTTTATATCTTTTATCTATCTGTGCAATGATTTATTCTCATCAAATTCAACTCATCATTTATTATGTAATTTAATTTTTTAATTTGAATATTGGAAGATATTTTAGTTGACTACTGTGTTGAGATTTTGTATCCTGAAAATTGTTTACTGCTATTATTTTTGTTGTTTGAGTTTTTTCCTTTGTGTTTGTTTTGGAACTATTTTACTTTCTGTAGTTCTAAGATGCATCAAGCTTATTATGTCTATTCCATGCTTAGCGCTAAATTCAATTGCTTCTCCAAGAAGCCCTAGACCCTTTCCCAGAGAACGGCATTTTAGAAATACCCGCATATTGGGGCCAGCGCTGTGGTGCTGTAGGTTAATCCTCCTCCTTTGATACCAGCATCCTAAATGGGTGCTATTTCTACTGGCTGCTCCTTCTCCAATCCAGCTTTCTGGTATGGCCTGGGAAAGCAGAAGAGGATGGTCCAAGACCTTGGGCCCCTGCACCCACTAGGGGGACCCAGAAGATGCTCTTGGCTCCCGTCTCCTGGCTTCGGATTGGCGCAGCTCCGACTATTGCAGCCAACTAGGGAGTGAACCAGCAGATGGAAGACCCCTCTGTCTGTCTCTACCTCTCTCTATAACTCTGTTTTTCAAATAAATAAAAAATAAATATTTAAAAAAAGATTTATTTATTTATTTGAAAATCAGAGTTATACATAAATAGACGGAGAGGCAGAGAGAGAGAGAGAGAGAGAGAGAGAGGTCTTCCTTCCACTGGTTCACTCCCCAGTTGGCCACAACAACTGGAGTTGCTCTGATCCAAGGCCAGGACCAGGAGCCTTCTCTGGGTCTCCCACCTGGGTGCAGGGGCCCAAGGACTTGGAGGGCCATCTTCTATTGCTTTCCCAGGCCATAGCAGAGAGCTAGATTGGAAGTGGAGCAGTCATATAGCACCCATATAGGATGTCAGCACTGCAGGCGGAGGTTTAACCTGCTATGCCACAGTGCCAGCCCCTTTCTGTGGACTCTTGTGAGATGGTTTCGTGGTGCAGATCTTTTAGCTATAATCCACTGTTACTCTATTCCAGTTTCATTGGTATGAGGATAGGCTTGAAGGAAGAGAGGCTATTTTAACCTTGCATTTAATTCTTAGCTTTTAAAGGGCCCGTGTCATTGGGGCATAACTTTCCCAAGTGTTTCTGACTCTCCCACAAGAGTCTAATTGTGCTCCTTGCTACCTGCTCACTCCCTTGTCTTCTATGTTTACTGCCTATTTCCTTGAAACCCATTCCCCTCTTGACTGGACCCCTGAGCACCTTTAGATCAGGCAGGAAAACTGGAGAAGGCTGAAGTGCAGAGGAGTTACTTCCCCAGTTGGAAGGTTTCAGAATTGCACTTTTGAGAAGCTGTCTTCCCAGCTCTATAAGCTTAATAATGAAGAGGGCTCAGATATGATTCATAATGGTTAATCTCTCCCTCCCCCACAGCTAGGGTGATGGGTGGATTCTTCTAGGATCCTAACTGTGAGAAGATGGAAGGATTCTTGGAGAAAGTCACACAGTCACGATTCAACATTTTCTCAGTAACATACTTGTCCATGTTTGGCCTCTAGACATTTATCACCATTACAGTTTAAGAATTATTATCTCTGTTTTCCACAGCTTCTACTGTAGATAAACATATTTTGATTACTCCTCCTCTCTGTTTGCCTGTTTCACCAGATTTTGGTTGGTGGTTTGCTCTGAAATTTTAGTTTATTATGGTGCACTGGAAAAGTCATTGATTTTTAATTTGTTCAAACTCTCATTGTGAGGATGGGAGTAATGATTTCAAAGATGTTTAAATTTCAGAACTGAAGATGGATTTTTTTCTAAAATATACATAATTTTGTATCTGTGGCGATATACTACAGTTGTTCATTTGCTTCTAAAAAGCTTATTAAATCATTTTTATAATGACTGCTTTAAAATATCTGTGAGATAATTCTCACATATGATTCATCTTTGCGTTGATGTCTGTGGATTGCCTTTTCTCACTCTAGCTATGATTAGCCTAGTTCTGGGTATGATAAATTAGTTCAATTGTATTTTGGACATATGGGGCATCATGTCAAGAGATTCAGGTCTTATTTAAGTCTTCTATTTTAGCAGGCAATCACCTGTTTAATTTTACTACATAGGTCTTGTGGTACTTTGTGGACTTCGGTTTCAATGATAATTTAGCATTTGTAAGTTATTCTGCTTTATCTATGTGATGATCATTTTTGTGTCAGTTTGAAAGGGCTACAGGCTTCCAGATTAAGCCTTGATTCTGGGTGTGCATAGGAGGGAGTTTACAGAAGAGATTAACATTAAAAGCAGTGGACTCAAATTGTCCTCCATTCTGTGGTTGGGCATCACCCAATATACATTGAAGGCCTGACTAGAAAAGCTAAAGTAATAAGAAATATACCCCACCCTGCTCCCTTTTTTTATTATTTGAGCTAAAACATCTTATCTTGTCTTCTCCTGCTCGTGGATTACTAATTCACATCACTGGCTCCCCTCTGGTCCTCAGGCCTACAATCTTGGATAGAATTACACCATGGCTGTCATGGATCTCCAGCTCGCAGGTGCAGAGTGGACAACTTCTCAACTTCCATAACTATAGATCTAATTCTTTTGAAAGGATGGAAATAATACAGACTACAGCCCCTTCTCCCCTGCTAGACATGTCCACAAACTGCTCTGCTACAATTTGCTCCCACTTGAACTTGTCTGCTTAAAAAGATACTTCTACCCACCAGCAGCACAGTGTCATGAAAACTGTTACTACTGAAAAAGCAAAGCAAGTCTCAGAGAAATCCTTACCCCCAGCGAAGATCTAGTCATAAAAAGGCCCCTAGATGCTTATGCAAGTTCCCAGACAACCTCTATACAAAGGTGTAAAAAGGACATTTGTAATTTCAAGGCATTCAAGAGATAATGGAGTAGGCATTACCCTCAGGACAATGAAGTTCTTCTCTTTTCTCTATATGCATAATATTAACAAGAAAGGTCACATCTTATTTTAAAAATTTTGACCCAATAATTCTATTTCTAAAATTATGTATAAAGGATGTGTATCTGATGCATCCTTTATACATAATCGTTGGAACCTTTGCCATGATGTTTTCAATTTTGCTATCTATATTATCATCACATCTTGATAACAATTCTACGATGTCATATATAGATCTGAATTGTTAATGCAGATTGGCATCAGTATTTCATTGTACATTTATAAGAAGACTCATTTCATCTTTCCTATGCAAATAACACATTTAGGTGATTTCTTGTATTTTTGCTATTATAAATATTGCCAAAGGATGTGCAAATACTGTGTATGCAAATATCTGCCAGATAATTGTTAAAATTTCATTTTTTGAATAACAAAAATGTATTGTTGATTATTGAATTATACAAGCAATTGTTAAAATTTGAATTGTCACTCATATTTGTGCAAATTTTACACTTTCTTTTATTAGAGGCATCAAAGCAACAGAAGAACAATGCATAGTTTTAGAAAGGCTCAGCTGTTAACATCATTAAAAAGAGCTTTTTTAAGGCATTCATATGCTAGATGCCATTAAAAATAAGTAAGACACAAAATAAACTGATGTTTTAAAATTAAAGATAAATTTTACAATTATACTTGATTTTTTTGTAACACATTTAAGCAGTTATTTATTTTTCAGCTCCCTACTGTTAAATATTTTCAAATGGAGACACTCTGTATGCGTTGGCTTTCAAAAGCTTCTCTTACCAAACATTTTCCAGTATTCTATCATTCTGAGACTTATATTATTGTCCAATTAGTTTCCATGAAGATAGTTGGATCATCCAGAAAATTTACCTCAGGAAGTTGTAAAACGTAGATTATGTTTCAGTTATTAGGAATTCCAAATTGAAAATTAATCTTTCTCAGACTTTTAAGAAGTTCTTCCTATCATGGAAACAAATTTGAAATCAACCTTTTCTTCATGTCCACCTGCCATCTTTATAAAAGTCAAAACCATATGTGCCTGGTCTTTGAAGTTCAATTTTGCCCTCTAATGATATCCTTCACATAACAGCATTATTCCACCAGCCCGAGCTTCCCATTGCCTGACTGCAGCCAAATGCAGCAGAAGAATGACAAATGCATACACAGATGGGTGATGTCAGAGTAACAAATGACCACAGCCTATGAAGTTACAAACACGAAAAATGTCAACAAATCGCCCAGATAAAATGGCACACAAAATGAGCCAATGGAGACTGAATATTTCTGGTTTGAATTACAAAATCATTTTTTCTTAGATGAAATATTTCTTGGAACAGAGGATCTATTGTTTGTTTTTTTTTCAAATATGTAACTTAGCTTATTAGTAAGTAATTGTGATTAATGTGTATTGACTCGCTTATTTGTACAGTAAATGAAGCTTCACTTTTGTTTCTAAAATATAGACTTCACTGGACTGAACATATGCAAATTCTAATTCACCTATCATGAAGCCTGAACTGTTAATATTATTGCTAAACATGTTATGGTAAGTGCCTTTCTTGGTCTCATTTTCATTCGAAGATATCAAAAGTAGAAAGTTTTAACCTGCTAATATCAACTGAGAGAATGTTTGCTATGTTTAAAAGAGTAGCACGGAGCACAGGGTGGGCTCCAGCCTTTAGGAAAATCCTCAGTCAAATAAAAACGGGACCATTCTGGGGGATAAATGATATAGCTCTTGGATCGTTAAATGCAAAAACCAGATGGAAAAGAAAATCAAAAGGAAAGCAGCTCCATTTTTCAATCACACATCACAAAGGTAAGCACAGAATGCTTTAAAGCTATCAGTTCTGCTGCCTCATTTTCTGCATACCACCGTAATCTTCACATTAGTGAATCATGGAAGCATTTTTATAGATTGAAGTGTGCAATTTTTTCACTGTTCATCATTCACAATGTATTTCACCTATCCTTACACCCCTATTCATATATAAAATATGTTTTCTACCATCTCCATCAAACACTCTTTGGCTCTCAAATTCTTACGCAAAGTCTATGAGAAAAGTCCCTTTTAAGATCTGTAAAACTCTGTTCCACATGCCTCAGGTGGAAAAAGTCCCAGGTGGAAATTGCCGCGTCTACACCCACTCCACGGTGTGCTGCAGCACTCAGATCAGTAGTAGTTCTACCCAAGAGGCTGCACAGGAGAAGTACCTGGAACGATTGTCCCTGTGCTAGCAGCCTCGGTCCGTGAACAGGCTTCTTAATTTCCATGTCCTTGAGGTGGGCTCCAGAGCCGCAGTATCTGACACCTCAATGCTGCCTCGCCCCTGCGTCACACTCACACTAGTCACTCCACTGAACTACTGGCAGCACAGCCACCACGGTGTTCCCCCATGAAGACAGCAGCCATGGCAACATGGCTGTGCACCTGGCATTTAACTGGAGCATTTGGAAGCCCAAGGACAGATGGTTTAGGAAGAGAGTAGGAATTATGGGAAAAGAGGTTCCACACAAAAATTATCAAATATTTCTGAAGTGTCCAGAGAATTATTCTAAAAGGGCATAGACATTCTAAAAAATAGAATCTGATCACTATTTGATATGATTATGTTTACTAGTTTTGAAATGAATTTAAAATGTAAAAATTTCAACATTGTAATTCATCAACAAAATTCAAATTAAAACTACAGAGAGATGTTGCTACACATTCAACAGGATGGCTATAATTCTAAAAAGACTTAAAAATCGAGTGTTCACAAGGGCTTAGAACAACTTTTTTCTCACACACTGCTCATGGGAAGGTGGAATGTTACAACCACTATGGCTACTTGTTGAATAACTTCTGGAAAATTAAATCTACAACTAACACATGACCAGCCACTCAACCCCTAAGTATTTATGTACTCAAGAGATACATGAACATATGACCCTACAAAGACTCATACTTATATCTACAGCAGCTTTAGTCACAGAAGTCGTAAACCGGGAACAACTCAAATGCCATCAACAGGTGAATGGATAAACAAAATGCTCATTCAGTCACAAAATAACATTCAGCAATAAAAAAAAAAAAAGATTAAATTATTGATACATACATCCACATGGAAGTATTTCCAAAGCAATATTCAGAATGAAGGATTTAGACTGAAACGGTGTAGTCAGTATGATTCCGCTTATAGAAAATGAAGCTGTGCTTACAGTGACAACAGACAGATCAGTAGTTGACACTGGCCTGAAGCAAAGTAAGGAATGTCCCAAAAAGGGCAGAACAAGTCCTTGAGAATGACAAGGTTCAGGGGTGTAAGTAAGCAACTGTCAAAATTCAAGAAAATTTTCACTTAAAATTTGTGAAATCAGTGTACGTATTATTCAGTAAAGTTGTTAGAAAAAAATTCATTCATATATCACAAAAATTCCAACCCTTTGTTTGTAGATTAAGTAAAATAATTTTGTTTACACATAATATAAATTATTATGTTTTCCTATATATAATTGTTTCAATTTTTTATTTTATTATTACAGGAAAAATACTATCTACATGGTTACCAGTAAGAATTCAGAGAGGTAATAAAAACAAGCAAATTCAAAATTACATACAGCCATTTCAAACATAAAGCCTCGGGCCGGTGCTGTGGCGCAGCGGGCTAACACCCTGGCCTGAAGTGCTGGCATCCCATATGGTCACCGGTTCTAGTCCCAGCTGCTCCTCTTCCGATCCAGCTTTCTGCTTTGGCCTGGGAAAGCAGTAGAAGATGGCCCAAGTGCTTGTACCCATGTGGGAGACCTGGAAGAAGTTCCTGGCTCCTGGCTTCGGATCGGCCCAGCTCTGGCCGTTGTGGACATCTGGGGAGTAAACCAGCAGATGGAAGACCTCTCTCTCTCTCTGCCTTTCCTCTCTCTGTAACTCAGACTTTCAAATAAATAAATAAATCTTAAAAAAAAGAAAAAAAAGATGTGAAAGAATCTCAATATTAAAAAAAAAAAATAAAGCCTCATGTTAAAAATATCACATATGGGCCAGTGCTGTGGCATAATTGGTTAAGTCACCGCCTGCAACACTGGCATCCCATATGGGTGCTGGTTTGAGTCCTGGCTGCTCCACTTTTGATCTAGCTCTCTGCTAATGTGCCTGGGAAAGCAGGGAAGATGACCTAAGTGCTTGGGACCCTGCACCCCCGTGAGACCCTGAAGAAGCTCCTGGGTCCTGGCTTTGGTCTGGCCCAGCCCTGGACATTGCGGCCATTTGGGGAGTGAACAACTGAATGGCAGACTTCTCTCTCTCTGCCTCTGCATCTCCCTCTTTGTAACTCTACCTTTCAAAATAATTTAATAAAATCTTTCAAAAAATAAAAATATATCATATACATGATTATTATTGTTCCTCATTTAAACTTTGAAAACACTTTACTTAATTACAAGTTCAATATTTGCTATGTCCACTAATACTTTGTGCTTTTATGAAGTTTATATTACATGATAGAAAATAGCAGCCTACTTTTCCAGAAAACCCATTACAAATAGCCTATTCTTTCCCATGTGGATCATAACAGAGTAAAATTGTGAAGCTCCCTGTCCAAGTCTGGTGAATCAATCAGACTCGTTGGATCCTCCCTAACATCTCAGAAACCTGAGGACAGAGTCGTACAAGTGGGGGCCAAAGTGCTCTATGTGTAAACATTTTAAAGTTATATATAAGTCATACTAGCAAACTATGGTCTATACTCATCCTTTGACAAATATGCCTTTAAAGAAAATTAAAACCATGATAAAGCTATGGTGTTTATAGGACTGAAAGTCACAAATATGTCATGGTAACTGCATTATTATTCCACATGTCTGGGACCTCTGCTGATGATCAAATGATGCCAATACCTTATTAAAATATTTGGCTTATAAATATTATGAATTTATTTAATAATATTTATCTTTACTCTATTTAAGTAACATCATTATTTTGTTTTAACCAAGATTGTCATACAGGGTATGTTTTAGAAGCTCTAATATTCTAAAGGAGTAGAATGTATAATAGAATTTAATGTGTATATATATATATATTTATTTAAAATTAAATATACAAAAGTGAGAAGAAATAATTTTTATTTTCAAAAAAGCAGATTTTTAAAACATTCAAAGTGATCCATGAGGTAAAACATAGTAGTATTAAATTTCAAAAATCTTTAATAAATAGATAAAATCTAGAGATTTAGTTTTCAAAATTTTTTTAAAGATTTATTTACTTTAAAGTTGGAGTTACACAGAGAGAGGAGAGGCAGAGAGAGAAAGAGAGAGGTCCTCCATCTGCTGGTTCACTCCCCAGCTCTCCACAACAGCCTGAGATGAGCTGATCCGAAGCTAGAAGCCAGCAAGGTCTCAAATTGGCCCCCATATTGGATGCTGGCACTTTACTCACTACTCCACAGCGCCAGCCCCTAATTTTTTTTAAGATTTTTTTTTATTTATTTGAAAAAGTTACACAGAGAGAAAAGGAGAGGCAGAGCGGGGGGGGGGGGGGGGGCGGGGTCTTCCATATGCTGGTTCACTCCCCAATTGGCCGCAACAGTAGGAGCTGTGATGAGTCAAAGCTTCTTCCAGTCCTCCCACGTGGGTGCAGAGGCCCAAGAACTTGGGCCATCTTGTACTGCTTTCCCAGGCCACAGTAGAAAGCTGATTCGGAAGTGGAGCAGCCGGGACTTGAACTGGCGCCCATATGGGATACCAGCACTGCAGGTGGTGGATTTACCTGCTACTCCACAGCGCTGGCCTCTAAATGTTTTTTGAGAAGTAGGAAAGAAAGACAGACTTTTAGACAAACAGAGAGACAGAGAGCTTCCATCTGCTGTTTCACTCTCAAAATGCCCACAACAGCTGGGGCTGTGTGGAGCCAAAACTGGGATTTGGGAAAGCAATCTAGATTCCTCACATGGGTAACTGTGAGAGTAACATTGGAGTAACATGGGTAACATTGGAGCCATCACTGCTGCCTTGCAGAGTCTGGAAGCTAGATTCAGGAGCCAGAGCTGAGAACCAGACCCAGGTACTCCATCATGGAAGGGGCCTTTTAGCCATTAGACGAGATGCTCCTTTAACAGTTCAACATTTAGTGCTGTATAAAATCCCACTGTCTGGATCTACCACAGTTTATTTCACCATTCACCTACTGATGGATATTGTGAGTGCTTACTACTTTTGGCAATGATGAATAAACTTCTATAAACATCCATGTGCAGGTGTTTGCGTGGACAGAGGTTTAAGCTATTTGGATAAAAACCAAAAATGTGATTGTTGGATCATATGGTCCGAGTAGTTTTAGTTCTGTAAAAAGCCACCAAATATTTTCCACAGTGGCCATAGTATTTTATATTCTCATCAACAATGAGTAGCAGTTGCTCTACATCCGTGGTAGCGTTGGGTGTGGTCAGTGCTATGGATTGGATGATTCTCATAGGTATATGGCTTTATATCAGTGTTTGGATTTTTAATCCCCTAATGAAACATGATGTTGAGCATTTTTTCATATGCTTTTGTGTCATCTGTATATTTTCTTTGGTAAGATAGTTTTTGCTGATTTTTAAGTATTTTGTGTAGGTGTGTTGTCCATTTTCTAATCAAGTTTTTTTTATTTTTTATTCTTTAGTTTTGGAAGCTTTTCATAAAGTGTGGGTAACAGTTTTTGTCAGACATGTCAGTGGCAAATATTTTATCCAGTCTGGAATTTGTCTTCTCATTCTCTTGTGTCTTCTACAGGGCAGAAAATTTTAATTTTAATGAAGCCCAGTTTATCTATTTTATTTGTTGACAGTGCTTATGTTGTTGTGTCATAAAAATACTATAATACTCAATATTATTTAGGTTTTCTCTGTTATTTTTGATGAGTTTTATGGTTTTGCATTTTATTGTTTATTTCTATCATTTATTTTAAGTTAATTTTTTCTAAATATGTGATTATTGTGTCTAGATTCATTGTTTCTTTTTGCAGAGATTTTGCTGTGGATCTATTTTTGGGTTCTCTATTCTGTTTCATTTTTATTTGTCTATTTTCTCACCAACAATACACTGACTTAATTATTGTAGTTTTGTGGTAAAATTTGAAGTCAGGTAGTTTTATTTCTCTAGCTTTCTTCTTTGAATCTTTGGGATTGTATTGGTTATTCTGAGTCACTTGCTTCTCCATGTAAATTTTAGAATCATTTTGTCAATATATGCAAAATAAATTGCTGATATTTTGACTGGAACCGTATTGAATCTATGGATCAGATTGGAAGAGCTGACAGCTTGACATTCCATGAACATAGAATATATGTCTCCATTTATTCATTTCTTTGATTTCTTTCATCAGAGTTGTGTATATGAAGCAGGCAATTAGTCTACCAGTTAAGATGTCTACATCCCACATCAGAGTACCTGGGTTAGATTAGTTAATTGTGGCTCCTGCCTCAGCATCCTGAAAACACAGATCCTGGGAGGCAGCAGTGATGGCTCAAAAAACTGTGTTCCTGCAACCCACATGAGAGATTTGGATTGCATTCCCAGTTCTCAGTTTCACCCTTGACCTTGGCATTTGGGACGTGAGTTCAGTGGATGGAAGCGCTATTTCTCTATCTTCTCTCTCTCTTGCTCTCCTCTTTACTTCTCAATAAATTTAAAAAAATTAAATTTTGTAGTTTTCATTACATGTGAGGGTACTTTTAAAAGTCTGTGAAAATGGAATTCAAATTAAGCTTGTTTTAGTGAAAACCATTTCTGAAATCTATGCATGTGAGGAGCCTTTTAAAAGTTCATGAAAAATGCATACTAAGAAAAACACATGTATGTATTTCAAGCACTTTCTTCTCCAAGAAAAGCTGTTTTTATGAACTTTTTGATGTTCCCTCATAAATCTTGAACATATTTTGCTAAATTGATATTTAAATATTTCATTATGAGGGATAACAGTATAAATAGCAATGTACTTTCAATTTCTAATTTCAGTCATATAGGCAAATGGTTTACTTTTGTACATTAACTTCATCTACAACTTTACTACAATCACTTATTAGGCCTCTCTGTTGATTTTTTTTAGATTTTCTGTAGAAACAGTTTTTATCTTTACTCCTCTGTAGGTAAAGAAGTTTTTCCCTCTGGCATCTTGAGAGATTTTTTTTCCCCCCTGGATCTTCATTTTCCATGTTTTAATCTAGTATGCCTAGGCGTAGTTACTTGGCATTTATACTGTCCGTTGTTCTGTAGGCTTGTGGATCTCTGGTTTTGTATCTGAGATTAATTTGCAGAAATTATTAGTCATTTTCTTCAATTGTTTCTTCCCTTTCTTTCTTTTTGTTACTAGTGTTCATGTTACGAGTTTGTTGTACTTTTTGTTATTATTGTGTAATTCCTAGATATTCTGCTCCATTTTCCCAGTCTTTGTTCTTTACTTTTCAGTTCAGGAAATTTCTAATTGACTTTTCCTTAAGATCACAGATTTTTCCTCAGCTGTGTCTAATCTACTAAAAGCATCCTTCATTACTGTTGCAGCGTTTATGACCTCTGGTATTTCTGTTATTTTTTTAGAATGTCTACCTCTTTGCTTACATTTCTCATCTGTTTTTGCATGCTATCTACTTTTTCCATAAAAGTTCTTATTTTATTAATGATAATTGGTTCAAGTGCCCGGTCATCTGATAATTTCAACATTCATGCTGCATAACTCTGTTTCCAATGTTTTCTCAGTTTCTTCAAACTGTGCTGTGGCATTTTACAATGTGTTTTCCTTTTGCCACATGATGACCTGGGCAGATTTAACTCTAGTAAACAGACCGTTAGTGATAGGGTGGTAAGATAGATGTGGGGGAGATTCCTATAAATAGGTGGGAGTCTTCCTCTGTGCTTCTGGATGGTGAATTTCCTAAGTACCCCCACCCCCTTCGAGCAGGACACAAGTACAAGAGGGCGGTGTTATTTCTCTTTCCCTGTGCCGAAGGCTTGAGACTGATGGAGTTGATTATTTCCCTTCCCCCTTGAGGGAGTCTAGGGCAGACTAGAGTTAGATTATTTCCCCTTCTTCCAAGTCAAGGGTGTTTTTCAACATGTTAGGCTCTGACAAAATAGTTTGTCTTGAGAACAAATCTTTTAAAGAAGAACTGAATACCTGACATACTTTAAAACGGCTACTTCTCCTTGGTTTTTAGCTGTTATTTGCTGTGAGAACTTAGTAGAGTGTTGGCTCCAGAAGATCTCCCGTGACTGGGTCCTCAGAGTTTTTAAATCTCAGACTTGTCCATTCTGACAATTTGTCAATTATAGTTCAGACTTTCCTACCCTAGCACTGGACCCTGCATTGGTGTCTGCCTTGGGTTGTGCTATTCTGCATCCAGCATGTCTGTCTCTCCAATCTGAGCTGCAGCGATTTGCCCTGTGAGCTCGCTTCATTCTTATATGTAAGAAGAGTTGATGATATTTCAGTTTGTTCTGCTTTTCACTTGATCTTAGGAAAAAGTGATGACTTCCAAGATTCTTCCACGACAGACCATAACTGAAAGTCAACAATGTAAGTTAACTTTTACCAATTAAAAACTAACTGCAAATTTTATGTTTAGAAAAATCAGTATGTGGTTCTAGCTCTTCTATACACTCTGAAAAAGCTGACATTTTCTAACTCCAGCCAAAAGTTTATGTGTGTGATAAAATGTTTAATGTCTGTTTTCAACAGAATGGGCACCCCACGTATCCCTAGATCAATAAAATATCCATATTTTTACAAGTTTGAAAAAATGACTGATAAAGAACTAAACTTTAGGAAGTGTATATAAGGTCCAAATTGGTTTGATCATAATTTTTATAAGTAATTGAGCTCTCAGCATAAGAAGAAGAGGAAGATGTTCATGACATAGTATAAACATAGAGAAAGCAAGACCTTCCATCCACTCGTTCACTCCCCAAATGGCTGCAACAGCCAGGGCAGGGCCAAGCTGAAGCCAGGAGCCTGAAATTCCATGGGGTCTCCCACATGGGTTGCAGGGGCCCAGATACATGAGCCATCTTCCACCGCTTTCCCAGGTGCACTAGCAGGGAGCTAAACTGGAAGTGGCCTAGCAGGGACTCAAACCAGTACTCATATAGAAGCCACTGTTTCAGGTGGCAGCTTCATCTGTTGCACCACCATGCTGGCCACCTAGGAATTTAGATTTTCAATCTATGTTATATTTTATTTTTAAATGGCTTTTTTTACTATTTGAGGGAAGAGTGGTTATAAATAGTTTTATTTAGTTAAAAGGTTTTCATTAGTATTCTGAAATATCTTAGAACACTTCAGTGGCTTAACTCCAACAGAAAGTGTTCCCTGTATCAGTGAGACAGTTTGGCGATCCAACTTAATTTCCAGCTGAGGGCCTGCAACACCTGCTTCTACATAGCTGCTTTCTGTGACACTTCAATTTCATGAGTCTTCTTTTCTACTAAACTGTATTCCAGTTACAGATTACAGTTCGTTTTTAGTTTTAGAGTCTTTGATTCTAAGTTGGAACGAAAGCAACATGCTTCAAGAATTGAAGTTTGACTCAGGATTTTATATTTGTAAGGAATTTTGGTTACATTTGCATAAAAAACTCATAGGTCTTGACATATTTTAAGTCTAGAGTTTATAAACAATCTTCAAAATGACATGAAACTTCTTCATGCTTTTGATATCTAACAGAAACACCAGTGTTGATAACAATGAATTTTGCAAGGAAAAAAAATATCCAAAAATATTTAAACAAGTGTACTACCAACATATTCTCCTAAATATCTCATTATTGGCTTGGGATCAACATATTTAAACCTAAAGTTGTCATCTTCCACACCTTATGGTAAATTCTCCTCTGAAAATTAAATATTACAGTTACAGTCGCTGGAAGCTGAAGAATTGAAAGTAGTTTTCTTCAATTCACAATACCAAAAACTAACAAGATTTCACAATGACCTGGCATGTTCCTTCCTGTTCAGGCTGTTTCCCTTCTTGCCCTTTCCTGCTACATTTCTGACCAAGAGGATCTGACCAATCACACAAGATGCTATACTACAGCACATCTCATCCTTCATTCCTCTCTGGAACTAATAATCTGGGCAACTTTAGAAATTATGATTCTTGTTTCTTAAAGATTTATTTCCTTATTTATTTGGAAAGCAAGGTGACTGAGAGGGAGACATAGATGTTCCATCTGCTGGTTCACTCCCCAAATGGCCTCAATGGTTGAGCTTTTCCAGGCCACAGTCAGGAGTCTGGAACTCCATCCGGGTCTGCCAAAAGGGTCCCAATCACTTGGACCATCTTCTGCTGCTTACCCAGGTTCATTAGCAGGAAGCTGGATGGAAAGTAGAGCTGCAGGGATTTGAACTGGCAGTCATATGTGATGCCAGCACTGCAGACAGTGGCTTAACCTGCTATGCCACAATCCTGATCCCAAGAAATCGTGATTCTTAGTCTCACCAATGGAGATTCTTTCTTAAAAGGTCTAAAAGAGTGTGACTTGTACATCAAACTTTTTAAAACTCAAATAATTCCAATGAGTTGAAATTTGCCTTTACTCTGTCTTATCTCCACATAATTCTCAAAAAATTTTCTTGTTTGAAAGAATTTCAATGTTCACTTTCTAAATGTTGTCATTCCTTAAAATTGCATTTATATTAGCACTTTGTGACGACTGACTGAACACCAAAAAGGAAACCTCCTGAAGTGAAATGGACACTATGAGAAATGGTGACTTGATCAGCATAGCACTGACTGTTAATGAACAACTTAATACATTATCCCTCTTATTATTTTTTGTCTGTTCTACTTAATATGACAGGTTTAATTCTGTAATTATCACACAGTTATTCTTAAGTGTTGAGAATTAACTGAAATGTGATCCCTGTTAAACATAAGAGTGGGAATAAGAGAGGGAAGAGATGTGCAATTCGGGACATGCTCAAGCTGACTTGCCCCAATTGGTAGAGTTAGAAACATACCAGGGGATTCCAATTCAATCCCATCAAGGTGGCATGTACCAATGCCATCTCACTATTCCAAGTGATCAATTTCAGTTCACAATTGATCATAATGAAAGGACTAAGAGTCAAAGGGAGCACATAAACAAGTCTAGTACCTGCTAACACTAACCGATAGAATAAATAAAGGGGAGAGTGATCCAACATGGGAAGTGAGATACACAGCAGACTCATAGAATGGCAGATGTCCTAAATAGCACTCTGGCCTCAGAATCAGCCCTAAAGGCATTCCAATCTGGCTGAAAAGCCCATGAGAGTATTTCAGGCATGGAAAGCCAAGACACTCTGGCAAAAAGATCTCTGTGAGTGAGATCCCAGTGGAAAGAACAGGTCTTCAAAGAAGGAGGTACCTTTCTCTGAAGGGAGGAGAGAACCTCCACTTTGACTATGACCGTGTCTAAACAAGATAAGAATCGGAGAACTCAAGGGGCTTCCATAGCCTTGGAAACTCATGACTGGTGCATAGGGTGATTACTGATGCCATAAACAGGAGTGTCAATTTGTAAAGTCAACAACAGGAGTCACGGTGCACTTACTCCTCATGTAGGATCTCTGTCCTTAATGTGCTGTACATTGAGGCTTAATGCTATAACGTGTACTCAAACAGTATATTTCACTTTGTGTTTCTATGTGGGTGCAAACGGTTGAAATCTTTACTTGATGTATACTAAACTGATCTTCTGTAAAAAAAAAAAAAAAAAAGAAGAAATTATTAATTCCCAACTTGACTCTCACTGGGATTAAACATGACAATAGGTCTGATCTGATTTCATCATCATTTTAAAAAAAATCATCTATTATTTTTCACTTTATGTTCCTGTGTGGGAGCAAACTGTTGAAATCCTTACTTAATGTATACTAAGCTGATCTTCTGTATATTAAGATAATCGAAAATGAATCTTGATGTGAATGGAAGGGGAGAGGGAGTGGGAAAGGGGAGGGTTGTGGGTGGGAGGGACGGTATGCGGGGGAAGCCATTGTAATCCTTAAGTCGTACTTTTGAAATTTATATTCATTAAATAAAAGATAAAACAATTAGCACTTTGGGTAGCACCCACATTAAAAATCGTCTCGTTAATATTAACATGCCTTGGGCTGGCACTATGGCTCACTTGGTTAATCCTCTGCCTGCGGTGCTGGCACATGGGCGCCAGATTCTAGTCCCGGTTGCTCCTCTTCCAGTCCAGCTCTCTGCTGTGGCCCAGGAGGACATAGGAGGATGGCCCAAGTGCTTGGGCGCCTGCACCTGCATGGGAAACCAGGAAGAAGCACCTGTCTTCTGCCTTTGGATCAGCTCAGCTTGGGCCTTCAGTGGATGGAAGACCGCTTTCTTTGTGTTTCTCTCTCTGTAACTCTTCCAAATAGATAAGATAAATCTTTTTTTTTTGTGGTAAATCATTTCACTTCTTTTATTCAAAGGGGTATTAGCATTTCTGTTTCAAATCCAGTTTTCAAAATTTGTAATATTATAAATATATCATTTTTAAGATAGTGACAATATCCAATTAGAGATAAATATAATTGCTATTATTAAAAAATAATCATTAAGGAAACAATTTGGATTCAGTCTTTTTATACCTCCTAATTTACAACTACAAAGTTTTTTATAAATTTAATAATGACAAAATATAACGAAGTTATTCTATAAATTGCTTAAGTTTATATACAATTTAAATATCACATATTAATTATCCTGATTACATGAAAATGTTTATTGCTATGCTAATGTAGATAGTCAATTATATTAAATAGTTCTGAATATTGTTCTATATGAGTTACTTATAGTACATTATCATGGAAACAGAGTCAATGGTTAAAGTAGTAAAGTTGTATCACGTGGATATGGAGTAAGGTCTCTGCTATGTAACAATCATCCTCTTTACACCATGGAGAAGGAATCAGAATTTTTTTTTTCTGGAACATGAAGTTTATAGTTTTTTTTTTAACTTTTATTTAATGAATATAAATTTCCAAAGTACAGAATATTGATTACAATGACTTCCCCCCGATAACGTCCCTCCAACCCGCAACCCTCCCCTTATCCACTCTCTCTCCCCTTCCATTCATGTCAAGATTCATTTTCGATTCTCTTTATATACAGAAGATCAGTTTAGCATACATTAAGTAAAGATTTCAACAGTTTGCTACCACACAGAAACATAAAGTGAAAAATACTGTTTAAAAAATGGGGCCATTGCTGTGGCTCAGTAGGTTAATTCTCCGCCTGTGGCACCTGATCTCATATGGGCTGCGGTTCCAGTCCTGGCTGCCCCTTGTCCAGTCCAGCTCTCTGCTATCGACTGGGAAAGCAGTGGAAGATGGCTGAAGTCCTTGGGTTCCTGCATCCTCAGGAGAGACCAGGAAGATGCACCTGGCTCCTGGCTTCAGATCAGCACAGCTCCAGCCATTGTGGTCATTTGTGGGAGTGAGCCAACGGATGGAAGATTTTTCTCTCTGTCTCTCCCTCTCACTGCCTGTAAATCTGCCTCTCAAATAAATAAATAAATAAATTTTTAACAAATATTAATGAATAAATAAATAAATGCCATGGATAGCACTACAATAAACTTTAAAAAAAGTGACATCGAATGATTAGCCTGATCAGTTACCTGTATTATGTGATGATGTTAGCTGCTTAAACAAATAAATGCCAAAATCTCAATGGCTGACCCCAGTGGAACAGCATCCTCATGCATGTGAACTCCCAACTGGACACTGCCTATCAGTGGGAGACTTTTCTCTAAGTAGCAATTCAGGTATTTATCTTCCTCTTATGGCTCTGTCATTTTTGGCATTTATTTCCTAAGATCATACTGAGAGTTACCTCCATTCCAAACAGCTACAAGTGAAAGGATCTAGAGTATCACATATCGGGAGCTGTTATGAGCTAGACATTTGAAGTTCATCATATATGCATTAGCTAGAATTTAGAACCTAGAGACACCAAACTGCGAGAGTTTGAGCAATGAACAGCAAGCCAGCTCTGTCAGTGTTGTCATTAACATGTGTGGATGCAATAAGAGCATGGTTTACTAGGGAGACAAATTTTTCATTGACATTACAGGCTTGTTTTACAGAACTGGGTTTTTGATTACTGAAATATCTTACTCTTCCCCAGTCACAGATTGTTCCAGAACCAAATGCTCCCTGCAGTTGTGTTGCTGCTGTTATTGCCCTGTGACAATAACCACAATATTCTAGATTCCAAATTTGAATATTATTAGAAATATTGCATTTTTGTCATTCTTTAGTGTCACCAGCATCTTTACCAGTCAAATGCTTATTAAGTGCCTATGTCTTGACTTCATTTTAGGCTATGAAATTCCAAGAATCTTAATGTCTCTCCATGGGCTTCACCAGGTAGCCATTGTCTGTGTTCAGTTAAGTTGCATTTGAGTCTAATGTTGCTGGGCTTTAAAATCCAAACTCAATTTAATTCCTCCTCTAAAGAACTGGGGACTCCACCCTCTTGTGATAACTTCTGAAGTTCTATAGTCATGCTTCCTGAGTCCCCTTCAAAGACTTGGAAGTAAAAAAAAAAATACTGAAAACTCTCTGCCTATTTTGGCTAAGATACTCATGGTTTTTGAAGGTTTTTCTGTATCAGAGTATGTTTTTTACTAAGTTTTCAGTTGGTATTTAAAGGATCAGCAGTTTAACGTGCAATTATTAATGTATTCTTTTTTGTGACTGGATCATCCTTCTCTGGTTGGCAAGTAAAATATTAGGATTTGAAAGCATTTTTTTAGCTTTGAATTATCTGTACAGATTCAGTAGTAGGACAACTTGGAGAGCATGTGTCTCTTAATCCAATCAGCTGCAGCCCTTATAAATTGTGGCAAGATCAAAGTGGCTCACTTGGCTACATCTTTGTAGAACACAATAACCACAGCTGATCTGTTGGATCAAAAGAATATTTCCACCACAGTTCTGTATTTCTTCATGTAGAAATAGCTTCCGTTATGATTAGAGGCTTAGTGCCATCTTAGTTATTAACCTTGAATGTTTAAAAATTAAAGCTAGACTCCAAAACTTCATCACACTAAAATATATAAGAAAGAAATTATTTTATATTGTAAGCATAACATTTCCAAATTTTATAGTAATGGCCCGGTTTGTTCCTACTGAAGATGTAACATTCACAAGTTGATATTTATTTAAAAATCTACATTACACTTATTAGCTTTAATTGAGTATTATCTGTATATTCACATACCTAACACTGTTCTCACAATCACTAAGCCAAAGGCATTTTTTAAGTACAAAAAAATGCCCTTTGAAAAATTTTAATTATGCATTATTTGTTTCAAGATTCAATAAAAACCTAAGATATTGTGATGTTCCTAAATATTTCCAGATTTCATGAAAATCCAATAC
The DNA here is from genome assembly GCF_051225735.1 of Oryctolagus cuniculus. NCBI lineage: Eukaryota > Metazoa > Chordata > Mammalia > Lagomorpha > Leporidae > Oryctolagus > Oryctolagus cuniculus. The sequence goes on from NC_142874.1 coordinate 83,370,146, forward strand.
TTAAGAGACAGCCGAAGACAAGCAAAATGCTCAGCACTGAAATTTAAGCAGAGATTTTTTTTTTTACTTGCAGTTGTGCCTCTCATAGAGTTGTCTAAAACAGAACAGAAAGTCTTTGGTAACTATCTAGGGTCGGCTATGTCATAGAGCTCTTTCACCTATCTTCATCCCTTACTAAGTTCACCCTTCAGTTGAATGAGTGTTAATATCACTTTGACACTTTCAGGAAAGCAGAAGGCTTTTCTCAGCTAACTTACCTACCAATTAACAACCTAGTTTTATATTAAACAGTAAAAATCTATCAGTTGCCTCCTCTCTTAAACATTAATGTCTTAGATGACTTCACAAAATTCCCATTGTAAAAACAATGTGTATGCATGGGAAATTTGAAATAGAAAGGAAAAGAAAACAAAGAGAGAAGAAAAAGAAAATTTACCCATGTAAATTCTTCCTATTTGGGTATATTGCATTTTAATCTTTTCCTATGCTCAGATTTTTGTTTTTGAATTGCAGCATGAATTTTAAATACAGATTTTTGTCTTTGAGCAAATAAAATTAAATGTGCTGACTTTTTCTTTACAATTTATAAGCACAAAATTGCCTTTAAATTTTGTAACATTCATATTATATCCTTTATTTATGAATATCTTTTCTCACTCTCTACATTTCTTCCAAAAGATACTCATTATAAGAGAGGGAGAAATTCACATTTCTTTTAGAAACTTAAATGTATTTATGGCTTGACATTGTAGTGCAGTGAGTTCGGCTGCTGCCAGCAGTGCCAGCATTCCATCTCCCTGCTAGTACTCCTGGGAAGACCATGGAAGATGATCCAATTCTGGGGCCCCTGCCACCCATGTGGGAGACCCAGATTCAGTCCCAGGCTCCTGGCTTCATTCTGGCCCTGCCTATACCTTTGTGGCCATATGGGGAGTAAAGCAGCAGGAAGAAAATCAATCTCTCTCTCCCTATCTCTAACCCTTCCTCTCTCTTTGTAACTCCATTTTCAGCTGGACAAATGCATCATGTGTATAAATATATATTTATCTATAAAGCATATATATAATTATATTATATTGTATTATTCATGAGTTGGATCCACATGAGTAGTAGTCAATGAGTTGTGAACAGAAATGACGTCATATTAGGAAATTGATTCTGAGCCATTATGTGGGAACTTATGTGGGAACAGAATTTCCATCCCCTACCATTGGAACCAGCTGAATTTCTGATACTGCTGCTCCGCCAGCTTAAACCCAAGCTGAAGACACTTGAAGAAAAGCCCAAAATTAATGCACAATGGACTTGTTGCATGAGTGAGAAGCAAAATTTTCCTTTTATAATTCAGAAAGGATTGTAGTGTGGTTATAGCAGCATATACTCTAACTTAATTTATTTCACATCTGTCTTTCTAAAGTACATTATACCAATTCTGCATTATTCATGTTTGACCCTTTTCTTTTCTCAATAATTATCTAAATTAAACTAAAAAGGAGCTATTCATGATTTTAAATGGTAACAAAAGCACAGTAAAAGTTGGAGTGAAGATTACTGTTAGGGTTTATAATTAAATGTTATGGAGTCCCCATATTTAGAAAGAAATATAAGTGAGGCATGGTGATTTATGAATACTTAAAATCATGTGTAGAGAAAAGATAGATTAGTTGGATAGATGGATAGACATACACACAGAACTTTCCAATCAATTTATGAGAAAATCATCCTGCCTGTAACTGTGTGATAGTACCCACAAATCAGCATGTCAGCATCATTCTTGCAGCCCACCGCTAAGCAATTCCCTGAGACAAACGCTGTGCCAATCAGTAGGAGCAGTCCATTTGTCAGGTGACCTCCTGGAAACGGACCTGTTTATGGTCCCTCCACAACTGGAAGCAGGCATCTTGGAGGTGCCCTGAGCATCTGGTCTGAGGGACAAAGGAGTGTTTGGGGTTGAAAAGTGACACCAAGGTAAGAAACAAAAGACAAGAACAAGGCCCACTTGGGTCCTTGTCTGGGCTTGGAGCTCTATACTTTGCACCCACCCTCCCACCCCTACACCCCACCCACCAGACAGCTCTGCCAGTTCTAGACAATTCCAGTCACCAGAGGGGGCATAGAATAATTCAGAGAAGGTACTCCTATCACTCTGGTGGGTTCATAAAAGTGATACGATAAGTCCTTGCCCTTGAAAAGTTAGTTGTCTAGCAGGAGAAACACACTTGAAAATTATATAAAGACACAAGTGTACTTTTAGAGATAAACTGCTTCGTCACACAGAGTCAAAATCTACAACCTGACCAAGTTCCTGCATAAGTACATCGGCAGCTACATCTCTCTGTCCTCCCCCTTGTATTGATTTTTCTCAAGGTTCTTCCTGAGGATACAAAGCTAGAAGTGAAAAAAAGCAATATTTCTACCAATGCCCAATTCAATAGCAGTGACTGAAACAATGACTCTAAGACTCCATTGTGCATAAGAATTATCTCCAGAATGTTTGGTAGTGAGGCCCAGGCAATTCTTTCTGTAAAGCACGCTAGATGATTTCCAATGGACCATAGCTTGTAAGTAGAACTACGGCTAAACTCAAAAACACTCTCATCAATTTTGACATAAAGAATTACATCAAGTCAGAGACATGACATGGAATTCTAGGGGTGCTGAATATAAAAATTTAATGATGTGTTTAACTTATATTGTTGGCCTTTCTGTGAATGAGAGAGATGACAAGCCACAGTTTTAGTTGTAAGGAATTATTATTCCAGAAATTATTCTAAGAGCTTTTTGTGTACTAATTCATATAGGTATAGTTAGATTTGGGTGTAGATATGTATGCATGAATGCCATTATTATCACTCATAATACATAAATAAACTAGGGAAGAGGGGATGGATAATTTATCCAAAGCAACAAAGCCTTTCAAGTGGAGAATCTAAGATTTCAAACCAGATATTGCTACTCTTGAGTTTATGTTCAGATTCACTGCATTGTACTGTTATTGAGCACATGAACAGAAGTTCTGGCTACTAGCAGCAACATTTCAAATGATTCTTTGCATATTTTAGAACACACACCAGTAAACATCAAGGTGGAAAAGTTATAATATAGAATATAGCCATATATTTTACACACCAGCCATATTAAAGTAGTACTTTGGGTTACATGTAAAATAAGCTGAAGACCTTTAATAAACCAGTGCCCAGCTCCACCACAGATAAAATCAGAAGTCAGGATGTCTAAGTAAGCCTAACTTAAATGCTTTCTATTTAAAAGTTTCTCAGATGTAGGTAGGTATTATGGTGCAGCAGGTTATGGCACCACTTGGGGCACCCACATCCTATGTCAGAGTGCCTGCGATTAAATCCTGCCTCTCCACTTCTATTCTAACTTCCTGCTATTGTGCCTGGGAGGCAGCAGATGATGGCACAAGTACTTATGCCCTTACCACCCTTGTGGAAGGGTGTTCTTGGATCCTGGCTTCAGTATGGCCCCAAGTCTGACTATTGCAGGCATTTGGAAGGTGAAAAGGTAGATGGAATATCTCTCTTTCTTTCTCTTTCTCTCTCCCTCATTCCCTTCCTTCCTCCTTCCCTTCCTCTCTCTTTTAAATAAATGAAAAATAAATGAATAAACATTTTAAATGTCTCCCTGATGACCTTAACATGATATGATTGTACACATTATTTTATTCCTTAAAATTAATTTTATTTACTTAAAATTTAAGACATTTTTTGTCTTTGCAGATAGTCCACTTTTGCTTTGCTTTAAGAGAATGGAAGCAACTTTAATAAATATTCTACATATGGTTTGTGGAATGTTGGGCCTTGAACAATTTATATGCTTAATGAACAATATAGACACAATTATAACTTTATTCAAAGTTTTATCTCTTTTTTAAAAAGGTATACGGAGAAAATAACATGACAAGTCAATTGTTTAAAATGACAATTAATTAGTGTAATGACTATTAAGTCATTCAGAAGTCATTCTTTCCTAATTGACTAATTTTGGACAACTAGACTATATTCAAGGATAACTATGATTATTTTAGAGCACGCTAAGGCCTACTGGATGAAATGCCAGATTTCTCTACATTCCCTCTTGGATCCAATCCATCTGAGTAGACAGGGTCCTTCATCTATACCTGACACTTTTAAAGCTTTCTATGAAACATCTGTTTTCCATTTTTTAAATGTCAGCTTGTCCATCTTGAATGGGCATTGGGTAGGGTAGACAAATCCTGCTTTGTCTAAAGAGCCCATCTTGATTGTTATGCCAAAACCATATTTGCTCCATTAATCAGATTCCTTAACAACTCATCAGCAAAGGCAGTGGGCAGTGGGTAATACTGTGGTGCAACTTCTATATTAACCACTCCAGAGAGCACTGGGTAGTGGGTAATAAAACGTGCTTTTCCTCCAAAGTTGTATTTTCCTACTATATCTTGTTCTTTACTCAGCCAAAAGTTAACTATTATGGTCACAAAAGTTATACAAGGAGATTTTAAAATAATGGGCATTGATCCTTTTCCCTCGTCCATTCCCCTTTCCCTGTGGAATCATTGCTCTTTGTACGCCATTCAGCTGATAGCCTTCTGTATTTCCCATCCAAAGGCTTAGCCCAGGAATTGCAGCCCCAGGGATTCCTTTATAACTGAAGAGATTTCCATAGAATGATATTGGGGATTCTAGACCCTCAATTCAACTCTAAACCTGTATGTGGACTCTTTGCTTCCCTTTTCCCAACCATCAGGACATGGAGCCTTAGAGCTTGGTGGGGTAGTGGGCTGGGTTAGAGTGCAGCTTCACTACTGAAAAGACATTCTCCACCACAGTATAAAATGTTTCTGAAACATGCTCAGTCCTAATACAAGGACTTGAATCTGACATTTCAGTGATACAGCTGAACAGAATTTTGGGATGGCATGCCTCTCACATGAACTGGAATCAAGTGCCCCAGAAAACCAGGAGTGGTGGCCATGGCCCCTCTTCCAAAGTCCCACATTCCTTCACGGGTTCTGGTTACATTCCATGACTATGTGAGTCTTGGTCATTTCTCAATGTCTCCAGCTCTCTGAAGCTGGGAAGATTTATGAATGACCAGCACTCTGCCAAGTCACATGTGCGAGCTGGTCTTTACTTAACAAGTGTCTCCAGTGCTTCCAACTCACTTTGTTTCCAGCTCTGCCTTTCTGGTTGGCTGTCAGCATGACCTCGTTAAGGCTGAGTGCCCTGGGGCCTGACTGTGGCAGCTCATGCACTTGGTTCGCTGCTACTGTTTCCTCTCCCAAGACATCTGCTTCAACACTGCTTCAGATAATACTTCATTATGTCCCAGGAATGTTTCTTACCACTTTGTGTGCCATTGTGTGTCATTCTCTTTGAAGTTAATGTGAGTCTTATGTGATGATATGATATACATCAGAGTGTACCAAAAATTATGGCCCACTGGAAAAAAAACTTAGAAAGGTCCCTTTTTCATTTGTTAAATTCAAAACAACAGAATTCCAGTTTCTCCTTATGCAGGAAGTTTGCTTAGAGATTTAAAAGAAGGGAAGACTTTTAGTTATGCCTTCAGACCAGACCTTTAAGGAGGGTAAGGAACACTGAGAAAGGCATGAGCTTAATCAGTGTTTACAGATCTTCAAGGTCCTTTATAAAGCTGGAAATACTTGTGTATTGAGTATTCAAGTTAGATAAAAAGCTATTTCATTGTTTACATTATGACTTTGAGTGGTATGTGTTGGAACATTATTAGTCTTTAAATCACTAAATTATGAGGTGGGCATTTGGCTTAGCAGTCTAAGTTGCTGCTGCCAGTGGAGGAAATGACATCTTCCTGGAGCGAGGTGAGAGAAACCTGCAGCAGCCCATGTCACTAGTGATGATGTTTGAGGGAGAACCTTGTGAATCCCTCTGAATCTGAGTCTGGCCAGTAGAACTAGCTGGGAGCAGGGGACCTACCTAACTCCATGAAACTATAGCAAATCAACTTCTCCCTATACCCTCAAAAGTGTGCCTGGCAACTAGCAGGGAGGAAATACCATCTTGATAAAGTGAGTAGAAGCGGATGTGGTCCACGTGTAACTGGGGGATTTTATGGGAAGAACAAATCTGCTGTCCTCTCTGACTTTGAATCTGGCCTGGAGGGTTGGCAGAGGGTAGGGTACCCACTTAGGCCTGAAAAGCATCCCCTATCCCTTACCCTGTCAAAGTGTCTGTACTTGACTTGCCAAGGCAGAGCACCAATCAGCTTCTAGCAGGAGGGCAGTTGGCTCACTCCATGTCTCTTTCCATGGGTGAGGGAGTCTCATGGATCAGCAAGTGGTCCCCTGCTCCCTGTGTGCTGTGACTGTGAGAATTCTGTGACTGTTCGATAGGATGTGGGGTGTGAATGGGTCTTTGGGTAGTCACTGAATCTGGCTTCAGGGTCCCAGAGTTCCCTAAGTGCATAGGGTGGGTCATCACAGAAGGTTCCATGCTCATAATGAGGAGTGCATAGATACTTTATGCTGCTCGTGCACCTGTGTGGGTGGGGTGTGTAGCCATTGTGAGTTCATACTGCACAGTTCCTGCACCTTGGTAGAGAGAGGGTGAGGATGTGACCATGCCAGCCAAACCAATCACACCCTCCCTCTTGCCGATGATGGAGAAGAGATCTACCATGCCCAGTGTGAGTGTCACTGGACTCTTGCTCCACTCTCATGCACTGGCCTGAGCTCCCTGGCCCCACCCAGCACACACCTCTGGATATCTGCTAAAGGAGCAGACACTCTACTGAGTCATAGCAGCACATATCAAAGATAAAAGCCCTCAGAGGAGAAAAACAAGTGTCTCCACAACTGCCTAAAAATAAATGCAGAAACAAGAAACATGAACAATGAAGACAATATGACTCCCCAAAAGGATCACAAAAATATTTCAATATCAGAATGCGAAGACAAAGAGATTGATGACATACCTGAAAATGTATTCAAAAGAATATCATAAGAGTACTCAAAAACACAACGTGAGTTAAAGATAATCCACACATGACATGGATGATAAATTCTGCTGGGAATTAGAGATGTTAAAAAGAAATCATACTGAAATATTGGAAATGAAGAATTCAATAGTTCAAATAGTTCTACTGTTCAAATATGGTAGAAAGTCTTAACAACAGACCCAGTGAGGCAGAAGAAAGACTATCTGAGTTAGAAAACAAATTCTTGGAAATATGTCAGGCAGAATAAAAGGAAAAGATTAGAAAAACAAAAATAGTTTTTGAGATTTATAGGATAGTATCAAACCACCAAACATATGTATCTAAGGAGTTCTTGAAGGTATGGAAAGAGTAAATGGATTAGAAGATCTATTCAGTTAAATAATAGCAGAAAAATCTCATAATTTGGAGAAAGATAAGGATATCTAAATATAGGAAGCACATAGAACTCCTAATAGACATGATCAGAAAAGATCTTCACAATGACATATTATCGCAAAACATTAAAGTAAAGCATAAAGAAATTATTCAAAAACATGTAGAAGGGAAACACCAGATTGCATTCAGAGACTCTCCAATTAGACTGACAACTGATTTCTCATCAGAAACCTGCAGGCTAGGAGAGACTAGAAAGACACAGTCCCAAGTTCTAAAAGAAAAAACTGTCAACCCAGAATATTGTACCAGCAAAGCTCTCATTTATGAATGAAACTGAAATAAGGATCTTCCAAAACAAACAGAAAGTGACTTTGTCACCACTTGTCTAGCCTTATAAATTGTATGGAAAAATGTGCTACACGCAGAAACACAGTAACAGAGAAAGATAGTCATCGTCACTAAAGAATGTGAAAGCAGAAAATCTCCTTGTAAAAAAAAAAAAGAAACACAAAACAATAGAAATATTTATGGTAAACAGGCAGGACCAAGTAATTATTTATCAATGTAACCTTGAATATAAATAGTCTAAATTCTCTAATTAAAAGCTACAGATTGCCTGATTGCCCATATATTTGCTTCCTACAAGAAACACACCTCACTGACGAACATACACAGGCTGAAAGAAGGGTATTATGTAATGATTAAAGGATCAATTCAACAGAAAAATGTGGCTATAGTAAATGTATATCCACCCAATGCCACAGTGCCTGGTTATTTAAAACAAATCTTTATGAATCTAAGGGAAGATATAAGCTCCAATATAATAAAAATGGGGGGGGGATTTCAACTCTCCATTTTCACCAGTGGACAGATCTACTAGACAAAAAAAAATCAACAAAGAAACAATAGAGCTAATCTACAATATTGACCAAATGGACTGGATTGATAATGATATAACATTTTATCCCACAGCTAACCAATGCACATTCTTTTCATTAGTGCATGGAACTTTCTCTAGGATATACTAGGCCATAAAGCAAATCTCCACAAATCCAAAAAAATTAAAATCATACTATGTAACTTCTCTGACCACAACAGTATGAAGCTAGAAATAAACAACTTAAGAAACACAAGAAAATATGAAAACACATGGAAAAAAATAACATACTCCTGAATGAACAGTGGATCATAGAAGAAAGCAAAAAGGAATTTTATGGCCGGCACCACGGCTCACTAGGCTAATCCTCCGCCTTGTGGCGCCGGCACACCGGGTTCTAGTCCCGGTCAGGGTGCCGGATTCTGTCCCGGTTGTCCCTCTTCCAGGCCAGCTCTCTGCTGTGGCCCGGGAGTGCAGTGGAGGATGGCCCAAGTCCTTGGGCTCTGCATCCCATGGGAGACCAAGATAAGTACCTGGCTCCTGCCATTGGATCAGTGCTGGCCGCGGTGGCCATTTAAGAGTGAACCAACGGCAAAAGAAGACCTTTCTCTCTGTCTCTCTCTCTCACTGTCCACTCTGCCTGTCAAAAAAAAAAAGGGAATTTTAAAAATTGCAAGAAACTAATGAAAATAATAACAAAGTGTAACAAAACTTATGGAATACATCAAAAGAAGTTTTAAGAGGAAATTAGTGGCTACATCAAGCAATCGTAAAGGCAACAAATAAGAGATCTAAAAATGTGTCTCAAAGATCTAGAAAAAGAAAAACAAAACAAACCTAAAACTAGTAGGAAGAAAGAATAACTAAAATTAGAGGAGAAATAAACAAAATTGAAAAAAATGATAGAAAAGGTCAATGAAATAAAGAAGTGGTTTTTTGAAAAAATAAACAAAATTAGCACACCATTGACTCAATTCACCAAAAAACTGGTCCAGGAGCCAGCACCGTGTTGTAGTGGGTAAAGCTGCAACCTGCAGAAATAGCATTCCCGTATGGGTGCTGGTTAGAATCCAGGCTGCTCCACTTCCAATCTAGCTCTCTGCTATGGCCTGAGAAAGCAATAGAGGATGGCCAAGTCTTTGGACCCCTGCACCCACGTGGGAGACCCAGAAGAAGCTCCTGGCTCCTGGCTTCAGATCGGCACAGCTTCAGCCATTACAGCCATCTCGGGAATGAACCAGCATATAGAAGGCCTCTCTCTCTCTTTCTCTCTCCCTTGCTGCCTCTGCCTCTCTGTAAATTGATTTTCAAGTAAATAAATAAAATCTATTTAAATAAGGGGGGGACCAAATTAATAAAATCAGAGATGAAAAAGGAGATGTTACAAAGGGCCGGCACCATGGCTCAGTAGGTTAATCCTCTGCCTGCGGTTCTGGCAACCCATATGGGCACCATTTCTAGTCCCGGCTGCTCCTCTTCCAGTCCAGCTCTCTTCTATGGCCTGGGAAGGCAGTGGAGGATGGCCCAAGTCCTTGGGCCCCTGCACCCATATGGGAGACCAGGAAGAAGCTCCTGGCTCCTGGCTTCAGATCAGTGCAGCTCCAGCCATTGCGGCCATTTGGGGAGTGAACCAATGGAGGGAAGACCTTTCTCTCTGTCTCTCCCTCTCATTGTCTACCTTTCAATCAAATAAATAAAATCTTAAAAAAAGAAAGAAAGAAAGAAAGAGGCCAGCGCTGCTGCTCACTTGGCTAATCCTCCGCCTGCGGCACTGGCACCCCGAGTTTTAGTCCGGTTGGGGCACCAGATTATGTCCCTGGTTGCTCCTCTTCCAGTCCAGCTCTCTGCTGTGACCCGGGAGCACAGTGGAGGATGGCCCAAGGCCTTGGGTCCTGCACCCACATGGGAAACCAGGAGGAAGCACCTGGCTCCTGGCTTTGGATTAGTGCAATGTGCTGGCCGTAGCGGCCATTTGAGGGGTGAATGTCTCTGTCTCTCTCTCTCTCTCTCTCTCACTGTCTAACTCTACCTGTAAAAAAAGAAAGAAAGAAAGAAAGAAAGAAAAAAAGAAAGAAAGAAAGAGGAGATGTTACACAGGAAATCACAGAAATACCTGGTTTCTGTAGTGAAGTGGTTATCACATGTGCCTCACACAAAGGAAATCACAGAGACAAAAGGAATCATCAAGAATTACTACAAATAGCTATATGCCAACAAATTGGAAAATCTGAAAGGAGTGGATAGATTTCTGGACACATGCAGTCTACCAAAACTGAGTCATTAAGACATAGAAAACCCAAACAGTTTAACCAATTAGCAAGACAGAGATTGAATCAGTAATTGTAACTTTCCCAAAAAACAGAAATCCAGGACCAGATGGCTTCACTGCTGAATTCTACCAAATTTTGAAGAAGAATTAATTCCAGTTCCTCTCAAACTATTCAAAACAATTGAAATGGAGGTAATCTTTACAAAATCCCTCTATAATTCCAGCATCAACTTAAATCTAGAACCAGGGAAAGATACAGCAAAGAAAATTATGGGTCAATATCCCTGATGAACGTAGATGCAAAAATCCTCAACAAAATGTGAGCTAACAACATAAGAAAGATGATTCACCTAGACCAAGTGGAATTTGTCCCTGATATGTAGAGATGATTCAACATATGCAAATCAGTCAGTGTGGTACATCACATGTATTAACAAATTGGGCAAAGGACATGAACGGGCGTTTTTCAGAGGATGAAATACAAATGGCCAACAGACAAGTGAAAAAACGTACAGCATAACTGGCTGTCAGGGAGATGCAAAAAGAAACCACAATGAGATTTCACCTCATCCCAGTTAGAATGGCTATCATCCAAAAATCAAAAAAATAATAATAAATGCTGGTGAGAACGTGGGGGAAAATAAATCCTAGTTCACTACTGTTAATGTTAATTAGTACAACTATTATGGAAGACAGTGTGGAGATTCCTCAGAAATCTGAAAATAAAACTACCATATGACCCTGCCATCCCACCCCTGGGAATTTACCCAAATGAAATGAAATCACATATGAAAGTTACTTGTACATCATGTTTATTGCAGCTCAGTTCACATTAGCTAAGATATGAAATTGACCCAAATGTCCATCAACTGATGACTAGATAAAGAAAATGTGGTATTCATACCTGGTGGAATACTACTCAGCTAAAAAAAAAAAAAAAAAAAAAAAAAAAAAAGAATGAAATCTTATCTTTTGCAGCAAAATGAATGTGACTGGAAACTATTATGCTTAGTGAAATAAGCCAGTTCCAAGAAGACAAACATGGTATGTTTTCTCTGATATGTGGGAGTTAATATAGCCTTAAAAAATGTGAAAGAGACATCTTGTGATTTAATTGTTGTTTTTATCTCTTGTTTATACTCCTGTGGAACTGTAGTCTTTTTACTTTTTTTAAACACAGTAAAATATGTTTTTAATTAGTTAGTGGTAGTGGTACATTTTTAGTCATACATTAAGTCTGTGATTATAGACTAGATTAAATTTATGTTTTTGCAAAAATTAAAGAAAGTAAGGAAGTAAGGAGGGGGTTTGAGGAAGGTAGGGAGGGAAGTATTTTTAATTGTTAAGAGTCGTACCTATGAAACACATGAAATATTTTCTCTTTATGTTAGTAAAAAACTTTTTAAAAGAAAATAAAAGATACCACTTGGAACAACTACAACCCACATTGGAGTTCCTAGGTTCAAGACTTGGCTCCCAATACCAGCTTCCTACTAAAATGCACACTGGAAGGCAGCAGGTCACGGACCCAAATGATTGGGTCCTTGCTATCCTAATGAGAGACTTAGATTGTGATTTTGGCTTCTGGTTTTGGTCTGGCACAACTCCGGTTATTGTAGGCATTTGTGTTTTGTTGAACCAGAAAATGGAAGATCTCTCCTGTGTGTGTGTGTGTGTGTGTGTGTATCTGTGTGTGTCTCTGCTTTTTAAATATGATTAATAGAATAATTAAAAAACACTAAGTTATAAAAGGGTTTTATGGATATTTCCTTAATAGTAGCTAATGTTAAGGGTGTATTTGCCATGAAGGACACGGTGGGTTAAACCCATGATAGAGATTTTCTCAGCAATTTTATAGAACACTATTATATAAGATAATGGTATTGCATTCTGTACATTTTACAGAAATAGAAATTAAGGAATTGGCACAGTAAGTAACCAACGTGCCTAAAAGTCACTAAATCACCTTCAAAAAACAGATTGTTCATAGATGACAGAGGAGGAAATGAGGAAAAATCTATACTAGAGCTTCCTCCATGGTACACCAACATTAAAGAGATTTACAGCACATAGCTATTGAATTCTGAGATTCTGTGGAAAAAACTTCAACCTGCCAGAGGATAACTGCCACTAAGGAACTACAAATCTATGAGTCCTAAAATATCTTTGTCTACAAAATTGAGAATAGCAACGAACTAACACTGAGAGGGTAGTTGAAAAAATTGTGGAAATGAAATTAAAAGATGTTTCTTTAGTGGTAAAAAATTTGAAACTGCTGTGTAGTTTTTCCGTAATATGCATTTTGCATGAAACATTTGAAAAATTCTGTGTGCATGGATTTCAAAATTTTTGATCCAAGGAATACATTTTTTTCCTTCCATTTCCATGAACTTTTTGAAGTACCTTATATTAAGCCATTTGATCTTTAACCAGTTTATCAAGTTTATTGATTGTGCATATTGATTGTAGTTCTTCCTAAACTTTCAAAATTCACTCTGAGGAGCAACATCAATTTTTTAATCAGAAAAAATATTTTACTCTGATGGAATATTTTAGATCTGTCATAATTTTAGTCAACTACTATTATTCTTTCAGACGAACATTTTAGTAATGATGTGGAATGTTACCTCAACAGGAATGTTTTCTAACCACAATTCCTACCCTTCTCCTTGATTTTTTCTATTGACTACAAGTAGGAAACTAACTGAATGGATATTTTCTACTTCAGGGAAAGTATATATTTAGAAGAAACAGCTGTCTAGTCCAAACTGGTTCTGCTCTAGCTATGATAATATATGTAGTGCAATAACTCTCTACTATAAGATGACATCTACTTGAAAAGGTCCCTTGTTAGCTAGGCATTTCTTTTATTGAATTATTGGCCCTATTTTCCCAGTGGTAAAAAGGGGAGAATAGAAAGGGGAAATGCAAGTAAAATTCAACTTGAGACTGACCAAGAAGACAATAAAGATAGCAGGAAAACATAAAGAGAGCTTTTAGACTTCAAATTCCATACCAGTACCTCCATAAAGTATAAAACCTCCATCATAAACTATTCATTACATCTTCCATGATTCTGTTAACTTCGAAAAAGTGTCAACGTGGCTTTGGAACAACTCCCATATTCAGTACATGCTCAAATGGATGTGAACTGACATCTTATCCACTTCGAACTTGTGACTACCACCATGTCTTATCTGCCCCAAAAAAATGCCCTGAAAGATGCATTTGAAAATTTTGAGTTACCTTTTTGAATCAATTCGTACTTTTTATTGTGAAAGCATGAGACGACCCATTATCAGTGCATCTAAAAAGCAAAGGAAATTATTTTGTTTCTGTCATTGAAGAGTCCAGAATTTCTGTCAGGTGATCAGGATTTGAGGATACATCTCCTCTCCTCTCCCATCCCCTGTCAGCCCTTATCCAAGATCTGTACTCTACCCCTCATTGTTGAAGTTAGAGAGAAAGCTGGAGAAAGCTGGACACAGGCAGAAAACTGTTCTCTTTGTTATTAGGATTGGAATCCCAGGGGAGGTAGTGGAAAGTTGGGCAAAGGAAATAAACCAGAACATTTTGAGATCTGACATCAGAGAGCCTTACCTCCTGGAATACAAGGCAAGGGCTGGGAGGGTGGTGAAGTAATTCAGATTCTCAGAGACAATAAGCTACCAGGGGGTTGAATGAGTAGGGTCTCACACAGGGCTTCATGGAAACTCACTCCAGAATCATCTTGATGAGGACCAGAAGACAATGCAGGAATCGGAAGATTCTCTACTCTCAGGGAATGGATGCTAGAGAAGCACTCTCTGGTCACCTAAGAGAAGCCAGCCAAGTTGCAGGTGGGAGAGAAACCACACAAAACCACTATGAAAGTTAGGGTATATAATAAAAGATATATAAGTAAACAACCTGGGGGGCCAATGCTGTGGTGCATTAGGTTAATCCTCTGCCTGCTGTGCTGGTATCCCATATGGGCACCAGTTCTAGTCCCTGCTGCTCCTCTTCTGATCTAGCTCTCTGCTATGGCCTGGGAAACCAGAGGAAGATGGCCCAAGCACTTGGGGCCTTCCCATGTGGAGACCTAGAAGAAGCTCCTGGCTCCTGGCTTCAGATTGGCCCAGTTCCGGCCATTGTGGCCATTTGGGGAGTGAACCAGTGGTTGGAAAACCTTTTTCTTTCTCACTGTCTGTAACTACACATCTCAAATAAATAAATAAAATTTTTTTTTAAAAAAGTCAACTTGGGAGTTTCTGCATAAGCTAACAATGAATGCAGTGATTTTAAATACACATGAATATGATTAACATTCTTTTTGCTTCCTGATTCTGTTGAAAACGATCTTGTTCACTGACTGATCACACTCCTCAGAAGTTATCTGCTCCTCTAACACAGTGTTCTAAACTGATCATCTTCAGCCCCACCAGGTTTTAGAGTTTCTTATTGCTAGTTTGGAAAAGCTCCAGACCAAGCTGTCTGCCTAAACGCTCTCATGTGCTCCTCCGACCTTACTCCCTCCACACATTGTCCTCCAGGGTTTCACATCCAGAAAACTTGGCAACAAGTCCAGGTTTTGTACTGTTCTTTGACCTATCTTGGCTAAAGCATTCTTCTTTTAGATTCATCACATTTTTCCTTGTCTTCAGATGCAAAGAGAGCAATGCCATTGTCATTTTTTACTTTTTGTGGTTCCATTTTCTTTGGCGTCTTCCACATTAGCAAGGCTCAAATTTGTCCAAAGCCTTCTTCATTACAGGCAAGTTAGCTTTTTCTATTTCCTTTCCTTTTTTTTTTTTTCAAAATTAATCTTCATTCAAGAGTTAAAGAGACAGAGCCAGATTCAGATTCTCAGAGACAATAGAGTCACCATGGGGTTTAGTTGGCAGAAAGAGATCTCAATCTGTGACCACTCACAAGAAGAGACAACAAATGATGACTAAGGGGACAGGACAGTGTAGAAACCAGAAGATTCCCTATTGTCAGAAACTGGGTACCTGAGAATTGTGCTCTGGGCACCCAAGAGAAGCCAAGGGAGTGGGTGGTGAGGGAGGCATCCCAAGGAAAAACTGTAAAAGTTAGGGCATTTCATAAAAGATACCTAGTCAACACGTGAGTTGACAGTGGGAGCTCCTATCTGGTGGTTTGTTCCTCTTATGCCCACAATGGCCAGAACTGGGCCAACATCAAAGCTAGGAACCAGGAATTTGGTCCAAGTTCCCCACACAATTCCAAGAATTTGGTTACTTACCAGGGTCTGCTTTAGCAGGAAGCCAGAGTCAAAGGGGCAGAGTTCAGAATCCAACCAGGCACTCCAGTGTGGGATGTGGCATTGTAACCAGTGTCCTAAACCACTAGCCCACATGTCCATCCCATTTCCTTTTCTTAAGACATACTGTGATTATACCCACCCTAAGCATGACTGATATCCATGGTAGGGGAGCGAGGATTGCTTCAAATATGCAGTGAGCTTGGATGTGATTCTCCATATCCATTGTTTTCCTCTTGTGCTGTTGTGCTCACTGTGCCTGTTGTCCTCCTGGTAAGCGCTGATGCTCTAGGTGCTAGGAAGTGACTTTCAGTTTTATGAAAATCCCATGGGGGTGGGATCTGGATGAAAGTGGAGAAAAGGAGACAAAGATTTTTGTAAAAAATATTTATCTACTTAATTATTTAAAAGGCAGAATTACAGAGAGAGAGAGAGAGAGAGAGAGAGAGAGAGAGATCTGTCTGCTGGTTCACTCCCAAATGACCACAAGGGCTGAGGCTGGGCCGGGCAAAGCCAGGAGCCTGGAACTCCATCCTGGTCTCCCACATGGGTGCAGGGGCCCAAGCACTTGGGCCATCTTTTGCTGCTTTCCCAGGAGTATTAGCAGGGAGCTGATCAGAAGTGGAGTTCAAGTGACTTGAGTCAGCCACCCTATTGAGTGTAAGCGGAGGCTTAACCCATTGCACTACCACACCAGCCCCAAGTCTTTCTTTTTTGGTTCCTTTTATCTTGGAAGACTTATTGCGGTTTTTTTTACTTCAATTTGTTGTTTTTACTGACTAGCAGAAATGGGGATTCACAAACATATTCGATTTAATTTTAAAAAGTTAAACATTATTTTGTTTCTGCATACCTGTACTGTGACTATTGTGTGATCATCAAAGTTTCAGACAGTACTCTGTCACTTAGGAGATTTTTTGATGTTTGGTTTCTGTAGCTCAGCTTCTTCATTTTCTAATAATGATAATAGTAGTACATACTCAGACATATGCTGCATTAAACCAACGTGAGTGCTATAACTCAGCGCTATCTATGCACATAGGAAGCACTTAAATGAAGTTGCCTACTTTAATCTGTGTAAAAGTTAACTCCCATGTGACAAAGTAAATGCTGATTTTGGTGAACTCATTAAAGGTTAAAAAAACAGAGCGACTAGTGCTGTGGTATAGTAGGTTAAACCTCCATTGTGGTGCTGGCATCCCATATGGGCGCCAGCTCATGTTCTGCTGCTTCTCTTCTGATCAAGATCTTTGCTAATGACCTGGAAAAGCACTGGAAAATGGCTAAGTGCTTGGGCTCCTGTACCCACGTGAGAGACCTGGAAGAAGCTCCTGGCTTCAGCTTGGTCTAGTCTAAGCCATTGCAGGAATGAACCAGCAGGTAGAAGACACCTCTTTCTGTCTCTTCCTCTCTTTGCCTGTTGCTCTGCCTCTCAAATAAATAAATAAATCTTTTTTAAAAAGGAAGAAAAAATAAAGATCACTGTCAGAAAAAAGGGACAAGCAAGAAATAAAAAGATAGAAAGAAAGATATAAAGGCAGCATCAGACAGGTTCCCACACATTGTTTTTCTTGGCTTGAGTATCATTGTATGTAAGGAATGAAAGATTAATCTGAATGTGTGCAAGGAAGACTCAAGAGGGATGAGTGTGAGGGAAGTCCAGGAATAATGAGAACCTCAACTAAGAGAGCAACCAACAAGGTAGTAACAGGTGGAATATGAGGATATCTGGCTGGATGATTACACATCTGAGAGATAGTTCAAGACAGTACTGATAGGTTTTGGAGACTGACTGGATGTGTGGGGTGGATGGAGGAAGAAAGGGCAGACTTCAGTGTATTCCTTTGTTGATGGCTTGGTGGGATAGTGATTAGATTGCAAGACTAGGTCTGGACTCCAAAATAAGACACATATAAGGAGTAAGTTTTAGTGGAGGTATAGACAATTCAGGTGTAATAAAGTTGAGATCGAGGAACTCATGTTAGAAAATATAAATTTAATAACCTGTGATTCATTTTTAAGCAAACAATCAACATTTTTGCCTACAAAACAAACCATTAAACTTTAAGAATCAATTTAATGATCAAAGTTCGGTAATTGCATTTTTACTCAATTTCCTAATCACAACCTACAAGCATTTCTGACTCTGTCTGATTCTTACCTCGTGTGCTTCAGACTCAAGAACGGCTTAGGGGGCCTGGCATTGTGGAGCAGCAGGTTAAGCTGTTTGCAACACCTGCATCCTACGTGAGTGCCAGTTCAAGTCCCGGCTGCTCTGCTGCCGACCCAACTCCCTGCCCAAGTACTTGGACACTGCCTCTCATGTGGGATACCTGAATAGAGTTCCAGGCTCCTAGCTCCAACCTAGTTGTTACAGCCATTTGTGGAGTTAACCAGCAAATAGAAGCGCTCTCTCTCTCTGACTGCCTTTCAAAGAAATAATTAATAGATTAAAAAAATAAACAAAATCAAAGAATGGCTTAGGGCCTCCCAGGGTATTTTCCAAGATCCTTAACAACATTAGTAACATCATTTTTTTTTTCTTTAACTTTTGTTAATCTAATGGGTATAAGGTAGTAACTTTTTTCCCTAATTTTTCTAACTAGTAGATCACAGTAAAGCTGAAAAATATAAAATTATATAGAAGAAGAAATTAAATTCACTTTCTACCTTGCCCAATCTGCCTTTGTCCAAAGAGATAATTACTGTTAATAGTATCATGCATAATCTTAAAATTTTACATATGTATATTGTAGTCAACAGCCATATATTATGTGCAAGTAAATATACCTGTGTATTTATAAAATTGCATATATACATGCATGACTGTTTAGACATATATGTGAAAGCACATGGCTGTATATACAACTGTATATTTCCATATTTGAATATTTATAAATATCTATGTATAGATACATATTTTGGGGAGAGGGAGATGGAGAGAGTAAGAGTGAGCTTAGGGGAACAGGCATTCAGCCTAATTGCTAGGATATATTTTCCCACATTGGAGTGCCTGAGTTTAATTGCCACTGTTGACTCCTAACTCCAGCTCCTGCCAACACAGAACCAAGATATTGGGTTCCTGGTACCCAAATGAGAGGCCTGGATTGTGTTCCAAGCTCCTAGCTCCTAATATAGACATATAGGTGGTAGACCAGAAAGTTAGGATCTCTCTCTCTCTCTGTTTCTCTCTCTCTCTCTCTCTCTCTCTCACCTTCTTCCAAATAAAAAGAAATTATAAAAAGGGTGGGCTTACATAGGTTTCTTATAATCAAATAATATAATGCATATTATTTGCTATCTTGGTTTTCCTAAATATAATAATTCATTTGTGTTTTTTCCAGTTCAGGAAACCAATAAATATAGATTCACTTCTTTTGATGTCAGTCTTTGATTATTTTTCTTTGTTGCTGTTGTTTTTATTTTAACTGAATCATGATAGGACAGTATATCACAACACCACCATTAATTTACCCATTCCACTTAGGTTTGTGTTTTAAAGTCAGTTATGCTGTGGGTGTTATGATTATAATTTTACATGTGTCTTTGTGCACATGGTACAAACATATTATAAGGTAAAATTATTTTAAGTAGAATTGTTGGATCAATCAGTATATCCATCTTAAATATTGATTTACTATGATTCCAGTTTATAAAGAGTATATATTAAAGGAGGTGAACAAGCAATTTTCAAAACAGGAAATCAAATGCCCAACAGACACATGGAAAAATTCTCAGAATCATTAGCCATCCAGGAAATGCAAATGAAAACTATGATTTCACTTCACTCCAGTTAGAATGGCTATCACACAGAAATCAAAAAATAAAAATTGCTGGCAAGGATGTGGAGGAAAAGGTACCCTAATGCACTGTTGGTGGGAATGTAAACTAGTATAGCCATTGTGGAAGACAGAGAGATTCCTCAAAAATATGAAAATAGACCTATCATATGACCCAGACAATCTCACATCTAGGAATTTACCCAAACAAAATTACATCACCATATGAAAGCTCTCTATACCCCCATATTTATTGCAACTCAATTCGCAATAGCTAAGATGGAATCAACCCAGATGTCCATCAACTGATGACTCATTAAAAGAAATTCTGATATATAAACACTATGGAGTACTACTCAGCTATAAAAAATAATGAAATACTGTCTTTTGCAACAAAATAGATGCAACTGGAAATGATTATACTTATTGAAATAAGGTACTCCCCAAAAGACAGATATCACATGTTTTCTCTGCTCCAGGGGTGACTAATAGATTATAAAATGTAATAAATAGGAGTGAAATGGATATTTTGGTATTCAATTACTGTTTACAGCCCTTGTCTCTACTGTTGAGGAGCAGTGTTTTTTTCTTATATTTATTGAAGTTTTTAGTTAGTGGAGAGTAAATCATATGATCATAAAATAAACTGAAAGTATGTCATTGTAAAAGTTAAAAGAAATAAATAAAAAGGAAAAAGGAGGGAGGGTGGGAGCATAGGAAGGAGAGTAGGGTGGGAAGTATCACTATGCTCCTAAATCTATATATATGAAATACACGAAATTTGTTCAGCCTATATAAGTGAAATTATTTTATAAGAGTAGATATTATAAATAATTTTAATTTCTCAATTTAATTATTGTTGTTTTCAGAAAATTTTGTTTTCTTTTAATGACCATGCTTACTAATGCAGCTATACAATTTTCAAAATATTGCTTTCTTTCATTCCTTTACTTTGTTTGTTCACTTTGGATGGGTTTCTTTTTTGTATTTTTCATATCAATCTTTAAGCATCTTTTTATATATTAAAGCAATTAATACTAAACAAAATTAAAGATAACTCATCATAGAAGCTTAGCATTTAATTTTGTTTGGTAAATTTGTCAATGTACACAATTGTTATTTTCAGCTGAGCAAATCTTTCAACCTTTTCTTTATGGCTTCATGCTTTGTATTTGCTTTGGAATCTTCCATGCGCTAATCTAAAAACAGTCTTGCATGTTTTGTCCTTAAGTTTTGAAATTTGAATTTTCATATTGAAGTTATTCATTTAATGAGCCTATTCAATACTTTGTATATAGCACGCTATTATGGTTTTATATTTCCTATGGAGAAAAGTTTTATCAGCTTTATTTATTTATTTATTTATTTATTTTTGGACAGGCAGAGTGGACAGTGAGAGAGAGAGACAGAGAGAAAGGTCTTCCTTTGCCGTTGGTTCACCCTCCAATGGCCGCCGCTGCAGCCGGCGCACCGCGCTGATCCGATGGCAGGAGCCAGGTGCTTCTCCTGGTCTCCCATGGGGTGCAGGGCCCAAGCACTTGGGCCATCCTCCACTGCACTCCCTGGCCACAGCAGAGAGCTGGCCTGGAAGAGGGGCAACCGGGACAGAATCCGGTGCCCTGACTGGGACTAGAACCCAGTGTGCCGGTGCCACAAGGCGGAGGATTAGCCTACTGAGCTGCGGCGCCAGCCTAGCTATATTTATTTTCTTTTAAACTTAACATTTATAGTATTTTAGTGAAATTCATTTTGTTAAATTCCATTCTTTGATTATAAAACAAAATGACCTATAGGACACATTGCAAACAATAAACGCCAAGTCATTAAATGTACAAATCAATTATACTTTCAGAAACCTGAACTAAGTCCTTCATAATTACATGTATGTATAACCTTTCTATATAGAGATTTTACATAGCTTATTCTGTGACACTTTTATTTACTTTCCAAATATATTTGCATGTTAACTTTCAGTAAAATTATTTAATAAATTATTATGAACATATGTATTTTGTTATGTTGCACAAGGAATGTGATTATTTTGCATAACATTGGTTTACTCGTAAATTCATAAATATTACCTCATTATGTCATTTGATTGACAAAACTTTTTTAAAAAAAATATTTATTTTGAAAGGCAGAGTTGCAGAGAAGGAGAGAGAGAGAGGTCTTCCATCCACTGCTTCACTCCCCAAATGGCCACAAGGGCCAGGGTTGGGCAAGGCCAAAGCCAGAAGTCAGGAGCTTCTTCCAGGCCTCCCACTGTGGTGCAGGGGCCCAAGGACTTGGGCCATCTTCTGCTGCTTTCCCAGGCCATTAACAGAGAGCTGGATAGGAAGTGGAGTAGCTGAGATTCGAACCAGTACCCACAAGAAATGCCATCATTGCAGATGGCAGCTTAACCCACTACACTACAGCACCAGCCCACCACAAAACTTTTGTATACTTATCTTTATTATATATTTATGCCTTTGTTAGATGTCCTATTAGTACTATTAAATACTTTTCAGCTGTATTTACCCAGATATTCAAATGCTTGTATTAGTTTCTGGAGGTTTTCTTACACAGTTGACCTTCCTACTTTGGTCACGACTCTGCATCAAAAACTCAGGCAAAATTTCACTATTTTTCTAAATGACTCTGACAGTTCTTCCATTACACATCTTACTCTTAGCTTACTGTATTATTTTGTTGGGCATGCTCCTTTCAGATTATATTTCTTTGTAGGACAATGACTTTAGTAAATGGAGGCAGATCTCTGCAAGAATTTCTGCAATACACTGTACTCCCTCCACTATCTGTGGGAAGCATGTTCTTTTTTTTTTTTTTAGTTGATGTGTTTTTTTAAACTTTTATTTAATGAATTAAAATTTCCAAAGTACAGCTTATGGATTACAATGGCTTCCCCCCACCATAACTTCCCTCCCACCCGCAACCCTCCCCTTTCCCACTCCCTCTCCCCTTCCATTCACATCAAGATTCATTTTCAATTCTCTTTATATACAGAAGATCAGTTTAGCATATATTAAGTAAATGTGTCAAGAGTTTGCACCCACACAAAACACAAAATGAAAAATACTGTTTGAGTACTAGTTATAGCATTAAATCACAATGTACAGCACATTAAGGACAGAGACCCTACATGAGGAGTAAGAACACAGTGATTCCTGTTGTTGACTTACAAATTGACACTCTTGTTTATGGCCTCAGTAATCACCCTAGGCTCATGTCATGAGTTGCCAAGGCTGTGGAAGCCTTTTGAGTTCACGACTCGTAGTCAGAGTGGAAGTTCTCTCCTCTCTTCAGAGAAAGGTACCTCCTTCTTTGATGACCTGTTCTTTCCACTGGGATCTCACTCACGGAGATCTTTCATTTAGGTCATTTTTTTGTCAGATTGTCTTGGCTTTCCATGCCTGAAATACTCTCATGGGCTCTTCAGCCGGATCCGCATGCCTTAAGAGCTGATTCTGAGGCCAGAGTGCTGTTTAGGACATCCGCCATTCTATGAGTCTGCTGTGTATTTCGCTTCCCATGTTGGATCGTTCTCTCCATTTTGTATTCTGTCAGTTAGTATTTGCAGACACTAGTCTTGTTTATGTGATCCTTTTGATTCTTAGTCCTATCATTATGATCAATTGTGAACAGAAATTGATCAATTGGACTAGTGAGATGGCACTGGTACATACTGCCTTGATGGGATTGAATTGGAATCCCCTGGTATGTTTCTAACTCTAGCATTTGGGCAAAGTCAGCTTGAGCATGTCCCAAATTGTACATCTCCTCCCTTTCTTATTTCCACTCTTATATTTAACAGCGATCACTTTTCAGTTAAGTTTCAACACTTAAGAATAACTGTGTATTAATTACAGAATTCAACCAAAAGTAATAAGTAGAACAAAGAAAAAAATACTAAGAGGGATAACATATTAAGTTGTTCACCAACATTCAGGGCAAGGGCTGATCAAGTCACCATTTCTCATAGTGTTCATTTCACTTTAACAGATTTCCTTTTTGGTGCTTGGTTAGTTGTCACTGATCAGGGAGAACATATGATATTTGTCCCTTTGGGACTGGCTTATTTCACTCAGCATAATGTTTTCCATATTCCTAACAGGGATCACTTTTCAGTTAAAATTTAAACACCTAAGAATAATTGTGTTTTAATTACAGAGTTCAACCAATAGTACTGGGACAAAAAAATACTAAAATGGATAAAGTATTACACTGTACATCAACAGTCAGGACAAGAGCTGATCAAGACACTGTTTCTCATAGTGTCCATTTCACTTCAACAAGTTTCCCCTTTGGTGCTCAGTGAGTTGTCGCCAATCAGGGAGAACATATGATATTTGTCCCTATGGGACTGGCTTAATTCACTCAGCATAATGTTTTCCAGATTCCTCCATCTTGTTGGAAATGATTGGATTTTATCGTTTTTGACTGCTGTGTAGTATTCTATAGAGTACATGTCCCATAATCTCTTTATCCAGTCTACTGTTGATGGGCATTTGGGTTGGTTCCAGGTCTTAGCTATCGTGAATTGAGCTGCAATAAACATTAAGGTGCAAACAGCTTGCTTGTTTGCCAATTTAAATTCCTTTGGGTAAATTCCAAGGTGTGGGATGGCTGGGTTGTAGGGTAGGGTTATATTCAGGTTTCTGAGGAATCTCCAGGCTGACTTCCATAGTGGCTTAACCAGTTTGCATTCCTACCAACAGTGGGTTAGTGTCCCTTTTTCCCCACATCCTCTCCAACATCTATTGTTGGTAGATTTCTGAATGTGAGCCATTCTAACCGGGGTGAGGTGAAACCTTATTGTGGTTTTGATTTGCATTTCCCTGATTGCTAGTCATCTTTAAAATTTTTTCATCTGTCTGTTGGCCATGTGGATTTCCTCTTTTGAAAAATGTCTATTGAGATCCTTGGCCCATCTCTTAAGTTGGTTGTTTGTTTTGATGTTGTGGAATTTCTTCATTTCTTTGTAGATTCTGGTTATCAACCCTTTATCTGGTGCATAGTTTGCAAATATGTTTTCCCATTCTGTCGTTTTCCTCTTCACTTTCCTGACTGTATCTTTTGAAGTACAGAAACTTCTCAATTTGATGCAATCCCAAATGTTAATATTTGCTTTGACTGCCTGTGCTTCTGGGGTGTTTTCTAGGAAGTCTTTGCCAGTACCTATATCTTGCAGGGTTTCTCCAATGCTCTCTAATAATTTGATGGTATCGGGTTGTAGATTTAGGTCTTTAATCCATGTTGATTGAATTTTTGTGTAAGGTGAAATGTAGGGGTCTTGCTTCATGATTCTGCACGTAGAAATCCAATTTTCCCAGCACCATTTATTGAATAGACTGTCCTTACTCCAGGGATTGGGTTTGGATCCTTGATCAAATATAAGTTGGCTGTAGATGTTTGGATTGATTTCTGGTGTTTCAATTCTGTTCCATTGGTCTATCCATCTGTCTCTGTACCAGTACCATGCTGTTTTGACAACAACTGCCCTGTAGTATGTCCTGAAATCTGGTATTGTGATGCCTCCAGCTTTGTTTTTGTTGTACAAGATTGCTTTAGCTATTCGAGGTCTCCTGTGTCTCCATATGAATTTCAGCATCATTTTTTCCAGATCTGAGAAGAAGGTCTTTGGTATCTTGATTGGTATTGCATTGAATGTATAAATTGCTTTTGGGAGAATGGACATTTTGATGATGTTGATTTGGCTGAGTTTTTGTAAATTTTTTTGGATTCAATCCTGTTGATTTCTTCTCTTATTTTAAATATTTGATATGTTGTGCTGTTATCCTCATTTACTTCCAGAAAATTTTTTATTTCTCTTTTAATTTCTTCTATGACCCATTGTTCATTCAGGAGCATGTTGGTCAATCTCCATGTGTTTGCATATGCTCTAGGGATTCCTGAGTTTCTAATTTCCAACTTCATTCCTTTAAGGTCTGAGAAGCTACATCCTATGATTCTAATTCTTTTGAATTTGCTGAGACTTGCTTTATGGCCTAGTATGTGGTCAATCCTAGAGAAGGTTCCATGTACTGTTGAGACGAATGTAAATGATTTCTGTGTAGGATGAAAAGTTCTGTAGATATCTGTTAGATCCATTTGGGCTATAGTGTCATTTAAATCTACTGTCTCCTTGTTGATCTTCTGTCCTGTTGATCTGTCTATTTCTGAGAGTGGAGTATTGAAGTCCCCAGTACTATTGTATTGGGGTCTAAGTCTCCCTTTACGTCCCTTAACAAATCTTTTAAATAAACCAGTGCCCTATAATTAGGTGTATATACATTGATAATCATTATATCTTCCTGTTGAATTGATCTTGATCCCTTAATCATTATATAGTGCCCCTCTCTGTCTCTCCTAACAGTTTTTGTGGTAAAGTTTATGTTGTCCGATACTAAGATGGCTACGCCTGCTCTTTTTTCATTTCGGTTGGCATGGTATATCTTTTTCCAGCCTTTCACTTTCAGTCTGTATGCATCTTTGTTGGAAAGATGTGGGTTTTTTTTTATTTTTTTTTATTTTTATTTATTTTTTTTTTTGACAGGCAGAGTGGACAGTGAGAGAGAGAGACAGAGAGAAAGGTCTTCCTTTGCCGTTGATTCACCCTCCAATGGCCGCCGCGGCCGGCGCACTGCGGCCGGCGCACCGCGCTGATCCGATGGCAGGAGCCAGGAGCCAGGTGCTTTTCCTGGTCTCCCATGGGGTGCAGGGCCCAAGCACCTGGGCCATCCTCCACTGCACTCCCTGGCCACAGCAGAGGGCTGGCCTGGAAGAGGGGCAACCGGGACAGAATCCGGCGCCCCAACCGGGACTAGAACCCCGTGTGCCGGCGCCGCTAGGTGGAGGATTAGCCTAGTGAGCTGCGGCGCCGGCCCGAAAGATGTGTTTTTTGTAAGCAGCAAATAGATGGGTTTTGTTGCTTAACCCAATCAGCCAATTGGTGTCTTTTAACTGGACAGTTCAGGCCATTAACGTTCAATGTGACTAATGATAAGTAGTAACTTTGCCCTGCCATTTGCCAAAGATATTTTCTAATATATGCTTTGAACTTCCTGTGATCTTTTGCTGTGAGGTTTCCTTCCTTTACCTTCTTTCATATTGATGACCGTGTTTCTGTGTTTCTGTGTGTAACACATCTTTAAGCATGTTGTGCAGGGCTGGATGAGTGGTGACAAATTCTTTCAATTTCTGTTTGCTATGAATGGTCTTTATTTCACCTTCATTCACAAATGAGAGCTTAGCAGGATATAATATTCTGGGCTGGTAGTTTTTCTCTCTTAGTACCTGGGCTATATCTCGCCATTCCCTCCTAGCTTGTAGGGTTTCTGATGAGAAGTCAGCTGTGAGTCTAATTGGAGATCCTCTGAGAGTAATCTGAAGTTTCTCTCTTGCACATTTTAGAATCTTTTCTTTATGTTTCACTGTGGTGAGTTTAATTACAACATGTCATGGTGAGGATCTCTTTTGGTCATGTTTATTAGGGGTTCTATGAGTTCCTGTACTAGGATGTCTCTGTCCTTCTCCAAACCTGGGAAATTTTCTGCTAGTATCTCACTAAAAAGGCATTCTAATCCTTTCTCCCTCTCCATGCCTTCAGGAACTCCTAGAACCTGAATGTTGGGTTTTTTAATAGTATCCTGTAGATTCCCAACAATATTTTTTAGATTTCTAATTTTCTCTTCTTTTCTTTGGTCTGACTGTATCCTTTCCTGTTCTCTGTCTTCTAAGTCCGATATTCTCTCTTCTGATTCACCCATTCTGTTTTTAAGGCTCTCTAATGTGTTTGTCATTTGATCTATTGAATTCTTCATTTCATTATGATTTCTTGTCACTATCACAGTTTCCTGTTCTACTAGTTGTTTCATTTCATTTTGATTCCTCCTTAATATTTCATTTTCGAGAGAGATTTTCTATCTTGTCCATTAAGGATTTCTGTAGTTCAAGAATTTGTTTTTGAGAACTTCTTAATGTTCTTATCAATTTTTTTGAGATCCACTTCTTGCATTTCTTCTATCTCATCATCTTCATAATCTTGAATTGGGGTGTCTTTTTCATTTGGGGGCATCATAGTGTCTTCCTTGTTCTTGTTACCTCAGTTTCTGCATTTGTTTGGCATATTGGAGATATTCTTTGGTTTCTTTGCTGAGGTGTTTTTTCTTGTTATGCTGTGACTCTAGATTAAGTGGACTGTCTGCTTTTGATGGATCCTTAGAGGCTGTGATGGGTGTGGCCAGAGAGCTCTGTTTGGTTCTTCAGGGTTAAGGGTATGCCCAAGGTGACTCACCCAGATTGTTCTCTCGCTCACTCTCTCTCTCTATTTTTTTTTTTTTTTTTGTCTCAGTTGGGAAGTAATTCCACACAGCTGAGTGGAATTGAGGGTGGTTGATGTATGAAATCTGGTCCCTGTGGATATTCGTCTGCTCTACCCCTGGGACCACACAAAGAGTTTATGCAGCCCTCAGTGTGGTCTCAAATTTCTCCCAGTCTCTCACCAGGTTGCGAAGGTTACCAAGTTTGTGTACTTGGTGAGTTCTCTCGTCCCCCCTCAGATTTTCACAGCCTCAGTTTGTTAGCTCCACATTTTCACTAGGTCCTAACCTCCTGTTATTTCTCCCCACCAGAGTCAGGTTTTTTCTCCTTGGCTAATGGTGGGCGTCGCTTTACATACATAAAATGGCGCCCTCTCTTTGTCTTGCTGGGCTTTGTAAGGTGAGTGGAGAGAGAGGCTAATGCCCGTGCCAGTTCCCCTTATTTATTCATTTTTTTCTCTCCTCCAGTCAGCCTGGTGAACTTTCCCCAGTGGGGCTTCAGGCCTCATTCCCTGTAGGCTCTTTCTGCCTTTCCCTGCCAATGTCTCGTGTTACCGAGGTTTTTGTCTCACCTCCCCTTCCAGCACTGGCGCACAGACTCTGCGGTTCGGCTCTGGCAGCTCGGCTCCCGCGTCTCGGCTTCCACGCGGTGGGCAACCTTGCTCTCCCCGTAGGTCCTCCGTGTCACATCCACTAGATCCGGAAGAGTTTCCTCTGCAATTTTTTCCTGAGCTTTTTCCTGAGGCTACAGTAACTCCACTTTTGTTAAACTATCTTTACCCGGACTATCAGTGCGCGCCCTCACTATTCCACCATCTTGGCTGGAACAGGTGGGATGCATGTTCTAAGACTACCAATGAGTGTCTGAAACCACAGGTAATATTCAAATCTGTGTAGTCTGTGTTTCCTATATATGCACACTTATGATGAAGCTGAATTGATAATTTAGTTACAATAAGAGTTAAAGGACAATCACTGATCACAAAATGGAACAATCATAACAGTATATTATTAAAAATATTAGTTAAAGCTTGTGAGTTGCTTTGTGGCTGGAGTTTTCAGTTTACTACTTTCTGACCTCCATTGACTGCTACTAACTGAAAAACGTAGACAGCAAAACTGCATGTGAGGGTGCAAGTGTATACTAGCTATGGCATTGTAGTATCTCTCCAGTGCCCTGCCCTCCCTTCCAACTGGCATTGGGGCACAGAGGACTTATTTTGAGCTGATGGCTGACTAGGTCCACACCACAGGCTGAATGATTACCAATGTCACCATCTCCACAGCTAGAGCCTGTACACTAGCCAGCTTTCTGCTCTTTATTTCTGCTCTTTATTCTACCAAATGTTTATGTTTTTGAATTCCTTCCATCTCCTGATGTATAATGTGTTTTCTTTCTCCAGTGATTTAAAAATTAAATATTTATTTTTATTCTATTGGTAGTTGTCCTTAGATTACAAAAAATAGTTTCTCTTTAATACACATGATAAGAAGAAAAGACAATGGTGGAAACCCTGGAGAGGATGCAAATTTAACATATTTTGTTTCTCCATAAACCACCTTCATCCCACATATTTCTACTTTCACCAAACAATTTATAATTTATTTTCCTGCTTATCATAATTAAATTATAGTTTTAACTTCATATACTTTCCCTTCAAGGGCTATTTCTGGTTTACAAATATCTATCATCTCACTAACAACACATTTTTGTAGATTTATTTACTTATTTATTTGACATTCAGAATTGCAGAGAGAGAGAGAAACAGAGAGAGTTTCCATTCACTGGTTCACTCTGCCAGATGATCACAACAGCAGGGATTGGGACAGGTCAAAACCAGGAGCCTCATCAAGGCTTCCACGTGGGTGGCCAGGGTCCTTACACTGGGCCACCTTCCACTGCTTTCCCAGGCTATTTTCAGGGCATTGGGTTGAAAGCGGAGCAGCTGGAAACACAAACCAGTACCCACTGGGGATGCCAGAGTTTCAGGCAGTGGTTTTACTCACTATGTCAGAACACCAGCCCCTCACAAAGAACAATTATTTTTTAGAAAACTTTTATTTAATAAATATAAATTTCAAACGTACAACTTTTGAATTATAGTGGGTTTTCCCCCCATAACCACCCTTAAGTGTCAAAAGGATTGCATAAATAAGACCAGTGTCTGCTAATAATAATTGATAGAATTAAAAAGGAGAGAACGACCCAACATAGGCAGCAGGACACACAACAGACTCATAGAATGGCAAACGCCCTGAACAGCATTCTGGCCTCAGAATCAGCCCTTAAGGCATTCAGATCTGGCTAAAAAGCCCATGGAAGTTTCACAGGCATGGAAAGCCAAGACACTGTGGCAAAAAATGACCTAAATGAAAGATCTCTGTGAGAGAGATCCCAGGGGGAAAAAAATGGCCATCAAGAAGGATGCACCTTTCTCAGAAGGGAGGAGAGAACTACTTTGACTACGGCCTTGTCTAAATAAGGTCAGAGTTTGTGAGCTCAAGAGGCTTCCATAGCCTTGGCAGTTTATAACAAGAGCCTCGGGTGATTACTGATGTCATAAATAAGAGTGTCTATTGTTAAATCAACAACAGGAGTCACTGCACTAACAACAATTTTTAAAAGCAATTTACTCTGTGTTTGGCTAAGTGCTGTAACTTTTTGTTTAGTCCTTTACTATTCATCTCCCACACATAACTTTTTCATTTTAATTTATAATTTAAGCAACTATAGCATATTTTTGAATCACTTTTTAAAGAATATTTGAGTGTACCAAAATGGAATTGATAAATTTATTTATTGAAAAAAATTTGCAATTAATGCATGCTTTTCTATAAAATAAACTTTTCATGAACTTATTGAAGATACCTGTATTAGTGGTTTACATTGCCATAGATGTTGTTATTTTTGCATATGAAAACAAAAGTTACATTTCCATTCTGAATCTGCAGAAAGGTTTGTCTTTTTTGTTTTATTTATTTATTTGAAAGTCAGAGTTATACAGAGAGAAAAGAGGAGGCAGAGAGAGAGAGAGGTCTTCCATCCGCTGGATCACTCCCCAGTTAGCCGCAACAGCCAGAGATGTGCCAATCCAAAGTGAGGAGCTAGGAGCTTCTTCCAGGTCTCCCGGGTTCAGGGGCCCAAGGACTTGAGCCATCTTCTATTGCTTTCTCAGGCCATAGCAGAAAACTGGACTGCAAGAGGAGCAGCTGGGACTGGAACCTATGCCCATATGGGATACCAGCACTGCAGACGGCAGCTTTACTCACTATGCCACAGTGTCGATCCAGCTTCTCTTTAAACTAGGAAATTTCGTCTATTATTTACTTAAATATTACTTATGTTCTATTTCTGCTCCTTTTTGTTTTCTTATCTTTCTTTTTATTCTTTGTTGCTGTTGTTCTTGGAATATATGTTACATATTTGTGTTCTTTTTAAAATATTATTTTCCTTTCTTCTTAGAATTCATATTTGTGTGTTATATTTGCTGAGTCTTTTTATTCTCTATCTCATTAAGCATATTTTTTTGCTTCTGTGCATGGAATATTGTATTGGTTTATTTTCTATTTTGTTAATTCTATTTTCAAGCATGCAGTATCCTAGCTAGAGCCCCCTGATATGGTTTTCAATTCCACAAAATGTGTTTTGATTGCAGTATAATTTTTATCTATTCTACATATTATTCCATCAAAAACCAGATTTAGCTTAATAAATGTGGCATTTCCTCTTTTACTTAGGTGTACAATTTCTGACTTCAGAAATTTGCATAGGCCTAGTACATTTTTATATAAAAAATGTGAATATTTTCTTTATTCCATCCTTGGTCCTCTGATAAATGAAGCCCTATGAAACAGATTTTCTTCTGGTTGCTTGCTGTTCCCTTGGGAAGATGCTTGACAAGCTTCTGCAAGATCAGCCATACATTAGGCAAGAGAGCTCGAATTCTTCTTCAGGTTAAAAACTTTGCTATTGTATCAGTTTTCTGCTGTTTGCTGGTGTTGCTGAAGGTGGGGTCATTACCAGTGGTCTAATAGCACCTCTGCTTGTTCTCTAACCTGCTGTCATCCTATGAGTTAGACGATAAATTGATTTCATTAATTAGCACTACCTTATTACAATGCATAAGGTAATTTTATTGCTAAGATAAGATATTTATGAGGAGACACATTTGTTTTGGCTCAGGATTCTGGAGGGTCACAGTCCGAAGCTGGGCAGCACCATTGACTGGGCCTCTGATGAGGGTGCTGGTTGGCAGTGGCAGAGCCCATGTACATGAAGGATCACGTAGAGGGTGGGGAGCAGAAAGGTGCTGGGCTCAACTTACATTTCCTAATGAACCCTCTTGCAATAACTATCCTCCCAGGGCATGTTACCAGTGTCCTAAGGACCTCACACTTCAAGGCTTACCTTGAACATACCCTAAGTAGATTAAGTTTCCAGCTCTCAGTACCCTTATCATACAACTTTGAGATATAAATCTTGGGTGTGTCTGGGAGCCACATCATGTTCAAACCATAGCATTGGCCTATGCTGATATCTCCTTCATGAATGTTCAAGAATGTTACTTTTTCTAGAACAATGGGAATTTCTAAGATTCTCGCTGTCTTTTCAACTTCTATATGCCTATCATATCTAACTAAAGGTTCTCACAGTTTTGTCATGTAGTACTTTTATTCTTTCAATAATTATTCGCTGAGAGCTCAAGATGCTATAATGATAGAAGCACATAAATCTTAGACCTCATGAACTATATTTCTTAATGAGTCAGGCAATAAATAAATGAGCATGTAAATGTATATGATGGCAGATAGTGAGAAATGTTAGATAGAAAAAGAATGCAAGACCAAGGAGAAAGGTAATTACAGATGGGACTCTGTTTCAAACTTTGTACTGATTCAGTCTCCTCTCCCAAGAAAACACAGTCTTGTCCCTTTAATTCCTAATTTATTTGAGAATCTCAAGGTAGAAAAGGAATAGCAAGATGGCTGGAAGACTTGGATGTTTCACTCACTTTGTCAGCTTCTTTTGGAAGTCTTCCTCTCCTTCCTTTTACCTAAGGACTCTATAACTCGGTGTTTGATTTTATATTTCACTTAATTTGTACTGCATGCTCCTGATCTACATTGAAATATGCCTAAACACGACCACAACAATGTATTGCATGCACCTGAGACGACTCCTGTACAAAGAAACCAATTCCCTCTTCTGCATTCCAAGTGAGCATCATGCAATGGCCAGAATTGTTCAGATTGTAAACACTGGGTCTTCTTCATTCTCTCATTCCCTTTTGCTTTCAAAATCCAGCCCCTAAGTTCTACCCATTTGGATTATGAAAAATCGTCCATAAGTTCTCTTATTTCCAAAACCATTGCTGCTGATCAGTTTACCTTCCACAACACAGGTAGCAGCACAAGCCTAAAAGACACATGTAGTATATAACATCACTTTCTGCCTTCAGGAAGTAAGGTTTCTTTCTATTTTTCAGGTACATTTAATTAAACATGTCTAATTCAACATGTTAATGGATTTAAATACATGAAATGAAATATGAAGTCAGTAAATGGTCTAACAGCAGAGCTTAAAAATATTAACACAAAACTATAATTTTCTAGCATTTTAAAATCTCAACAGTATAAAAAATATGTAATTGTTATTCTCTAGAGTTGGTTTTGTTCTCGTTTCTTGATGAAGACTATAATCACCCAGAGATTGAAGTTTATATCTTTTACTGGCTTAAAGTCAAAGGAATGATATAAATTTCAGGAACATTTTCTTAGGAAAATGATTGCATGCATTCTATATTTGAATAATTTTAAATGGCTTAAGTAATTTAGCTCAATCATGTCAAAGTGGAGCAAATAAAGTACCTCGTATGAAGTTTTGCCCAGGAGAAAAGTTTTGGAGGAAATTACAATCAACTGAAATATGAAAGAGAAAAACTATAATCAGTACATCTTTTATTTATAGTATCACCTATACAGCTATAAATAATGATATCCTAATCATTTCAACTACCATAGGAATGCAAATAGCTTTGCAGTGAAAAATGGTAACTTTTTAATAAAGTACAACATGCCTATACATCATTTGGACAGAAAGAAGAATAACCTTTAAACAGTGAAATTCCACAAGCAGACAGGTAGGTAAAATGATCATGCTCACCAAGGAACACAGGTCAAGCAAAGTACACTCACACACTAAATTTACTTGTCTTTTAGAGACAATTTGTAAGGAGGGAACCATTGAATGGCCAAGGTAATTACCCAAGATATTGCTTTTTCTCTTCATTTTTAAAGATTATGTAATACTTAAGGACTACTTATGGTTAGAACCTTATTCACTTTGAAAAATGGCCATTTCAATCTAAGGCAGAAAATAAGGAATGAAATAAGAAAATAAGAAGTGGGGCACAATCTTACAGTGTGTAGCGTCTTATCATCTGCACTGCTCTTAGTTATTCAAAGAAAGGTGAAAGCTCTACATGTACAATGCTACATGACATATTTAGCTCCTCTCCCCAGCACATTTTTAAAAAATTTTTACTTAATTATTTTCATCTTACTTGAATGGCAGAGAGATAGATAGAGAGAATTTTTTTTTTATTTGACAGATAGAGTTAGAATGTGAGAGAGAGAGAGACAGAGAGAAAGGTCATCCTTCCATTGGTTCAGCCCCCAAATGGCCAACATGGCCGGAGCTATGCCCACCCAAACCAGGAGCGAGGTGCTTCTTCCTGGTCTCCAACGAAGCTGCAGGCGCCCAAGCACTTGGGCCATCCTCCACTGCCCTCCCGGGCCACAGCAGAGAGCTGGCCTGGAAGAGGGGCAACCAGGACTAGAATCTGGCGCCCATATGGATGCTGGCGCTGCAGGCAGAGGATTAACCAAGTGAGCCACAGCGCTGGCCCTGAGAGATCTTTCATCTACTGGTTCACTACCCAAATGCTCACTATAGCCTGGACTGGGTCAGCCTGAAGCCAGTAGTTAGGAACTCAGCATGGGTCTCCCACATGAGTGTCAGAGACCCAAGTAGTTCTGCCATCATCTACTGTCTACCATGGTGTACGTTAATAGGGAGTTGGAATAAAAAGCGGAGCCAAGACTTGAACTCAAGCACTCTAATATAGGATGCAGGCATCCCAAGCAGGGTCTTAACCAGTGCACCAGACACTCGCGATCAAACCTCATTTTGCTTCCAACATTGTTCCTTATCCTAAAGTTTCTCAAAGGAAATCCTTTGCCTTCATGGACACTGCATTGTAGAAACTGCAAAAGAGAAGCACATAAAAAAGACTAGAGGACATGGAGTAAGGCTCACTCCTGTAAAAATCTGGGCTGCTCATCCAAAGTATTCATAAAATACAACCCTGGAAAACTCATCTTTCAGCTTCTTTCTTCTCTTCTCATTGTCAAACAATCTTCTGAGAAGCTTCCCCCACCAGGCGGACCTGATAGGATGACTAATTTAAAGGATAAACCTGGGTAAGCACCTTGTGCCAAGTTCCACCAAATAGTACAAGTTTAGCATTTGTATGACAGTAACAGCTTGTGACGTATGTTTTCAGTACTTTGTCTCTTAACAAGTGGCCTTACTGCTCTCACCCACACAAAAATGTAAACACACATTATAGTTCTGGAGAAACTTCCCTGGCATTTCCTTTCTGCGTTTTCAAGGACTGTCCTGTTTCCATGTGCCAAAGGCAGACTGGTCCCAACAAAGCATCCTTGCAAATGCTCAGGCAAAACTATCAACAATGTTATTGTCTTTAGAAAATGTGCAGAAAAAAAGAGCTGACATTTGACATACAAGGTAAGCCCAACAAAGTATTCCGAAGATTATTCTTTCCTGCTATGATAATCCACTAACTTCTTGTTGTTAGTTCTTAATCCAGTATCATGTCTAGACTGTTTCTTCTATACCTCCAACAAAGCTTTGGGAAAAATAAAATCGTATCTTCACAGGCTTCTATACCCTTCAGCTATTATTGCCGGCCAAAACATGGAAAGAGCACATTGTGTTTTCCCTTTGGAGTTTAAACTTTTTGTCTTTCTAGGACACTGGTAATCTGCTACGAGTATAATAACAGACAAGAAACACAGGTACTTGAGGTTCTTTTGAGAAGATTAATTCAATCTTCTTTTGAAACAAGTACTAAGTAAACAGTAGAGGATATTGCTATAACTTCTGGAAAGTATTTGTGCAATATAATTTAATACACAAATGATGATATTATAACTCTATTAAAAAGAGCAATGCTTGAAAACTTTAAATGTGTCTAAATACACTATAAATAAAGAAAATATACTCCGAAATAGAATAAAGTGAATTCCTCTCATTCAAAGCATGTATGATCAGAATAGATGAGGGATTTGGAAAGTGAGGAGGGATTTAAATGTGATGGTGAGGAGCGTTTCCCCCTTCCTCCCAACTCTCCCACTCCCAGATCAATTCACAACAGCCCTCAGGACAGGAATGGGGTCTCCCTGCCTTTTAAGTTAGGGCAGCATTGAATAAGAGACAAAGAAAGTTGATGCAGAATAATTTGCAATTTCCTGCAGAATGACTCCCCTGAAGTTTAAAGTCATCCAGAACTGCAGAACTGATCCCACAGATCAAATAAATATGAGAACATTTCAATCTTTCGCTAAACCATCTTAGCTTTTTCATTCCAATAAGCAGCCAAATGAATGTTTGCAAGGTAGAGGAATTTAAATAATTTTTAACAGGAACAACTTAAAAAAAACTTCTTTCTACCATAGTTTCATAAGCTTTCTTACTGCAATAGTCTAAGAGAAAAACAAAACCAAGAGCCAGGAAAGACAGATACGTATAAATCTGTCAAAAATGTATTTGAAAACTTGCTGTCTGTCTATACAAGACCTCAATCCCAGGGAATCTTAAGAGGTTGGGGAGAGAAGACTAATAATCCCTGTGGTGATTTGTGAATGATACAAAATAATATGTTGCTAAGTAGACCCGTTTTTGAATATCAACTACAGTTATTTTAGAATGAGAAAGATAAAAGATCCTGGAGAGCTTGGGAGCAAAGAGGTGCAATTTGCGCTGCACCCGAGTGAAAACAGGTGAAGAGGAAGAACACAGTACTCTACAGGTAGGAAACTCACACAGAAGTTAATGTGAGTTTGGTATATGAACCTGTGTGTTTGATATGGGGGGATTACTAGCAATCAATGCTAAAATTATAGAATAGGGTAAGGTAATGATGAGTAACATTTTTGAACACTGCTAAGCTACAAATTGCATACTCCTGTGGATATAATGTAGCATTTATTAATCTCTGTGTACTCTCATATGTTTCAAGCATTTGTTCTGGTGTTCAGTGCATTCCAGAGTGGAGAATAAGCCAAAAAATAGCCAGATTGTGGAGGATCTTAAAAAAATGATGGGCTCATATCATGAGTCACATAAAAATAGTTTTCTCTTACCTGCCCTCTGCATCAGAATTATACCTTCATCCATTGAGAAATTCATTCCTTTCTTCAGAGAGACTAGCAAGACATGGTTACCCAGTTTCTGACCTAAGGCTGGCTCTTGGTTTCTCCCCTGCCAGTTAAATGAGCAAAACAAATAAGCAAATTGATATTAAGTGCATTGTGTTCAGGGCTATGTGAGAAGTATGTATGATAGAGTGATGTGGCTTATTTCTTCAAATTGGTTGCATTACAAATTCATTGCAAGATAAAGGGGTGGCTGTTGATCACAAAAGTGCTGGAAATGCCTGCATCTCACACAGGATTGTGACATTTCTGGGGTTTCTATTCCAGAGTCACGGGAAGCCTCAGGCAAGTAAGTTAGTCTTTCAACAAACCTTTGTTAAGCACTCACTATGTGCCAATCACTGTATTGGGTCCTGTTGATCATTCCTACCCATTAGAAGTGATTAGATGCTGGGGTAACAGTCAATAAATGAACAATCAATCAGCAAGTATACCATACCCTTTAACATCAGGAAAAATGTGATTCATATTCTTTGGGTTATATTTTTAGCAAAGAAAAAAATAAAGGTAAGAATTTAACTTGTCTTGAATGCGAAGCATACTCTCATATTAAAACAATCAATCCCAGGCATTTTAAGGAGTAGAGCGTAAAATCTATATGAATATTTTTAATAAAATGCAAGATTTCAAAATAATTCTGTGCTGTAACTGAGTAACTTGGAACTCTATTGGTAAAATTCCCTCTTTTAACTACAAGAGATACCTTATTAAAAATGTTAACATAGGCCCACTTAGAATTAATAGATATATTTTTCCACTGCTTAACTGTACTATCAGGTATTGGCACAGAATAGATAACTCCTGGATGCCTAATACCCATAGACATAATTTATCAAAATTTCTTATAGCATAAATACATTTCTGCTCCAAAATTTTCAGCATTTTAGAAATTAACATCCATTTCTTAAAACTTTTTCTTGTAACAATAACCATTCCAAAATAATATTGAAGAGCTTTATTTTCCAGAGTCCAATCTAACTTAAAATTGATTCAAGCTTTTAAAACTCATGAAGTATAGATATGGATTATACTATTTGTAAATATTTCAGTGTCTTTGAGAATGTAAATGAACATATTTGGATTGTGACATTTCTTAAAAAATATGTATTTTATTGATAGTTAACAGTTATATAAACCCAATTTGGATGTTAGTCTTTTCCATTCCACCTGTGACATGTCTAGAGTCTGTGAAGAAGGGGAGGAGAATTAGGGAATCGGGTTTGGGGGAAATGGTGGCAAAGGCTCCCCATTCCTGGGAGACTGCCAGAAGAGACCTAATGCAGCTGTCATTTAGCACCTGTCCTCTTTTAAAAATCAGGGGGTGGCATTCTCCTAAAGAAACTGGAGAAATATGGATTAGAGAAAAACTACTTAAAGATGGATGACCTATTGTTTCTGATCTTGTGGGCACCAAATAATTGCTAATAAGCCTCTGTCATCTTTGAAGAAAGTGTACCTGATATTCTGTCTTCTCTACTTTAAAGTGCAATAATGTGTTATAAATGGAAAACACAATCTAAAAGGTAACCAAACTAAGTTACTTAACATGTTAATGAGAAACAAAAGAGTAAGAGTGATTACAATTGCTGTTGAACAGACGTTAAGACAAAATGACTTTTATTGTATTGGAAAAATTGTTTGAAATCAGATGTGAAAGAATCATCTGTTCACACAAGAGCGAGTTTTGTGGTACCAAAAACTGTGGCATTACAGACTTTGGTCAATAAACTTAGAAGGATTCCAAAAAAATCTATTTCCAATAAAGACAAATACTTTAATGCACCTAGATTCTACCTGGAATGCATAAAGAAAGAACCCACCTCTACTGCTTTGAGTTGCTCTATCTAGGCCTAACGTGTTGTATACTGTTTTGGATATCACAGCTTTGAAAAAAAAGACAAATGGAGTAAGTTCAAAGGAAAGCAACTGAACTGAAAAAAGGTTTGGAACTAAGACAGACTTGTGAGCAATAGACATGTCCAGGCTAGAGGAGAGACAATTAAATGAGAGACACGGTAATTGTTTTCAAGCATTTAGAGAGATGCTATAAGAAGAGAAAGGGTAAGTTATGTAAATCACCAGGAAAAGAATCAGAAGTCATAAACTTACTTTGTAGCTTGACATCATTCAAGTTCAAGTACATAGGCACAAATGACATGCACTTTTAGACCTGAGGGTAGAAAAAGGCCACAAATCAATGTTTGTGGGTAAAAGCTGATTGCAAAGAAATATGTGGCCTTTCCCATGTGAGACAAGTAAGCTGAAGTAGCCTGTGGGACACTAATTCCATTTTTAAGATAACAGAGAACACATTTCAGAATATCAGGGAGAGCTAAGGGTAGGGGGAGAAATGAATTTTCCCACAGAACGTGGGGACAGTTTGAAGTTGAACTAGTATTTCTTTGAAAAGATCTTTGTATAGAGATGTTTCTAGAACATACTGAGTAGCTGTGACCATTCCATAAGCAATAATACTTTTTCACCATGTAGTTAGTATTCCTTAATTTCTTTCCACCTACTTTCCATGGAGCAAGTAGTTGGCGGTGCAGGGGGCAGGAAACTGAAGGAGTATAAAATTCTAATAATTAAGGCTGGATTAGTAGTAAGAATTCCCAGCCATCCGATGGCCGAGCAGCATTTTTGATGTTTGAAAGAAGTGTGTAATGTTGGATTAAGCTACAAGTAACCAAGCATTTTTTCTCCAAGGAGGCTTTGATGTTGGGGGTCAAGTGGGCCCCTTGCCTCTCTGCAGTTGCCTCTGCATTTCTGACACGGTGCTCCGTGTTCTAATCCATTGTAGCAGAGTCCTTGAACCACGAAAAACTGACACTCGTTCTCATTAATGGGTTTGCCTGGATTGCTTTTTTTGGTTGTTATTTCTCACTGCTTTTTTCCCTCACTTTAACATTTTCTAGTGACTATGATTGATATAATGTAATCTCTTTTTTCCACTTTTTTTTCAAAGCATGAAAATTTTACTGCCAGGTGGATATTCCCCAATTCTCACAACTCAACTTACGATTTTTTTTTAAATGAGAGTGGTTCTGAACAGTGAGAACTCATAACTCATTTGAATGGAAAACAGTTGGGGGGTTGCCACACTTCATTGTACTTGATTGTTGACACTGGTGGCAGCTGCTACTGCCAATCTATCTTCCACCAACTGTGAGCACAGCAAGATCGGGTGCAGACATACACATACACACACACACACTGTGTGTGCATAAACATATCTCTCTTCCATTAAGTTAATGGATTGTGAGAATATTAGCCATCTTTTCTAAACTCTACAATAACTTTTAGTAAAATTCAGGTTGGCTTTGTTTTCCCATTATCATTTCCCACTCATACAATATTTATCTGCAAGGTTGCAGCTATGAACTTACAATGTTCATTCACATTACAAACAGAAAAAAAAAAAAAGACAGCAGACATAGCCATAAGCTTTTAAAAGAGAAACCTGATAAAATCACCAATTCAGACTAATCAGTGTGCCTTAGTTATATAGTAAGGAGAAGTAGGAGTTTTCAATTGTATGCTCCATTGAATTGCTATAACTCTAAATCCATGAGAGTGTTATATGGATCAAATTATGCTCTTGGTTTCCATATGACCAACAGACTCAGCACATACATTGTCCTGGTGCCTATTAAAAAAGAAAGGTATAGCAAATTAATCAAATTAGTACTAATAACCTGAATTTTAAGTTCCAATAGGCTTCAATAAAAGGTACTCTAGAATCTGAAAACTTTTTATGGCTTTACAAAGATTGGTAATTTCCTCCTATCCTGACTTCTTGACACAACTGCCATGAATACCTTCGATCATTTTAGTAATTAAGTAGTGAGTCCGTTACACCATTGCTCCCCAAATAATTTAGCAACCTAAATAACGATGGTAAAGGACCATCATTAATGCATAAACCACTTCTGTGTGACCTCTCTTCTGAACTCTTGTTGTCTCTGAAAAAAAGTGAGTCTTTTCCATGGACTAATAAATACAAAATAATATGGGTACATGTGAAAGATGCATTCTCAGGAACAGTGTATTAGGTCAAAGAACAACTTATGTACCTTGATATAATGTCAAGACCTGAGTAGTATTGTTATGCATCTGAA
Source organism: Oryctolagus cuniculus (assembly GCF_051225735.1). Taxonomy (NCBI): domain Eukaryota; kingdom Metazoa; phylum Chordata; class Mammalia; order Lagomorpha; family Leporidae; genus Oryctolagus; species Oryctolagus cuniculus. Next base: position 83,411,648 of record NC_142874.1, read on the forward strand.
AAAAAGGAATTGTGAAAGACAGAGATCCATCTTCAAATAGAATATAAGAAATTTGCTGATGTTGTGTTTTAGTGACTTTATAGGTGCAACAATGATACTACATTTGTAAAGTAGCCTATCAGCTAAGATTAAACTTTTATAAATTTATAACTTGTTGAAATATTCTTTCTTATGCTGTTATAGTAGCTTTAGAGCAGTTAAAAGGCTGACGAATACAAACAAAATTTGGTATGACTATTTTCTTGCCTTTTTGATATTTTTTTTTTTGCAAAAATTATAAAAGGAAAAGCCAGAAAAATCAAAACAAAAACAATAATACTCTACTATGGAAATTCCCTTATTGACTCAATAGGAAAATTTTCTATCAAGCCAGAAATGTTCATGTTTTTTGAATGTAACTATCTCTCATGTCAAACATCATATTAAAAGCCACATAACAAGTCAGTTTACTCCTTTCTTTTTTTTTTCTAAATGTGCCAATTAATGAATAAATCAAATAGGCTTAAGTGTGTATACTCATGTACAGACCCTCTTCATAACAGCCTCAGAACTGTAGCTGAGCTTTAAGACTGTCCTGTAAGTTACAGTTTTGGTCAAGAAAGTAAATGGGAAATTAACTAACAACAGACAGGAAACAGTTCTCCTGTCATTTTAGTCATTACGTTCTTCCCTTGTTTCTTTCCTAGTTTTCTTTTTTACCTGTTTTACAGAAATTGCTATAGAGATGTTAGCAATTATAAAAGCCGACAGTGATCAGCCATCTGCTTTGTATGAAATAATCTCTAAAGACAAATTAATTGAATTGCTCAGGCTTCATAATCTGAAACTTAAAATTAATAAATACAAACAAGCAAGATGATGTATTGGAACCTGTGATGAGGTTACACTCTGAGAAATGCATCACCAGGGGCCTCCGTCATTGTGCAGACATCACAGAATGCACTTGCTCAATCTGGGAGGGTGTGGGACAAGCATTACAAACGGCCTCGATGCCATCAAGAGATTCAGTAGGCATGAGATGTATGAGGCTGCTGGTGGCTTTACGCATCACCATGCTTTACAGTAAATTTCTCCTTTTATAAGTGAACAAAGTATACTCTAACATAATGATTTAGATGTTTAATAAATGCATAAACCAGAAGCATAGTCTTTATTATCATTATCTATATTAGAGACTACAATTACATGTGCTATGCTCGTATGACCGGCAGCACAGCAGGAGTGTTTGTACCAGCATAAACACCAACATGTGAGTAAGCCCTCGTTCTGTGTTATAGTTACTGTATCACTAGGCAGCAGGCCTGGCTATATGACACACAACTGTTTCCAAAACACAGTTAAAGAATATTGAGGCTGGCGCCGCGGCTCACTAGGCTAATCCTCCGCCTTGCGGCGCCGGCACACAGGGTTCTAGTCCCGGTCGGGGCACCGGATTCTGTCCCGGTTGCCCCTCTTCCAGGTCAGCTCTCTGCTGTGGCCAGGGAGTGCAGTGGAGGATGGCCCAGGTGCTTGGGCCCTGCACCCCATGGGAGACCAGGATAAGTACCTGGCTCCTGCCTTCGGATCAGCACGGTGTGTCGGCTGCAGCGCCCAGCCGCAGCGGCCATTGGAGGGTGAACCAATGGCAAAGGAAGACCTTTCTCTCTGTCTCTCTCTCTCACTGTCCGCTCTGCCTGTCAAAAAAAAAAAAAAAAAAAGAATATTGAAAAATGCTTAGCTCTTGGAATGCCCATTTCTCAATTCTTTGTATCTCCATGAATTTATTTTTCATATGCAAATAACCACAGTTGAAAGTGAAATATATATAAAATGGCATGCACTATAGTATATTCTCATATACACAATCTTTTAAATAATAAATTTACTCACTTTTCCCACATATTAAGAACTTGCCTTTATATAATGTGAACCAAAACAACAGACAGATTTGCTTCTGCTTTCTTTCTTGGTCTATTCACAAGTATATATTTTACAAAACCTGCTGTATGTGATGCATTTGTAGTGACTATTAAAAGGACAATAATGAATAAATATAGTTCTGGCCCTTGTGGACCTATATAATAACTCATATCTATGGGATAGACATAATAATGCCTTCAACGCTCTCAATCAAATACAGAAAAGCCTTTTTTTCTTCTCCAACTTAGGTGATGTTTTGGTTTCTTCAGGGAAGAATCAGAGAAGGATTTCAGAGTCTATGAAATGAACTCAGATGTAAAGGATGTGTCCCACCACACTCACAAAGGAAATTCCCAGAAGTATTCGGGTGCCTGGCATGGCCCAGAATCATGGATCTCTAAGCAAGACTATGATCCCTTACTGGGGGACCCCAGTTTTGTTCTCCGTGGGCAAACCTTAGCCTCTGCTGGCATCCTATCTCAGCTGGTAAAGAGAAGGAATGCTGTAAAATCACTGGTAAACATGAATTGTGTTATTGGTGTGAGGAACCAAACAATGAAGAGACAATACAATGATTCACTGAGTGAACAATAAGGGGATAAGAGATATAAAGAAATCCCAAGAGTATTTTCTGCCAAAGATTTAAAGATGTGCAGATTCCCCCCATTAAAGTAAGATAGCTTAGTCCTCCACATTCATTTAGTAACTCTTGGATTTCAAGCTATTATCGGTATTATGAAAATAACTCCTGCCTTCTTTTCTCAGTGCCAAAGATCTGTCTGACTTCTTCCAGGAAAAAAGTTGCAGACAATCAAGGGATTCTATGGTTTTCTACTGTCCTCGTTCAGACAGTTTCCTTAGCAAAATCACAGCAATCTATTCATATGTTTTGCTTCTATTACATGAAGCTTCTTTTCCCTCTGTGTTTTGTTTTTTGTACACTTCTTAAGTTTAGTGAGCTGATTAATTATTTGCAATTCAGCACTCCAAGATTATTTAAACTAGAGGCTTATATTAAGTGTTTTGCTTACTCTGTATATATAAAAATAGTCCTGATTCCACTCTTGTCTGCATTGCTACTTGATTCCCATGGGCGCCCACAGAAATCCATGTGGAGGTGGGCATTTGGTGCAGGAGTTAAGATACTATTTGGAACATCCACAACCCATAGCAGGGTGCCACGTTTTGTGTCCCAGCACCACTCCCAATTCTTACTTTCTGCTCTTCAGCACCTTCTGAGGCAGCAGCTGGTGGCTCAAGTAGCTGGGTCCCCACCACTCACATGAGAGACCCAGACTGAGTTCCCCACTCTTGGCTTCGTCTTGGCCCAGCCCCACCTGTTGTGAGCATTCAGAAAGTGAATCAGTGGACGGAAGTTTTTTTCTCTTGCTCTCTCCTGCACTATGTGAGTGAGAGTTATGTGTGTGTCTGTGTGTGTGTCTGTGTATATGTGTCTCTTTTTCTCTCCTCAAATAAAATGAAAATAAATATTTGTTTAAGAAAAGAAGTTTGTGGCTGGCACCACGGCTCACTAGGCTAATCTTCCGCCTGCAGGGCCGGCACCCCGGGTTCGAGTCCCAGTTGGGGCGCCGGTTCTGTCCCAGTTGCTCCTCTTCCAGTCCAGCTCTCTGCTGTAGCCCGGGAGTGCAGTGGAGGATGGCCCAGGTCCTTGGGCCCTGCACTCGCATGGGAGACCAGGAAGAAGTACCTGGCTCCTGGCTTCGGATTGGTGTAGCGCACCGGCCGTAGCGGCCACTTGGGGGGTGAACCAATGGAAAAAGGAAGACCTTTCTCTCTGTCTCTGTCTCTCTCTCTCTCTCTCTCTCACTGTCTAACTCTGCCTGTCTAGAAAAAGAAAAGAAAAAGAAGTTTGCGTGCCTATGATATATACAAAGAACTACTACATTAATGAAAAATGGGAGCACAGCCCCTGATTACCCTGGTATGAAATACTCTTATGTTCAGCTACTTAAATGAATGATAAGCAACAATTAAAATGACACTATAAAAGATAGCTAGAAAGATATATGAATTTAATGAAATATCAGAAAACAAGCTACAGTGTATTTTTAAAATGACTTAACTGCAAATTTATTTTACCCAAAAGTGTATTATGAACACTTCTTTAAAGAGTTAAATAGGGCAACAGTAACTGTCACTCTGATGACTTCCCAATTATGTCAAAGTGCCTTCTATACCACCAAGTCCAAGTGCAACAGAGATTAGTTTTAAGTGTTTCCTTATATTTCAATGTTTCAAAGATTCGTGTTCTGTCTTTTGAATGCATGCTTATCCTGATATTGATTAAGGAAAAATCACTAAGCAAAAAAAAAAAAGTTCACCAATAAAATTTATTTGTATACATTTTATAAAACAAAAGTTAAATTATATTTTTTTAAAAATACTGATTTCTAAGATTTATTTGTTAGAATGCAAGTGTTATTTCAAAGTTTGAGAGGCTTTTCCTTGTTGGTATAATGGATTTATTGGCCAGATATTTAAGTGTTTAAGCAACTGAATATTTTAAATTTATACACACAGATAAAATTTTAAGGCCATTTAATTATGTTTGTAAATGTGACTGATTTTTTTAAGGAAATGTAATGTTTTCAAATTCAGTTAATAAAGTTCTAAGAGCCTCTGGAAAGATGATTATTCAACATTTACATTTAAAAATTGAAGACTTTAAAATAGAATAACAAGATTCACATATTTGAATTAACGGCTTAAGTAAAAATTTTTGAATTTGATGTATTATTTATGTAATTCTAAATAATTTTGTTATAGTCAATAAAGCTCTGTTTTTTCTTCTTATTCAATAAAGCTCAGATAAATAAATAAATCTTTTTGTAAAATAAAGCTAGAAAAGAATAATAGAACTTTTTCTTCTGATTCACTTGGTAATTCTTTTTTAATATTCATTTATGGAAAGGCAGAATGATAGGGAGAGAGGGAGAGATGGTGAGAGAGAGAGAGAGAGAGAAAGAGATTCCATCCACTAATTCACTCCAGAAACAGCTGCAACAGTTAGGGCTGGGCCAGACTGAAGCCAGGAGTCCACAACTCCATCCATGTCTCCCACATGAGTGGCAGGGGCCCAAGCAGTTGGAGTATCCTCCGCTGCTTTCCCAGGCACATTAACAGGGAGCTGGATCAGAAGTAGAACAGCCAGAACCAGCACACGTGTGGGATGCTGGAAATATTGGTGGCTGGCTTGACCCCCTGTGCCACAACAAAGGCCCCCTTTCTTGTTAATTTTTTAACTCACCTCCTGTACCAAGCTTCCCTGACTGTCCATAAATTGAGATATTCCCCTACTGTATTTTCCTATTACTTATTTTAGCACATGAAAAGGTCCATATGTTAAGAGCACATATTTTGAAGTTAGAAACCTAGTAACGAATCCTCGATTTGGGACATGATATTCATCTTCTGTAAGCCATTTTTTTAGATATAGTAATTATAACACTTAACTCTTAAAATAAGATGTATGCAAACTATTTCAATTATTGATATTGTTTTTATGTCTTGGCATTGTGATTGTGTCCATTTATCAGAGATAAACTCTGATTTTAAGCATGTACTTTGTGTTAATAAAAATAACTAAGAGCCTACGGTATTTATTTTGCTCCAAACATTTGTGTATATTAATTCATTTAATTCTCTCTCAACTCCAGGAGATAAATTCCTAATTTCCATTTTACAGGAAAAGAAAGGCCCCTGAAATGTTAAGTAACTGATCCAAGATCACAGAGCTGGATCTTGGTTGAGCATGAATTTGAACCCAGGCAGTCTAATTCAGGGCCCATGCTTTTAACCACTGCAATCTACTACCTCTCTTCTAAAACAACTTAACAAAATATAGGGCATTTTCTTACCTGCACCAGAGAGCCCAAATTGACTAAGATGGAGCTGTTCTTCAGTGATTTACAGAATAACAAGATGGACAAGCATCTAGGCATGCCGGCAACAAAAGCAAGTCAGGGATTGGTTTTCTCACTCATTGTCTTTCTACTTCTCACTTCAAATGTCACCTGAAGTCTGTTGTACACCATGCTGGCTTTACTTTGGCTCTGTCCCTCAGCAATGTCTTTATGTAAAAGCCGATTAAGCACTTGATAGTTTTCATCAATCAAAAAACTCATAAAAGATATGTCTACACCAGAGCCTCAGTGACCACAGACCTACCCAAGTAAATGGATAGTGACTTGATCTCCCTATAAAGGGTGAATGCAGGCACAGTGCACTAGTCCTCCAAGGTTTATACCAGTGATGGGAGTCCCTAAATAAAGACTGCTTATTGCTGGAAATATGACCTTTCTCTGATAGAGGAGTTACCTAATAAAATCAATTCCTGAGTATATTTCTCTACCACTGCTACCAAAAATTAAGATACGGGACTTTCTCAATTAATTTAGAACTGTGCTCAACTGAGGGAATGTTGATTCCCACTACCTCAGCAAACCACTGAAATATAACCTATCAGAAGGTGCCAGAAATACTGAAAGATCTGAACTTCTAGTTGTTCTTTGGTTAATACCAGTGGGAATATTTTGGAGGAAGTCTAGGAGACATGGCATCCATTCTAGTACCAGGCTTCTAAGTTACAAATATATCAGAGATTAAGGAAACAATGTTGAGGAATCCATGTTGTCGTGATGTGGGCTAAGTCACCACGTGCAACACAGGCATCCCAAATCAGCTACTCCACTTCCAATGCAGCTTCCCGCTAATGTGCCTGGTAAGACAGCAGTAGATGGCTCAAGTACTTGGGTCTTTCCCACCCATGTGAAAGACTGGGATGGAGTTCTCAGATCCTGAATTTAGCCTGGTCCAGACCTGGCTGTAGTGACCATTTGGGGAGTGAACCAGCAGATGGAAGCTTGCTTGCTCTCTCTTTCTCTCTTTCACTAAATAAATAAATAAATAAATCTTTAAAAAAGAAAAGTACCAATGATGGCAATATGTCCATTCTTAGTTTACTTGTTAATTTTCAGGACAAGATTTTAATTGGAATTGATCAAGAACTTACCTTCAGTTCACACAGAAGCAATCCAGCTTCTGATAGACTCTGTGATATGTGTATGAATGAAGGAAACACATGCATGAGTTTTGCAGAGATAACATCTCTTTATCTCCTTCTAGTTATCTAATACAAATGATGCTACCCATGAAATTATCATTTCTTTGTGTCTGTATATTGCTATCCACATTGGGCTTGCACTCACTCTTCCAGAATTAGTAGCTTCACTTTCATTACCTATAGAGCTGAATTCATTTTGCTTACCTCTTTGGGCCTAAAAGTTTTCCCTACTGTTTTTGTTCTTTTCCTGCATAAAAAGCTTTCCCCAAACTTAATGGCTTAAAGAAAAAAATCATTTTATATTTTACCTTGATTCTGTAGCGTTACTGGGCCCAACTGATCAACTTTTTTACTGGGTTAAGTGTTAGTAAGATTTCATCGCTATAGCAAATACCTGGGAAGAGCTGTTTAGGAAGAAGGAACCTTTATTTCGGTTTGTGGTTTGGAGGTTCACAGTACAAAATCATAAGAGTCCATTGGTTTGGGTTCTGTTAAGGGCAGAGGCTAGCAATGGCAGAGTGTGAGTGGAGGAACAATCACATGACAAGCTAGAAAGCTAAGAGAGAACACCTGAACCTAACTCAGCTTCCATAACCAATTCTTGCACAAGAACTACCTACAGAGGGCAAGTCCCCAGTGACTCAAAGACCTCGCACTAGACCCACCTCCCAGGCACCACAATTGGGTCAAGCTTCAACTCTTAATTTAGTAACCATGAACATTAATCAATGACCATTAACATAAGACTTTGGGGTTCAAATGTGTCCATGTGTTTAGGGACCAAATCACATTCAAAATATAGCAGGTGCTTTAGAGTCTTTTTTTTTTTTTTTTTTTTCAGAATTAGAGTCTCTTATGATGCAATTGCAGCCAGACAGCAGCTTGGCCAGCAGCTTGGATGTGCTCCACTGAGATGCTAGACACTAGAATTACCGAGCTGCTCTCCCAGTTCATAAAGTCAAGTCCCTCTTCTCCATGGGATCTTCTTATCTGAAGGCTTGTTGCTCTCTTACATAAAAACCAAGAATATTAGCCTTTGTTAAGGTTTAGGGTTGAAACTAGCTTAGCATCCTTTCTACCACCTTCTACTTAGCAGTTTGTTGCCAATCCAGATTTAAGGATCAGGGTAAGTATCTCTTGATGTGGAAAATGGCAAATAATTCATGACTATCTTTCATCGCTGCCTACAAGTATTTTACAGTCGTCACACTTGCAAAATAAACACACTTCCTCAAGGCCACCAAAAGCATCATGTCATTTCAGAATCAGATTTAAGTCTAAGATCACTTCATTTCAATCAGGACCACATGTCAATAGGTCCTCATATGTATCTCTCTCAGGTAGAAAGCCTGCAAACTAAACAGACAAGTCCTCAGTCTCTTCCCCCTACTTACCAAAGAGAAAATGGAGAACACAGCCCAGTAGAGGTGCAGTCAACACTTTCATTTAGAGGTGGAATGGCAGGTGGCAGGCCTATTGCGGTAACTGCTCCATAGAAAGTATGAAATACAGTTGAGCAAATGTTACCAGTGTCTTGATCAAGACCTGTTCCATAATCTTAGTGATGATTCTCACTAGTTCCACCAATTTTCAGTGCCAATTATCTGGACTTTTGGTTCTGCCCTCTAACTTAGTGTTTGTTCATTTTTATAGGCAGTGGCCAAGGTTTACAACTAAATAGCTTTTCTCATCTGCTTTCTTCTAGTAAGAGTTTTGGGCTACAGAGAATATTTTCATTTTAAACTGCATTCATTCATGTTAGTCCAAACTGTTGTAATTTCTTTAAAAACACTATAAAGAGATGGTAATTATGGGACGGTGGTTTCAGCTACCACTTGGGATGCCCACACTCCATCTCGGAGTGCCAGATTGAGTCACAGAACATCCACTTCCAATTCATTTTCATACTAGTACATCCTGGGAGGCAGAGGTTGATGGCTCAAGTGCCTATGCCATTGGTACAAATGTGGGAGACTCAGATAGAGTTCTGGGTTTCAGTCTGATCAAGCCCTGGCTATTGAATAATTTTGGGAGGGAGCCAGTGGGTGGAAGATCTCTCTCTCTCACTCTCTCTCAAGTAGATAAAAATAAACATAAAAACACACTATGCTTCCTATGTATCAAATTACAGTCTAATCCATCAAACGGCAAATTACAAGTTTCTTCAAGAGTGTCTGTTTTCCTGAGATGGAAGTCAAAATGCTATGGGGAAACATTTGAGATTGTTAGAGGACTAATTTTCTACCATCGAAGTTTAAGAGACATGTGTTTAAGATTCTTAGAATCTGGCCAGTGCCACGGCTCACTTGGCTAATCCTCCGCTTGCGGTGCCAGCACCCCAGGTTCTAGTTTGGTTGGGGCACTGGAGTCTGTCCCCGTTGCTCCTCTTCCAGTCCAGCTCTCTACTGTGGCCCGGAAATGCAGTGGAGGATGGCCCAAGTGCTTGGGTCCTGCACCCACATGGGAGACCAGAAGGAAGCACCTGGCTCCTGGCTTTGGATCGGCTGGCCACAGCACGCAGGCCATAGCAGCCATTTGGAGGGTGAACCAATGGAAAGAAAGACTTTTCTCTCTGTCTCTCTCTCTCACTGTCTAACTCTGCCTCTCAAAAAACAAACAAAAAAAAAAAGATTCTTAGAATCCTCTTTGTTATGTTAGGATGTAAAAACTGGAACATGGATCAAACCTAACAGACTATTTTTATTAGGCCTACAAGCTAAGAACAGTTTTTACATTTTAAAGAATTTTGAAAACTCTGAATTGCTGCTAAAAAGAATGAAATCTAAAATGATTGGAACAATGTCTCAAGTTCATGGGTTAAAAATATATAAAATTTTCAAGATGATAATACTGTGTAAATCAATCTTTAGGATCAATGCAATCCAAATCTAAATCCAAAGAGCTTTTTTCACAGAATGGAAAGACTGCTCCTAAAATTCATAGAGAATGCTAAGAGATTCTGAAAAGGCAAAACAATCATCAAACAGGAAAAGCTATGCTGGAGGCCTCAAATTCTAGTTTTACACTTGATCTTAGTCAAAAGGCTGAGAAGCGATTAAAATTCTAGTTTTAAACTTACTGTAAACCTGCAGCAAACAAAAATGGTTGTGTACTGGTATAAGGAGAGATTTGCTAACTGGAATTAATTGAAAGCCCAGAAATAAGTCCATACATCTGTGGTCAACTGATTTTTAACAAGTGTTCTCACACCATTTCATGGGGAAAGAAAGCATAATCTCAACAGGTGGTGCTGAGACAAGATAGCCACATATAAAAGAACAAAATTCTGTCTATGAAAATCTACTCAAAATGGATAAAAGAAAGAATATAAGAACTTTCTTAGAAGAAAACAAAAGAGTAATTTTCATGATTTTGGATTTTGCAATGGTTTCTTATATATCACATCAAATGCATAAAAAATAAAAGGAAAAATTAAATTGCATCTCATCAAAATGTGAAACTTTTATACAACAAAAGTCACAATAAAAAAAGAAAATACAACCCATGAAATGGGAGACAACATTTGTAAAGTATATATCTAATAAGTACTTACTATCCAGAATATATAAAGAACTTTTACAGCTAATTGACAAAAACACGAATAATGTAACTTGAGAGTGGATGTGAAATTTCAATATGCATTTTTCTAAATAAGATGTACAAATGGTCCACAAATACATGAAAAGCACAGTATCATTAGTCATTAGAGACTTAGAGAAATGAGATGTCACTTTATGCCCCATAATATAGTTATAATTAAAAATAAAGAAAGAAATAACAAGTGTTGGCAAGATTATGAAGAAATTTAAAGAACCCATAGATTGTTAGTGGGAAAGTAAAATTTTACATCTGCTGTGGAAGGCAATTTGATAGTTCTTCAGGACATAAGACTTAGCAATTTACTTCCGAGTATAGACCTGAAAGAACTAAAAATGTGAGTTTAACTAAACTAAACTTCGTACATTACTGCTCACAGCAGCATAGTTAATAATGGGTGAAAGGAGTAAACCAGGGGCTGGCGCTATGGTGCAGCGGGTTAACGCCCTGGCCTGAAGCACCGGCATCCCATATGGGCGCCAGTTCTAGTCCCGGCTGCTCCTCTTCTGATCCAGCTGGCTGCTATGACCTGGGATAGCAGTAGAAGATGGCCCAAGTCCTTGGGCCCCTGCACCCACATGGGAGACTCGGAAGAATATCCTGGCTCCTGGCTTCGGATCAGCACAGCTTCGGCTGTTGCAGCCAATTGGGGAGTGAACCATTGGATGGAAGACCTCTCTCTCTCTCTCTGCCTCTACTCTCTCTGTGTAACTCTGACTTTCAAATAAATAAATAAATCTTTAAAAAAAAAAGAAAGGAGTAAACCAACTATTCATGCACTGTTGAATTGACCAGCAAAATATTGTGTATCAACTATAATGCAATATTTATTATTCGGCTAAAAAAGAAATGAGATTAGGATACATGCTATAACAGGGATATCTCTGAATGCATTCTATTAAATTAAAGAAAGCAGACACAAAAAGTCACATGTTGTATGATTCCACTCATTAAAAAAAATCAGGAAAGGAAAATACGTTGAGTCGGAGAATAGCTTAACACATGTCAGGGCTAGAGAATTGTAGTGAATGGAGACTGATGCTTAATGGGCATTGGTTTTGCTTTTCAGGTGATGAAAACGCTCTTAACTAGATAGAGATGATGGCTATAGGATTCAGAACATATGCCAAATGTCACTATCAGTAAATTATGTTGTGTGCATTATACCACAACAAACAAGCAACAAAGAATATAGGAAAGAGATCTTAGGTAGTCTACAAATCCTAAAATATTTACTCTCTGGTCATTATAGCAAAAGATTGTCAATTCATGGTCTACTTGAGAGCATCTACCATGAACACTGCAAACATTTTTAAGATTTTAACTAGTAACCTTAACATATTTATCTGAGACAATGTTTTTCTTTCAGCATCCTTGTTTTTATTCTTACCCGAGCTGTTTCTTCTTTTGAGTCTTTTGCTAATTGGAGAAGCTGCAAATGAGAACCAGATTTGTTTTTTATTCTAGCAGGAATTATCTCAGAAATGTTTCCTCCATATTTTATTTTATATATAAATATTTTTTTCTTTTATTCCTAATTCTTTTTTAAAAATTAGAGAGATTGGGGCTGATGCTGTGCATAGCAGGTAAAGTCACTGCCTGCAGCACCAGGGCATTCCTTATGGGCTCTGGTTCCTGTCCTGGCTGATCTACTTCTGATCTAGCTCCCTGCTAATATGCCTGGGAAAGTTGTGGAAGATGGCCCAAGTCCTTGGGCCCCTGATTCCATGAAGGAGACCCAGAAGAAGCTTCTGGCTCCTGGCTTTGGACAGACCCACCTCCAGCTGTTGTGGCATTTGGGGAGTGTATCAGTGGATAGAAGATTTGTCTCTATCCATCTATCTCTGTAATTCTGCCTTTCAAATAAATAAATAAATCTTTCTTTAAAAAAAACTTAGAGAGGAAGAGAGATATTTAGATTGATAGGTAGATGATAGATATAGATAGATATAAATATAGAGAAAGATATAGATATATACAGATATCTTACATGCTGGCTTACTCCCCAAATCCCCGCAACAACAGTGTGAAGATCTTGGAAGGGGTGCTGAAGCCACATGCTGGGAACTCAGATGGCAGAACTCCAACCACTTCAGCTATCAACTGCTGCCTCTCAGGGTCTGCATTAGTAGGAACTAGAGTCAGGAGCTGGAGTTGAGAATTAAACCCAAGCCCTTTAATGCAGGATTTTAATGGCCAGGCAAAATGTCTATTACCTAATTCCATTTTATGAATCTTAAAATGCACAACTAAATCATGTGAAATTTAAACACAGACTTTACTAATAGCTCCCTTTTGGTTCTTTCAACTTCTGCTCTCAACTAGTCCCAGAGAAAATGGTGTGTGTGTGTGTGTGTGTGTATTACCCTACTTTGAATCTGACTGAACTCAAGTGGACAGTTGTCACCTGAGTTTGGATCTGAGTCAGATGTTTGGGCTAGAGACACAAGTTCTTTCACATGTCTGGTACATTATATTGCATGTCTGAAACAATAGAGTATTACTGGGCATTCTCTCTTTCCCACACACACACACACAGTTTCTATCTCTGTGTATCTTTTCTTGTAACTGCCCTGAGCTTTCTCACACACTATGGTTTCATGGTAGTCTACTTTTTTATATGGTGACTAGCTTCCCCCAGAATGAGCATTCTCCAAGATCAATTTGAAGAACCCAAGTCCTCTTACAACCTAGCCTTTAAAGTCACAAAGTACCTTTGCCACAAAAGTCTGGGGATCAAAAGCAAGCAACAGGGTAGCCATGAACCAAGAGAAGAGGACTACTCAACAACATGAAATTTTATAGGTATGGTTCATTCAGGAGAGACTAGCTGGCAAATCCACCTACAAACCGAAACACTCTTTCTTCATCAAAATAAAAGATTTTGGTGAGGATATGAATTAATAACCTACAATAATAAGTTCAACATTAGGAGCTAGAGAAAATTTTCAAGTAGCATGAAAGAAGGCAGGAAAAGATCTGCCTTGGAAAAAGGAGAGGAAATTCTTCATAAGAATGAAGAAATCAAATCTCAATTGGATCTTTAAGAACTACTATTAACCTTACATAGAGAAAGAGAAAAGCATTAACAAACTCAAGAAACAACAACAACTCACACTGAGATGAGAAAACACATGATAGGGCTGAGAAATATCAGGTCCACCAGCTTGAATACAGCACACAAGAGGAAGCTGTCAAGGTAGAGTGGGATGAAGCTGAGGTGAGTGTTGTCTCCAAGAAGAGGGACTTGGGGTTCCTTGTCCCCACACAATCATTCTCCAAGCTTTTGTGCCGCCAAAACCTTCACAGAAAAGGATGTCATGGATACATATGTCTAGGAAATTCCTTTCTCTACTTCCCTCAGAAGTTCCCAAGGAATCTTAGAATAGTAGGAGCTCTACATACTCTTGCAATAAATAAATCCATTTGACTCCAAGAAACTTTCCAATATATTTGAATGAAAGTGCTTTTTGATATAACAGCCACAAATCATCCCACAGCCCCTTATTTTATGGGACATCCTTGGGGATATTTTCAGTCCTTAATAGCTCAAAACATGTGAAAGAGATGCTTAGATTTTCATTATAGAGGAAAACTCTGGTAATACTGTGTATGGCTTTAAAAGAAACAAGACTGGAATGAAGGCAAGCAGCTAAGAATGTAGCCAAAAAAAGATGGCCTGAACTAAGAAAGTAACATTGGCAGCAAGCATAAAGGCCATGAGCATATCATATTTAATAATTACAAGTGAGCTCCTGGCTAGAAATGTGAGTACTTCGCAGCTCCCATGATAAGATGCTGCTTTCAGTCTTCCTACTGGACATGTTATCCAATTAAGTTGCTGCATCATTTTGTATTGGCACGAACTGAAAGATTAAAATAAAATTAAAGCAAAATATATCACATATAATCTGTCTACATTACAATGAGCTTATTGTTAGACCTGGCCAAAGGACTAGGAAAATGAATTACCAGTTCTCATCGGCCAATAAAATGAAGCATCATTGTTAACTTTTCTTAGAGAAACCTGATTTTTCTGCTGCTGCTAAATTCTAAAGGAAATTTATCATGTTGATTTTTACTCAGGAGGAGCTGAACCACAGAATGAATAGTGTCTTAAAGACCTATATTGCAGAAGAAGCAAGCATTCTTTTTCAGTCTTTTTTCTACATGTTGAACTTAAAGTATATATGAAAATGTTATTCTTCAGAGCTTCAATGTGATTTGGTCTTTTTCAGAAGCTGGATTGCATGAGATATTCTATAAGTGGCCTTATTTTTTATCTGTACTTTCAGAAGTTGGGGGTACAACTTAGAAACTAAATCTGGGACAAGTTAAGCGTAGCATATAAGTATGTGCTTTGAAAAAAACAACAAAACCTTTTTGTGCACTATCAATAACCATGGGCAATTCTTTACAAATGCATATATAGTTTACTTAGCTCCCCTGTTGTTGTGTTGTTCATTTGCGTGCCTAACATTATGTTATAATCTCAACACCTGTGGATATTTGCACACACATCTTTTACAGCCAAATTTTCTACATGGGAGAGGGAAAACTTCCCTGAGAAGGGAAGCTCAGCTGAAAGGATCAGAGGAAGAGAGCTTATCACTCTATAGCTGAAAAATAAAGGCATTTGTTTAGGTCTTGGTTAAAAACTTGCTTCCAACCACCAAATAAATTACATAATGGACTCTATGCTGTCTATTTATATTTGTAAATGTATAATATATTTCAAATTTCTTGATTTTAAAAAATAAAAACAAGGGTAATATCATAGACATACCATTATAATTATTTTTAAACACCAATGATAATATAAGCCCACAGAACAGTTTTAAAAAACTAGTCTTTGTATCCAGATATAAATATGACATAGACCCAAGGCACTCCAGATTTCAAAAAGAAAGCTTCAGGAATATCCATGATATAATCCTTTATTTTCACACTCTATTACTAACAGCAATTCAGAAATTATAATGCTATGGTAAAGGTTCATGACATTAGGTATAAATGAGATAATGTCTTCTAAAATATTTTGTACCTGCTTAATACAATGTAAGTAGTGAATAAAAATTAAATTTTATTTTCTAAATTAAGGATGAGATAAAGTTTTGTAGAAAATGAGCAATTTGTGATATTAATTCTTAAAAATACCAGTAGAGAGAAGTAAAAATAAACATATTGTTAGAGGAGATTTTGGTTTCAATAGCTATTAAGCTACCAGATGGAGCTAATGTAAATGCTTGAGATAGAATGCATCTATTCATTAAAATACTATGTAAATCAAGGACATGTAAATCATATAAAGATGAATTATTTTAAAACATCACTAACACTGCAGGCAGGCGCCGCAGCTCAATAGGCTAATCCTCCACCTAGCGGCGCCGGCACACCGGGTTCTAGTCCCAGTCGGGGCGCCAGATTCTGTCCGGGTTGCCCCTCTTCCAGGCCAGCTCTCTGCTGTGGCCCCGGGAAGGCAGTGGTGCTTGGGCCCTGCACCCCATGGGAGACCAGGAGAAGCATCTGGCTCCTTGCCTTCGGATCAGCGCGGTGTGCTGGCCGCAGCGCGCCAGCTGTGGCGGCCATTGGAAGGTGAACCAATGGCAAAAGGACGACCTTTCTCTCTGTCTCTCTCACTATCCACTCTGCCTGTCAAAAAAAAAAAAAAAAAACCACATCACTAACACTGCAATTTGGTCTTTGATCCGTCTTTTCTGCTTTATTTTTTCCTCTATTCAATTTCCTAAATAATTTGAGGAAGCTTGAACATCTTACAGAAGTCATGTTTATACTACTTCATTATCCTATTTTAAGATGCATAAAAAATCTTGGACTTTACATTACAAATGATGGCAGACCCAAGGGTGCCCAGCTCCATCCCACCACTGCCTCCACTGATAGTTTTTCATTGCTACCTTGGCATCAGTCCTACCAGATTAAAACTAAGAGCTACAGTAGCAAAGGTTCCTTCAACTGTGGGGCCTTAGTAAGTATCAAGGCATTGTTATCCTACCATTAAAAAGGAGAGAAGGGAAAAAAATATTTACCCAGGAACTCCATTGAAATGAAAACCTTCTTGAAGCTGCAATTATTCACCAACACTATAATGTGAATAATTGCAACTGATGAAAGTATCAAGAAAACAGGGAAGTACAGTGGCCCAGTAGGCAATAACATTTCTAAGGACTCTTGCACATCTGTGAATAACCACACTGAGCTTAGCCCAGTAGCTGCCTGCCTTTTCTGCTTCTTTTGTCCATTTTTAAACTCTTATTAATATGTAAAGAACAGATTTTGTGAATTTCATAGAAACAGTTCTAAGAATGTAATGATACTTGCCTCACTCCACTTCTTCCTTTTTTTTAATTGTTTTTCAATAACACACTGTCAATTTACTTTAATATCAGGTTTACTGTGTCTTTAAACAAAGAGTGCTACAAGAGAAAGAAGGACCATTGCTCCTCAGGAATATGGACAAGGGTTATAAACAATAATCAGTTCACAGAATGTCAACTTCACTCATAGACACTAAAGTTCTTTGTACTCTAGGTATTAGTTACCACAAATCAAAGAAAATATATGATACTTGTTTTATTGGGTCCGGCTTATTTCCCTAAGCAAAATGGATGCAACTGGAGACCACTATCCATTTGTACATAAGTCCTCTTGTCCATTTCAAAATTCCATTCATGCATTTCAATTGTTCTAGCTACCCAAATGATTTCCTTTAACATTCACTCTCTTCTTTAGGCTAGCTCCCCTGCCTGGCTTCTGACCGCATACTGTGTATCACCTATACTTCGCCTCTCACTGTCTTCTCTAGCTGTTTTCAGGCTTTCCTTTAAGAGACACTGCAAGGTTTCCTTCTTCCAATTAAGTCTCCTTTAGCCCTTGCTTATCGCTGAATTTCTGTCTTGCTTATCAGCTCAACTGCATAACTCAATATATACTTAGTTGCTTGTCTGTGTTGGTCAATTGATGTCCATACATCATATCCGCTTTGTGTGATTATAATTCCTTTGAAGGAATTCAGAATATTCTATTTTTATATTTTTCATGATATCTTTCATAGTTTTAGGTATATAATAGTTACTCAATAAACACTTCTTATAGATATAAGATGCACATTTTCTTAAACCACCAGCAAATTAATATTTGAAGTTACTGTTACCTTTGTCTATTTCTGTCAATGCCAAAAAACAAAAACTGAAACTAATATTGACTAAAAAAGGATGCCTCAAAAAGTTAGTGGAAGAATGAAATTAAAAATACGTTTATATTAATGCAAAAATGTTAACTATGCAACTTTTTTGAAGAGTCCTCATATTTAATAATAATAAATTATCATTCTGAAATGAAGAATTAGAATCATATTGAGAGAACCATTTGGTTTTTACACTGCTTATATACCATCATTTAAGTGCTAAAGTTTTGTTTTTAAGAGAGACATTATGGAAGATAAATAAAATTGTAAATTTCACTAAGGATCTTAATGATAAATGATAAAAATATAATAATGAAATGATAAGGAATGTGAGACACCATTCTCTAAACCTCAACAAGCTTAAAATATATGCATGAAAGCTACTAAAATGATTACAAATCAGTATGTTTTCAAATTTCAAATTTCAAAATGTAACCCTCAGCAAGTCTAAACTTAATAAATGGAAATCAGTGTCTTATTCCTTTTGGTGGGGAAGTAGAACTGTGGCAATTCAGCTGGAGGCAGAAAAGAAATGATTCTGACAAGATGGAATAGCTGTTAGGTATTATCACTCACTATGGTTTAAGTGCAGTGTCCCTAAGTTTATGCAAAGCCAGTTTTGCATGCACTGTCTTCATGGTTCTAAGGCGGAAATCACATAATCAATGGTTGTCAAACCACAGAAAGGCTGGAATCATCACTGGGTTAAGGATCCAGAGCTGCATTTCTCATCCAGAACCACCCCCATAAGGTGGGTACACTGTCTTTTGGGATCTTACTCACAGCTAAGCTCCAGCTGCTGTGGCAGAGCTTGTCAGATAGTCTTGGTGTCTGCTTTTAAGTCTTCAAACTATGTTTTAGAAGTTTCCATCTTAAAGGAACTGTGAAAGCAAAGAAACTAAAATTTCATTAAAACACATATCACTTTTCTTTCTTTTTTTTTTTTTTTTGGAAAAATGTTATTATTAGAGCAAAGGTTAATGATTTTCCTGGCCTATGCTTAGTTTGAGTTAGCTTGAGATTAAACTATGTCTTACCAAAATGCTACTGGAGAGAAGAAAACAATACATATTAGAGAAATTGTGCTGGGCTCCTTTAAAGAATGTTGTGGATCTCTTATTTAGTCTTTCACCAAGCAGATACTTCTACAAAGATACACAGGCCACTGGGGAATTTGACTTCTGCAGCCCTTGCTAGGGTACAAGAGGACTGGCAGGAATTCTAAATAAACAAAGTCTTTCAGCTCAACCTAGCCGCAACCAGCTTACAAGCTGCTCCCTCACCTTTAAGTGGGCTCCGCGAGTCCAGCACCAGCCTACACTCATCAATACACAGGAGTCCTGGATTATCAGAAACCAGATCCTGCTGGGATGAGTGACCACCAGTCAGCAGCCCCATTAGCCTCCAGAGGGCTCCTGCTTTGTTTATAGTAAATAGTGAGGCAGCCAGCACCCGGAAGGCCTGGCCTTTCTGAATTTTTAAATTTCATCCTGATGCTGTAAATCTGTCTTTTTATAAGATCTTTCTGCACCGAATGCCCTCTATTTTCCATGTTCAAATAGTGACTTGTGTTACTTTGCTCTTGCTAATAAAAAAAAGAAAAAGAAAAGGTACCTATTCATGGCCTTTCGTAAAACAACAGCTTTCTCAATTGTGTTTAACCATCTGCAGGTAAGCACTGAAGTGCAGAGACAGCAAATGAAGATGCCTTAATTTTTTTCTAAACTCGAATACCAGAGCTCTTATAGGCATGATTAGTCATGGGACCTCTTTTCCAATTTAAGGCAGAGACATCTCGATTTATTATTCATCTCGAGCTGCACTTGAAATGCAGATGTTTCAGGCCCTGGCTCTTCTGGTAGCTGCAGCTGGCCTAATTCTTTATTGCTGTCCTCCAGGGATGACGCAGAGAGAGCTGGGCCAAGTTTTGGAGGATGCTCTTTCACCCTGAGAGAGGCTAATATATGAGGTGCGTTCAGACAGCCACGGAGAGCCCTGGCCGCCTTGCGGGCAAGGTCACCAAGCTGGACGGGCGGAGAGAGCAGAGTCCCTCATAGGGTTGAGAGTTCAAATAGCTTAGTTTCAGTTATGGCCCTATCCCTAGAGAAAGAGTAATATTTACTTACAATAACCAGTCTGTAAAATTCACAATGGCAAGAGAGCAAATTAAAAACATCAGCAACTTTGTTCTACGAGCGGAGATGACCACATTTTGGGTTTTATTTTCATTCATTTGCTTCCTTACATCTTACCTTATACCTATGAAAGGATACATGGCCCTCACGTTACAAAGGTTTTAGTTATTTACATCCACTAGAGAAATAAATTCAATATTTTTTTTTGGGAAATGTTGGGTGCTAGCATATCCTCTCAGTGCAAAAAACCCAGAGGCAGTGTAGACATCTAAATGAGTCTCATGATATGCTTGTGATATTTATTAAAACAAAGAAAAACCCTGTTATTATGTGAAAAGCATGCCTGACCCTCAAGGAGAAAGTTTGTTATTACAGTCTTCCTAGGAAACGCTTACATGTATAAGTGACCAAAGGGCAAAACCAAATATCTGAAATCGATCAGAAAAAAAGTATTTCAATCCTCATTTAAGGTTTTGGTATTATAACTCGCATCTACTATTCTCGTACTTTTCCCAAAACCGATGAAGATACAATTCAAACCCAACTCTTCATCAACATTAAAGCAAGGGAGCAGGTGGAGGCGAGGTGATCAGTTGGAAAGGACATCTCAGGGCTTCTCCACAGGCCACTCCCCCACCGTGGGCCAGGCTTGCAGGCCTGTGCATTTAGGATTCAAGGACTTCCCTAGTTGTTGAAATGAAAAGAGAAAAAAATAAAGTCTTACCCTACTAGAAGGATGTTCCCAGGTTTCTTAGTGGGGACTTTTTAACTCCACACACTTCCAGAGACCACCAGCTTTCCATTCCTTGACCGAGAGTCTCAGATCAATATGATAGATAAAGGTAAAGCTTAAAGCAAACGATTATCCTATAAGCTGATGGGAATTGTAATGTCAGTGTATAGCAAACACTACAGGGTACACTGAGCTTTTGAAAAGAATAAATTCATCACTTATTTCCAACGATTGATTTGTATTCTGGTTTAATTAGCCATGAAAAAGTCCATTTTTTAAAGCCTCCTTTTACTTTTCATTTTTATTTCCTTTTACCACTGCCTGCTGTAGAAGCTAATCCCCAGCTGTCAAGTTAAGGAAATTTAAAGGGAGACACTAAATAAAAACATCACCAATCATGAATGCATTTTCATATATCAGCTGTGGATCTCAAAGATTGTACACACAGACCAGTATTTGTAATTGGATTTCTCGAAGGCTGTCTTATTACCATAATTATTATTATTCCTAATGACAATCTGATCATTAACAAACAGAAAGTGATTTGTAAAATGAGATACATTCACTTCCCCATAAGTAAGTGTTTTGTGATCTCCCCTAAACCTACAATCTTCACATTGCTCCATTCTAATTGACCAATGTAAGTGACTTTAGGAGCGATAGCCATTGATAGAAATCAGAAAAGAAGGAAAGCCCGGGCTATAAAGTGCATGGAGGCCAGGCTGGGAGAAGGGTTCGGGATGAAGGGCTGACAAAGGGAACGATTTGGTTACTGAAATAACAAACTCACAAATGCATTCAGAAAATTCACCAAGAGCGTCCATGTTTATTTTAACTAGGCACCACAAAAAGGGAAAAGTCGGGACAAGAGTGAAGTCCAGCTGTTGTTTTTCTTGAAGAGGTCCCAGCTCCGTATGCTGAGGAACTCTCCTTGCGATGGCCCGGCTGAGACAAATGTTCTGTCCACACTTTAAATGGCAGCTGGTTATTAAATGACTCCCAATAGGGTGAACACTTGCTATTGACAATAAGGTAATATAAGGACCATGCAGGGCAATCAGGATGGGAATGTGAATGAAAAATCTTTAATCTGAAATTACAGCTGTCAGGGTTATATTATAAAACATGAAAGTTGCATCTGCAGTTAGAATTAATGTGTCCCAAAAGCCAAGTTTCTCATAAAGTGCATCTTGCAGATACATATTTTATAAATAGACTACCAGTCTTCTATAAATCAAAGAGAACTGTGGCCTATATTAAGGAATTAAAAGGGGTCATCTCTCCTGGCATTGGTATTTGTTGAACAGTATTGGGGGGTGAGGGGGTGTGATGTGAAATGAACATCGATTTCCAAAGTCTGGCAGAGAGATTGCAAGTATTAGCCCTGCACAATAACCCCCTGCTGGTTCTGGCACCACATACAAATGCCTCTAAGTTACATTTTGTAATAAGCTGTGAATGAGTAGAAATGAGAACTATCACATCATGTAAACAGCAAAATTGTCTTCCCGGCAAATTTACCAACAAAATGTAAATTTTGGTTGCTGAGCAGTTTACTTAAAAAAATTGATGTGATCTCTCAGGATGATTACATACTTTTAAAAATAGTCATGGTCTTACCAAGATAATTTTACATCCAGGATACATAAAAATCCTCGTTAGTAATGCCAGATATACATACAAGTTAGGGGCTTGGAAAGGTTGCAAGAAATCACCTAATCCAGGAACTCCTTTTTAAAAATCATTTTTTAAAAAATAAACATAGCAAGGACCAGAAAGCAAGCATATATTAAATCTCTGAAAACACGAAGCATTGGTGTCACAGTAGCACAAATCCCATCTTTATATTTGATGGCATATCTCACTTAAAATACTAAAGCAACTGCAATAAACTAGGTGCTATTTTTATTACTAATACTTAAGTCCTAGTGGAGATCCACTGCTATGTCAGTTTAAAAACATGAAGCTATTCCTTTTTCATCTGCTACTTAGTATAAGAGTCTTAAAAACAGGGATGCATGATTCATCAATATTTACTAGTAACACTTGTAAATTTAATGCTTGTCCTATTTAGTGTTATGTACCCTGGAAAATTCTCAGAAATTGATGCTACTATGAAAAAATACAGAAGATGATTTTCTTAGGGCTGGAAGAAAAACTGTCTCTCGAAAGAAACTACTTACTTTGCCTGAGAAGTAATTGCCATGCCCCCAAAGGAAACTGTATTTTAATTTACCTATTCTATAATTAGTGTGAAATCAAATGACCAAATGGATATACAGTGTATACAAGTTAATAACATGCTTCCTGTTAATTTTGTCAATTAGCTTAATACCCTTAAAACAAACCTTCCATAGCTTCCAAGGTGAGGTACTGCGAAGATAAGTTGAGCAAGCAACAGTAGGATCCAGGGACCCAAAGGCCCTAATTCAAACACATGTTTTCTCCTCATGCTTGGAGTGTACACACTCAATATGTGCTTGGATCACCAGATGTCATGGAATCTTCAGTGTCATCAGCAACTGAACATGCTTGTTGTGGCACACAGTGTTAGTTGTATCTTCACCTCTGTTGCCCATGCTTTTGTGATCTACAGACTAGACTAATACAGGAGCTTTCCAAAGATCTCCTTTGGTACACACTACCCAGAAGCTTCCACTGACACAAAATGCAGAAGGCCAACCACGTCAGGACTAGGGTTGAAAGCAGAGAACACAACTCAAACCCAGAATCAGGTGTAAAGATCTATTAGCATGAGAATTCCTAAATGAGATATATGTTGAACTGTCAATCAAAGTTGTACCTAAACATTTAACAAGGTGCCTAATAATTAATCAAGCTAATATGGAATTGAGTAAATTTGTGTAAGCTGTAGCATTACCACACTTTGATAATTTTGAATTTGACTTGTTTAAGCACTCTTTATCTTAATAAAATTACTCAAAGTGAAAACTTCATGTGTGAGTATTTTTATAATTACAATAATAAATTTTGGTTCCTAGATGTCCAATAATGATTCAACTGGAAAAGAAATAATACCTGAGTAGGAATCCAGCACAATGAAAGAATAAGAACTGTATCTTAGCCAAGAGGAAGGAAGGTAGGAGGGGTGAGAGGGAGGGAGGGAGAGAGGGAAGGAAGGAAATAATTTTGGAAATACAGCAAAAATCAAGTTTTTTTAATTACAAAAAGAAAAAGAAACCTGTGAATCCATCTTCCTATACAAAATGCCCCCTGATCTCCAGCACCAGATACTAGAGTGACTCAAGTGACTAAATACCACCCTACATGATGGACCAGGTACTGAAGAAATGCAGAGAAGTGCTTCATGTCCACTCTTCTGATAGAAAAGAAAAAATGAAGGGAAGGAAGGAGCATGCAGAACATTGGACAAGTCGTTTGGATGCTGGTCACTGGAATTTGCGTACTTACCTGTGTGTGCAAATGTTAAATTAAAGGAATAGAGAGAGAGATGGAGACAGATTCGCCTTTAATGTTGTCATAAGATAATCCTATAATAATAGATAAAAATAAACACTGTAACCTACCCTCAAAATCCTATCATAAACAAAAGAGCATTTGGTATTTTAATTCCTGAAACTCACAACAAAGTACTAGAAGAAAGCTCTGTCCTTCCCAAAGAAGGTAGACATGTGCCCTTTCTCTCCAAAATGGATCCATCAAAACAGAAGAGTGCGGAAAATGACAACATACGAATGTACAATATTGAATATATAATAGCATGAATATTGCATTCAGTGTAAATGTTTTCTTAGAAAAAGTATCAATATATTTCTGTTTGCTTTGATGTGACAGAAAGTGAAACTCAAAAGTTCAGTTTGTTCCTGAACTTCTTTTGTTGTATCCATCTCTAAAATATACTTACATAAGACTACATCATTGGAAACACAAACAACAGTCTTTTTTTTTTTTTTTTTTTTGAGCAAATCAAGACTTATTGAAGTCGGAAACCTCCTGCTGAGGCAGCCAAGATGTGGGCTCCAAGAGTGGAGTCTTAAACCCATTGCACCTAACGCATGAATGTTGGAGTGCAAAGGGCGATAGCAGCCAGGCCTCCCACGCATGTCTGGCCATCTCTCAGACAGGTGAGGAGTCCAAGAGGAACCAGGTAGGCAAGTGGGAGTGTCCTGTTGGTGGAGCTTCCCAAAAGGTGAGAGGAACTTACTACCCAACAAGCCCCACTCAGGGGTCTACCTGCTCCTCAGACCACAGAAAGGGTGAAAACGCAATCACCTCTTACAGTGGTTTAGAGGTGAACTTGTGTTTGGCCATTTTCATTCTATTTGGAGCCCTTTGATTTGCAAGCATTGGGAGAGGCCATGGATATTTTCTAGTTCATGCTCAGCCACAGAGTCTGCCACTAGTTTAGCTATCTTCTCTGGGTTTCAGAGGCACCACTATATAATCAGCTTTCTGTTGGGGCAGCTGGGACCCCATAAATGGCACTTCCTGACCAGCAGCTCTCTCTGGAAAAATGTCGGGGACAAGAGCAGGACGACAGACAGCTCCTTGCTGTCGGCTCCCTATTTGTCCGTGTATTGGAAGCAGCGCCTTCGTGGCTTCTGCACCTGCTTGTTTGTTTGATTGGGAACGTTAGATTCCATTCAGCAGTTTTTCCGAGGCAGAATCTGCAGCATACTTCTCAGAGGCACAAGCCTCTGCCAAGGAGCACCTTCCCAGAAGTCTAAGTTCTACCTTCTCCGAGCTGCCAAATATGTTTGCTTATTTGTTTAGAGAGACTAAAGGACAGACAGTGGTCCCATCTTCTGGTTCACTCAACAAATGCACTCCCTGGCAACTAAGGTTGGGCTGGGGCCCAAGCCAGGGGCTAGGGACTCAATGTGGGTCTCTCACATGGGTGGCCAACCACTTGAGCCATCACCACTGCCTCCTGGGATTTGCATTAGCAAGAAGCTGGAATTGGGCACCAGAGCTGGAAATAGAACCCAGATACTCTGGTATGGAGGTGGGTCTCTTAAACACTAGGCCAAATGCCCACACCTTGGCTGCTAAACTGCAACGAGTCCAGACTCTAAGCTTTATCTCCACCACCACCACCACCACCACCACCAGTGCCCCAAGGGAAATCTGTAATTACCTTTATAAAGCCTTTTAGGGGCCTATGGTTGGCAGGTGCTTTCCCTGTTGTGCTATCGCTGTGCTGCTGAGTCGGCCTTCTGGGTCCTTCAACACTTTATCCAATGCTCTTTGTTAAAGTGACTGCTGTGGCTCTGTCTCCAGAAGGCCCTTTGCCACGTGGAGACTGCATTTCTGAGCAGCTCTATTGACACAGAATTTGCATACCATATAATCCACTGATTTTAAGTGTACAGCTCAATGGTGCTGCCTACATTCAGATTTACAACCATCACCACCACTAACTCCAGAACATTTTCATCACTCCAAGAAGAAACTCTATACCCACTGGTGGTCTCTTTCTGGCCCCTACAAGGCCAAACTCCCTTCTATTTCTATAGACTTGCCTATTTCAGACATTTTTTTTTCATTTCACAGATAGAGTTAGACAGTGAGAGAGAGAGACAGAGAGAAAGGTCTTCTTTCCATTGGTTCACTCCCCAAATGGCAGCTACAGCTGGAACTATGCCGATCTGAAGCCAGGAGCCAGGTGCTTCCTCCTGGTCTCTCAGACAGGTGCAGGGGCCCGAGCACTGGGCCAACCTCCACTTCCCTCCCGGGCCACAGCAGAGAACTGAACTGGAAGAGGAGCAACCAGGACTAGAACCCAGCACCCATATGGGATGCTGGTGCTGCAGGCAGAGGGTTAACCAAGTGAGCCACAGCACCAGACCCTCAGGCATTTCTTACAAATGGTGTGTTAAGGACTGAATTGCATCCCTCCAAAATTCTTGTGTTGAATGGCTGTCCTCCAAAGCGACTTGTAGTGACTGTATTCAGGGTTAGAGCCTTTGAAAATATGATTGAAACTAAATTGGAGCTTATGGATGGGGTGCTCATCTGATAGGACTGGCATCCTTATAAGATCCATTGTGGATTGATTTTTGTATAGGTTGTACAGAAGAGGTCTTGTTTCATACTTATGCATACAGAGATCCAATTTTCCCAACATCGTTTGTTGAAGAGATTGTCCCTTCTCCAGGGAGTGGTTTTACCTTGTTCATTAAAGATTAGCTGGTTGTAGATGCAATGAACAATTTCTAAGGTTTCTGTTCTGCTCCATTTGTCCACATATCTACTTTTATGACAGTACCAGTCTGTTTTGAGTATAATTGTCTTCTAGTATGTCTTGAAATCTAGCATTGTGATGCCCCTCATTTTGGGGTTTAAGATTACATTAGCTATTCAAAGTTTCTTGTGTGTTCGCATGAATTTTATGATCATTTTTTCTAGATCTGAGAAGAATATCTTTGGTATTTTGATTGAGGTCGTATTGAATCTGTAAATTGCTTTGTGTGGTATGGACATTTTGATATTTTTTTTCTTTTTTTCTTTATTTATTTTTTATTTAGTAAATATAAATTTCCAAAGTACAGTTAATGGATTACAATGGCTCCCCCCCCATAATTTCCCTCCCACTCACACCCCTCCCATCTCCCGCTCCCTCTCCCATTCCATTCACATCAAGATTCATTTTCAATTATCTTTATATGCAGAAGATCAACTCAGTATATATTAAGTAAAGATTTCATCAGTTTGCACCCACACAGAAACACAAAGTATAAAATCCTGTTTCAGTACTAGTAATAGCATTACTTCACATTGGACAACACACTAAGGACAGATCCCACATGAGATGTAAGTACACAGTGACTCCTGTTGTTGACTTAACAATTTGACACTCTTGTTTATGGCGTCAGTAATCTCCCTAAGCCCTAGTCATGAGTTGCCAAGGCTATGGAAGCCTGTTGAATTCGCCAACTTCAATCTTATTCTGACAGCGTCATAGTCAAAGTGGAAGTTCTCTCCTCCGATCAGAGAAAGGTACCTCCTTCTTTGATGGCCCCATTCTTTCCACTGGGATCTCACTCGCAGAGATCTTTCATTTTTATGTTTTACAGAGTACATATATTAACACAGAAATGCTTGTATATAATGTACAAATAACCAGAACTGATATTTGGCAGTTGAAGATTCAAATTTGTTGATTAGTGAGGTTCTTGAACCAAAAGTTTGTAGTCTCTGGGCTATTGGATAGCTAAGAATTGCAGGAAAAAAAAGAGAGCACAAAAGTTCATTCAAGGAGTCCTTGAACATGCCAGAGAGGAATCGTGGGTTTCCAAGGCAGAGTGGAGCTGGGCAGCACAAATATGTGGAAAGCTCTCATGGAGGGACGAAGTTGTGGGAAGAGGCTAGAGGATATGGTGGCTGAGGTGACTTCGAGGCCAGGTGAGGATCATGGAGAAGTCATGGAATAACAAATTGTGCTCAAAAAAAAAAAAAAAAAAAAAGGATAAGTAGACTGTACCCATTCAAAATTCACCTTTAAAAAGCTCCACTTTTTTTTTTAACTTTTAATTAATGAATATAAATTTCCAAAGTACAGCTTATGGATTACAATGGCTTCCCCCCCCATAACGTCCCTCCCACCCCCAACCCTCCCCTTTCTCACTCCCTCTCCCCTTCCATTCCCATCAAGATTCATTTTCGATTCTCTTTATATACAGAAGATAGTTTAGCATACATTAAGTAAAGATTTCAACAGTTTGCTCCCACACAGAAACATAAAGTGAAAAATACTGTTTGAGTACCAGTTATAGCATTAAATCTCAATGTACAGCACACTAAAGAAAGAGATCCTACATGAGGAGTAAGTGCACAGTGACTCCTGTTGTTGACTTAACAAATTGACACTCTTGTTTATGGCTTTGGTAATCACCCTAGGCTCTTGTCATGAGCTGTCAAGGCTATGGAAGCCCCCTGAGTTCATCGACTCTGATCCTATTTAGACAAGGCCATGGTCAAAGTGGAAGTTCTCTCCTCCCTTCAGAGAAAGGTACCTCCTTCTTTGATGACCCGTTCTTTCCACTGGGATCTCACTCGCGGAGATCTTTCACTTAGATCTTTTTTTTTTTTTTCCGCCAGAGTGTCTTGGCTTTCC
The DNA here is from genome assembly GCF_051225735.1 of Oryctolagus cuniculus. Lineage (NCBI taxonomy): Eukaryota > Metazoa > Chordata > Mammalia > Lagomorpha > Leporidae > Oryctolagus > Oryctolagus cuniculus. Next base: position 83,440,400 of record NC_142874.1, read on the forward strand.
ATGCCTGTAATACTCTCATGGGCTTTTCAGCCGGATCCGCATGCCTTAAGGGCTGATTCTGAGGCCAGAGTGCCATTCTATGGGTCTGCTGTGTATCTCACTTCCCATGTTGGATCATTCTCTCCCTTTTTTATTCTATCAGCTAGTATTTGCAGACACTAGTCTTGTTTATGTGATCCCTTTGGTTCTTAGTCCTATCATTATGATCAATTGTGAACAGAAATTGATCACTGGGACTAGTGAGATGGCATTGGTACATGCCACCTTGATGGGATTGAATTCGAATCCCCTGGCATGTTTCTAACTCTACCATTTGAGGTAAGTCAGCTTGAGCATGTCCCGAATTGCACATCTCTTCCCTCTCTTATTCCCACTCTTATATTTAACAGTGATCACTTTTCAGTTAAGTTTCAGCACTTAAGAAGAATTGTGTATTGATTACAGTACTCAACCAAAAGTATTAAGTAGAGCAAACAAAAAAATACTAAGAGGGATAACATATTAAGCTGCTCATCAACAGTCAGGGTGAGGGCTGATCAAGTCACCGTTTCTCATAGTGTTCATTTCACTTTAACAGGTTTCCTTTTTGATGCTCAGTTAGTTGTCACCTATCAGGGAGAACAAGTGGTATTTGTCCCTTTGGGATTGGTTTATTTCACTCAGCATAATGTTTTCCAAACTCCTAACAGGGATCACTTTTCAGTTAACATTTAAACACCTAAGAATAATTGTGTGTTAATTACAGAGTTCAACCAATGGTACTAGAACAAAAAAAAAATACTAAAATGGATAAAGTATTACACTGTACATCAACAGAGAGAGAGAGAGAGAGCGAAAGGTCTTCCTTTTCCATTGGTTCACCCCCCAGATGGCTGCTACAGCCAGCATGCTGCGCCAATCCAAAGCCAGGAGCCAGGTGCTTCCTCCTGGTCTCCTGTGCAGGTGCAGGGCCCAAGCACTTGGGCCACAGCAGAGAGCTGGACTGGAAGAGGAGCAACTGGGACAGAATCCAGCACCCTGATCGGGACTAGAACCCGGGGTGCTGGCGCCGCATATGGAGGATTAGCCAAGTGAGCCATGGCTCAGGCTAAAAGCTCCACTTTTACCTCCCTGTTCTTAGTACATGACTTTAATTACCCCTTTTGGGGGTCTTCCTTATCTCAGGTAGCATCCCACTATTTCCTGTACACATATGACCTACTCAGTATATTTTAAATTACATCCAAATACATCTGTGTTACAACTTACTATCCCTGAATCCTCAAATAATTCCTATAGGAACAGGACATGTATTGTGTATTTCACTACTAACTTATATAAGATATAAATAATTGAAGCTGTACTAAATGACATAAATATAATAACAAACATGAATAAATATTTCAATAAAAATAATTTAAATGACAAGTCATCCAATTAATAAGGAAAAGGCATGAAAAAATTAATATTATATCCAAAACATTGAAATTCATTTTTATCTATTTTACTAGTTGCTGAAAATATAGTGATCATTAATGTTTAAATTAGAAAAGTAATTTGTAATTAGAGTAAATATATTCTACAAGTTCAAATTGACCATGAAATCATTAAATAAATTTTTTTCTAGGAAAATATTAAAATAAAATCATTGTGTTAAAGTTTCAAAATGGAGTAGATATAAAAATGAAGAAAGCTTCCTTGTACACAAAATCCTTCCAATAGAAACAAATTTAGTACTTATTCTTGAGCCTACATATTATTTCACTTTATTATAGGGAGAAAATTCTCTCCCCTTTTTTTTTTTAATGTACCACATTTGGTTGACAAACGCAAATACTTTCAGGGGATATCCCAGCAGAAACCATTGTGGTCTGAGGGTTTTCTCATCAGTTTGTGTTAAAGAAAAAGATGCTGAATTATATACACTTAACAAGTCACAAAACAACAAACATGTGTAAGTAATGAAAATCCCTCATAGTAAGTAATCATCATTATGACACTAAAGGAAAACAAGACCTTTTATTAGCTTAACACGTTTTACCATGATCAATAGAGAAACTTTTACCAAATACTGTTCAACTGAAATCCTGCCAACCACTTCTCATCTTCACACATTTGAATACTATAGCAAATACTTCTTTCTTCATGAAAATGAATTTTCATCAGACATAAGGAACATCATTCTTGGAATTGGTAAAAATAAAATGAACAGCCCTTCCATAATTTGGAGGAAAACTCAATGGTATCATATCATGCTCAGCAAAAAAGGAAAATTCACAAGGAAATATCTAAGGATCTTATCACTGAGAATAAAATAAATTACAACAGATAGGCAGGGAAAGTTATTCCCATGTCACAAACCTAGCCATACATTCTCTGTTGTAGAACCATAAAAAATACAAATAAAAATCTCATAACCAGAGGGAGATTGAAAGTAGGTAAATGGAGCCATGAGCGTATACGGGATTTTAATTAGTTTTTGAAAGTCAGATCATTTTGAAAGCTAATGAACTGCTTAAACTATATGAGAAAAATTGAAGCCAAGTTATGCAGTGAGAGATTGCAGTGGCATTGTCATGAACAATGAGAAGGAGAAGGCTGGAAACAGGGATGGTAAATGAAGACCTTCCTTTGGAACAACTCCCAAATCTGCAGCCCCAGTGGTTACTAACTGACAATTCAGAGTGTAAGGGAACCACAAAAAGGTCATGTAAAATGGAATTTAAAGATAAGGTCATTTTGGTGCAAAAAAAATTTTTTTAAATCCATGCATGAATTTTTCAAAATAGGCATTTTTCTGGTTTTTTTCAAGATCATTCATATGCTAGATTTTTAAAAATTTTTAATCTTAATAAACTCATTTTGTAAGTCTATTTTCCAAAACCTTTGTGAAGTACCCTTGTATATCTCTTCTAGGTAAAAATTCCCAGGGATTCCACTCTGAAGAGCTTGAATGGGCCTGCTTGATTAGGTCACAGTTTCTACTGTGAATGCTATTGCTGAGAAGAAATCCCTTTTGTTTTTAGCTTTTGGGAGATCTGACACATGAGAGCTTCAAGTTAAGCTTTCCAGACAATAAACTGTTCAACTGCACACTCATTCACATTTACCTTTAGCAGAGGAAATGCATTCTAGCTAACCTATTCTTCTTTCTTAAACATAAACAATGATTGTTCAGAGAGAAGGAACAGCTTAAAAAAGAAATATCTCTACAAAGTAATAGAACAATGATTTTAAAATAAACAGATAGGTCAGGAATAGAAGGGAGTTTTTAAAGAACTATAATTAACACATTTGTGGGGTTTCAAGAAAGCACTGTATCCACAAAGCAAAGATAGCATGCCATACAAAACAAATTATATATCTAAATGAGAAATCTTATGTAGAATGGAACTACCATATCTGATATTAAAATTTTCACTTAAAGGAAAAGTAAATAAAGCAAGGAAGTATCCAATATTATAATAAAATACAAAGATTTCAAATATGAGAGAAAACATACAAAATATAAAGGAATAACCCAAGACTTCAAACATCTTAATAACAAAGATGGAGAAGGCAAGAAATTCTTAAAGAAATAATAAAAATGTGAAACTATGCATGTTCTGAGCAGAGACACAGTCTATGATTTACAGTTTCATAGGATATTATTTTGTGCTTCAGAAACAATAGACTGTAGAGAAACCAGGGTGGACAAAAATAGGATGACTCAGACACCAGAAAGCAACTGTTCACAGATGATGGTATATTGGGTTCAAGTGTTACAAATGGAGCTATAGAGAACTGGTAATTCTCAATAAAACCTGGATGTAAAATCAATAGAACTGTGTTAGATGTGGAGTATGAGGAAAAAAAGAGTTGTCAAGAAAATGCCAAATTATGTTGGCCCAAGCAACTGGATGAACGAAATTTTTGGTTTGCTAAGAAGACTGCAGAAGGAGCAGGGTTCAAGGGTGGCATTTCAGAAAAACACACAATTTGGATTTAGTAGTTTAGATCTGAAGTTCCTATCAGACATCCAACTGAACATGTTGAATTAACAGTGGGTTAGTAGAGTTTGGAACTTCAGGGAAATGACTCTGGCAATCATGTATAGACTGAGCCCTGGAGCACTTCCAGTTCAGATGTGAAGACCATGAAGAGGAACAAGCTTAGAAGGAGGATCTAGGAGGGAGAAGTGTCATCAAAAGAAAGTGGTCCCCAAGGTCAAGTGTATTCCAGAGAGTAAATTTTCGTCTCTGTCAAAGTCCACTTATGAGTAAGTGAAAGAAGGGCTTAAATTTGACCATTGGATTTCACAATGTGGAACGCTTTAGTGACATGACAAAAGCTGTCCTCATGAAGTGCTGGGAATGAAACCAGAAAATATTGTGTTCAAGAGCAAATGGAAGCAGAATTGGAAGGAGATTATAAACGAAATTCTAGGGCATTTTCTAGAAAAGTTATAAACCTGGGGAGCTATCTGGATGTCCGTTGAGACTGAAAGATTTGCTTTTCTTTTCTTTTTTTATTTTTTAAGATTTATTTGTTGTTTGAAAGACAGAGTTACAGAGAGGTAGAGGCAGAGGGAGAGGTCTTTCATCCTATGTTTCTCTCCCCAGATGGCCGCAACAGCTGGAGCTGAGCCAATCCAAAGCCAGGAGCCAGGAGATCCTTCCAGGTTTCCCACATGGATATGGAGCCCAAGGACTTGGACCATCTTCAGTGTTTTTCCAGGCCACAGCAGAGAGCTGGATTGGAAGTGGAACAACACTTCTAACCGGGATTTTAACCGGCACCCATATGGGATGCCAACACTGCAGGTGGCGGCTTTACCCACTATGCCATAGCACTGGCCCCAAGGTTTTCTTTTATAAAGTGTGATATTATAGCATATATGTATAATATCAGGAATTTTCCTGTAGACAGGGTAATTTTTAATTTTAATTAGTTTTTAACAGATTCACTGTGATTTGTAGATAAAATTCTAAGCACATAATGATTTTCTCTTCTTCCCTCCCTTCCTTCCCTCTCCCTCTCTCCCTCCCACTCTCCTTCTCCTTTTCTGTCTTTAGTTTTTGAGATGACAGATTTTAAATTTACGCTACAGTTTAAAAAAAAAGGCCTAATACTTTACCAGATAAGAAGTTTAAGAAGTAAAAAGCAAAAAGACCCCAATTTTGTGGGAATATAGAAAATGGCTAAAAATAATAATTGAATGAAAATTAGCATATACAGTAAGTTTTAAAGTAATCACCAATCAGTAAAGCTATAGTATTGTCATATTCTTAACCATGGGTTTCACAAAGATATAAAACAGAGTTTTACAAAACAACGTTTGCAGCAATACTGATACATACAGACATTTCTTTCTTTTTTTCTTTCATTTTTTTGTTTTGTTTTGTTTTAGATTTGTTTTAGCTCCCACATATAAGGGAACATGCTGTATTTGTCTTTCCATGTCTGGTTTCTTTCATTCAACCTGATGTCCTCTGTCGCTCCCCCTCTTCGTGGAGGAACGACACAGGACCCTGCGCTGTTCTTTCGTCTGCTCGGCCCTCCCCGGGTTTGCTGCTGGTTCTTCCCGGGTTGGCTACTGTCCCTTCCACCTCCGTGGAAGGGCGGTTCCCCCTGGCCACATTCCCCACTTCCGCAGGGGAGCGGCACACCGCCGGCCGGCTCTCTCGGGGGCTGCTCAGATGTTATTCGGATGTTCCCCTTAGATGTTCCTGGTGCATGTTGTCTCTCTCCTCCTTTATAGTCCTCTTCCACCAATCCCAACTCTGCTACCCACATGCCGAGTACGCTGCTCTCCTCCAATCAGGAGCAGGATCAGCTCCTGCAGGTCATCACTCAAGTTGGCGAGAGGCAGCTATGTAGAAGTTGTTTACTCCCTTCTCAGCGCCATATTGTGGGAGAGCAGATGCATAGAATAAGTCTTAATTCCAGTAACTTAGTCTAGTCCAAGTTGCTCCCCACAGTCCTCCAGTTGCATTCATTTTGCCGCAAATGATAGAATTTCAATTTTTTATAACTAAATAATATCCTATTGTGTATATATACCACATTTTTTTTTATCCAGTCATCTGATAATGGACACCTTGGTTGATTCCAAGTTTTGGCTATTTTGTACAATGCTGCTATAAACATGGTGGTACAAGTATCTCTTTGATACACTTTGTTCACGGATTTTGGGTATATATCTAGTCATGGGGTTGCTGGATCATATGGCAAGACTATGTCAGTTTTTTAAAGAAATCGTATTGTTTTCCATAGTGGCCGCAGTAATTTACATTTCTATCAGCAGTGTCTAACTGTTCGTCTCTGTCCACATCCTCGCCAGTATTTGGTACTTTCTGTATTTCGAGTTTTAGCCAGTCTGATGGGGCTGAGGTGGTATCTCATTATGGTTTTCCCTGATGGCTAGTGATGTTGAGCATTTTTTATATATTTGTTGGCCATTTGTATTTTATATCACAAGTACATGAAGAGGAAAACTGCAAAAAAGAGGGCAAGCCTTAAATGGAACAAAGACAACTCACATATCTGGAAGGAAAGCAGAGTGTTGGGGACAGAGCTGCACAGGTTGGTAGACTGCTTAGAAACACACAGAAAGTGCCCTCAGATTGTTTTCATTTTTCAGCACAGAAGAGAAGGCGTGTTTTGAGATATGGCAGAAGGCAAAATGTGGGACCTTAGAAAGGAGATAAAAAGGTGGGAAATAATCCTTTAAGAGAGGAATACAGTGCTTAAGGACATGTGATTGCAAGGCAGCACTAAGAGCCCACTGCAGATTCTTGGTCATGAACACAAAAGAGAGCCACAGGGGGCTCTAGTCGGCTGCTTGGACAGCTGCATCATGAGTTAAGAATTGAATGTAATAGGTTGTGTATCATATCAGCTCAGCCTAAATAATGCTGTGATAGAAACATTAAAAATATCAGTGACGTCCAAAGAAATGTTTATTTTTCTCTCCAATTGCATGTCTATTGGGAGTCCAGCTTGACATCTATTCCAGTTTCCCTATTTCCTACTGCTGTATGGCAAATACAAAAGATAGCACTATGAAGCTACTGGAGAGTGCCTAATGTCTTGGTTGAAAAACAGCCATGTCAGTGCCACTCATTGTCCTTGGCCCAGGGAAACCAGAGCTGGGAAGTGGATTCCTTCCCTAGGAAGCTGTAGCATGGTTTTCTTAGAAATGATTGGATATTCCTTAAATATAATTGACATTTCTGTTTTTTTAAAGATAATGTATGTTTACCATGTACAAAATTCTTAGCTAGAATTATTTCAAAAGCTGTATAGAATCCTTTAAAGACCCAGGTCCAAATGCCACCTCAAGTGGAGTCCTGTCTCTCCCTCTCTCTTTAAAGGTATGCTTATTCATTTGGAAGGCAGTGTGAAGTCGGGGGGTGGTGGGAGAGTGAGGTAGAGGGAGAGAGAGAGGAAGCTTCATCTATTGATTCACTAACCAAATGCCTGCAACAGCCAGAATGGGGCCAGACTGAAGCCAGGAACTCCATCTGGGTCTTCCATGTCATTGGCAGGAATGCAAGTACAGTGGCCATCATCTGCTGCCTCACAAGTGCATCAGGAGGAAGCTGTATGGGAAGCCAAGAAGATGGGACTTGGACCAACACTTCATATAGGATGTAAAAGTACCAAGTGAGAGCTTAATCTGCTACCGCAGAACACCCACCCCAGAGCTCTCTCTGACAGAGGGAACCATGCTAAGATTATGAGGAATATGAACATATTTCAAAAAGCTTGGGGAAAAAAGTAATTAAAAGATAAGTTTCTTTTGGTCCAAGAAAAAATCTTTGAAATACATGTTTTATTTTTTCTTTCTTTTTTTTGGCTTTCAAACTTATATTTAATGAATATAAATTTCCAAAGTACAGCTATGGATTACAATGGCTTCCCCCCCATAACGTCCCTCCCACCCCCAACCCTCCCCTTTCTCACTCCCTCTCCCCTTCCATTCCCATCAAGATTCATTTTTGATTCTCTTTATATACAGAAGATCAGTAAGTAAAGATTTCAGCAGTTTGCTCCCACACAGAAACATAAAGTGAAAAATACTGTTTGAGTACTAGTTATAGCATTAAATCTCAATGTACAGCACACTAAGGACAGAGATCCTACATGAGGAGTAAGTGCACAGTGACTCCTGTTGTTGACTTAACAAATTGACACTCTTGTTTATGGCATCAGTAATCACCCTAGGCTCTTGTCATGAGCTGTCAAGGCTATGGAAGCCCCCTGAGTTCACTGACTCTTATCATATTTAGACAAGGCCATGGTCAAAGTGGAAGTTCTCTCCTCCCTTCAGAGAAAGGTACCTCCTTCTTTGATGACCCGTTCTTTCCACTGGGATCTCACTCGCAGAGATCTTTCATTTAGGTTTTTTTTTCCGCCAGAGTGTCTTGGCTTTCCATGCCTGAAATAGTTTCATGGGATTTTCAGCTGGATCCGCATGCCTTAAGGGCTGATTCTGAGGCCAGAGTGCTGTTTAGGACATCTGCCATTCTATGGGTCTGCTGTGTATCTCACTTCCCATGTTGGATCATTCTCTCCCTTTTTGATTCTATCAGCTAGTATTTGCAGACACTAGTCTTGTTTATGTGATCCCTTTGGTTCTTAGTCCTATCATTATGATCAATTGTGAACAGAAATTGATCACTGGGACTAGTGAGATGGCATTGGTACATGCCACCTTGATGGGATTGAATTCGAATCCCCTGATATGTTTCTAACTCTACCATTTGAGGTAAGTCAGCTTGAGCATGTGCCAAATTGCACATCTTTTCCCTCTCTTTTTCCCACTCTTATATTTAACAGCGATCATTTTTCAGTTAAGTTTCAGCACTTAAGAAGAATTGTGTATTGATTACAGTATTCAACCAAAAGTATTAAGTAGAACAAACAAAAAATACTAAGAGGGATAACATATCAAGTTGCTCATCAACAGTCAGGGTGAGGGCTGATCAAGTCACCGTTTCTCATGGTGTTCATTTCACTTTAACAGGTTTCCTTTTTGGTGCTCTCTTAGTTGTCACCTATCAAGGAGAACAAGTGGTATTTGTCCCTTTGGGATTGGATTATTACACTCAGCATAATGTTTTCCAAATTCCTAACAGGGATCACTTTTCAGTTAACATTTAAACACCTAAGAATAATTGTGTGTTAATTACAGAGTTCAACCAATGGTACTAGAACAAAAAAAAAATACTAAAATGGATAAAGTATTACATTGTACATCAACCGTCAGGACAAGAGCTGATCAAGTCACTGTTTCTCATAGTGTCCATTTCATTTCAACAAGTTTCCCCCTTGGTGCTCAGTTAGTAGTCGCCAATCAGGGAGAACATATGATATTTGTCCCTTTGGGACTGACTCAATTCACTCAGCATGATGTTTTCCAAATTCCTGCATCTTGTTGCAAATGACCGGGTTTCGTTGTTTTTGGCTGCTGTATAGTATTCTATAGAGTACATGTCCCATAATTTCTTTATCCAGTCTACTGTTGATGGACATTTGGGTTGGTTCCAGGTCTTAGCTATTGTGAATTGAGCTACAATAAACATTAAGGTGCAGACAGCTTGTTTGTTTGCCAATTTCATTTCCTTTGGGTAAATTCCAAGGAGTGGGATGGCTGGGTGTAACTCATAGAAGATTTTGGCAAAGTAGCAGGGTATAAAATCAATGCACAAAAATCAACAGCCTTTGTATACGCAGGCAATGCCATGGCTGAGGAAGAACTTCTAAGATCAATCCCATTCACAATAGCTACAAATCAATCAAATACCTTGGAATAAACTTAACCAAGGACGTTAAAGATCTCTACGATGAAAATTACAAAACCTTAAAGAAAGAAATAGAAGAAGATACCAAGAAATCGAAAAATCTTCCATGCTCATGTATTGGAAGAATCAATATCATCAAAATGTCCATTCTCCCAAAAGCAATTTATAGATTCAATGCAATATCAATCAAGATACCGAAGACCTTCTTCTCAGATCTGGAAAAAATGATGCTGAAATTCATATGGAGACACAGAAGACCTTGAATAGCTGAAGCAATCTTGTACAACAAAAACAAAGCCGGAGGCATCACAATACCAGACTTCAGGACATACTACAGGGCAGTTGTAATCAAAACAGCATGGTACTGGTACAGAAACAGATGGATAGACCAATGGAACAGAATAGAAACACCAGAAATCAATCCAAACATCTACAGCCAACTCATATTTGATCAAGGATCCAAAACAATTCCTGGAGCAAGGACAGTCTATTCAATAAATGGTGCTGGGAAAATTGGATTTCCACATGCAGAATCATGAAGCAAGACCCCTACCTTTCACCTTACACAAAAATTCACTCAACATGGATTAAAGACTTAAATCTACGACCTGACACCATCAAATTATTAGAGAGCATTGGAAAAACCCTGCAAGATATAGGTACCGGCAATGACTTTTGGAAAACACCCCAGAAGCACAGGCAGTCAAAGCCAAAATCAACTATTGGGATTGCATCAAATTGAGAAGTTTTTGTACTGCAAAAGAAACTGTCAGGAGAGTGAAGAGACAACCGACAGAATGGGAAAAAATATTTGCAAACTATGCAACAGATAAAGGGTTAATAACCAGAATCTACAAAGAAATCAAGAAACTCCACAAAAACAAAACAAACACTCCACTTAAGAGATGGGCCAAGGACCTCAATAGACATTTTTCAAAAGAGGAAATCCAAATGGCCAACAGACACATGAAAAAATGTTCAAGTTCACTAGCAATCAGGGAAATGCAAATCAAAAGCACAATGAGGTTTCACCTCACCCCGGTTAGAATGGCTCACATTCAGAAATCTACCAACAACAGATGCTGGCGAGGATGTGGGGAAAAAGGGACACTAACCCACTGTTGGTGGAATGCAAATTGGTTAAGCCACTATGGAAGTCAGTCTGGAGATTCCTCAGAAACCTGAATATAACCCTACCATACAAGCCAGCCATCCCACTGCTTGGAATTTACCCAAAGGAATTTAAATTGGCAAACAAACAAGCTGTCTGCACATTAATGTTTTTTCTTAATGCATAATCTTCCACAAATTTTTAGATGATCCCTCACCTATAATATATCTGATCATACCTAATGTTTCTGTGCTTCTTTCTTGGACTCTATGCGTCTCACTCACAGTCAGATGCTAAAGGGACTCTCAATAGTACAGCTCCTGACCCATATCTGGCTTAGTGAGTGTTCACACTAGTTCCTGGCAATCATCTTTTTCAGTCATCAGCTCTCTTAACAGTTGTGTGCTGGTCCTACTACATACTGCTCTGCTTCACTTACAGGGTCACTGGAACTTAGCCTCTACATCCTCCAAGCACCTGTGCCACATCTGCCCACCTTCACTGAGTCCAAATCCCAGATCTGGCTCCTCTCATCGAATCTGGCAGATCAAGGCCACTGTTGTCTGCCACTGGTCAAGAGTTCCCATAACACAGATAGCAGAAGAACAAATGATTAACTAAATGCATTTGAGAGAAATAAAATCTAGAGGTAGAAAGTACCTTCCTTCACAATACTAGGTTTCAAAGCCACTGTTGTTTGATTTTATTACAAGCATATTTCCATGGACTAGAGCCAGTTAACAGGGTGGGTGGGTGGATAGCAGACTTGACCAAGTAGACATTGGAAGAATGAGGAAGAAACTGGAATGATCATGCATATTGAGCAACATTCTAAAAAAAAAGTAATAAAAACATATACAATTACCACACAGAGGTTATATATTACTAAAATTTCATTTTTATTGTTGTCATTTAAAAGAATGTACCCATTTAAGGGTTACAGGATAATTTGTTACACATATACACTGTGGAATGATCAGATCAGGTTAATTGGCATTTCCATCTCCTTAAACCTTCACCATTTCTTCATATTGGGAACTTTCTAATACATCTCTTTTAGGTCTTTATAAAATATGTAATAAATGGTTGTAAACCATAGCAACCTTGCTGTGCTATAGAACACTAGTACTTATTTGTAACATTTATATATATAAACCATCAACTTGTAACACAGCTGAAATTAATACCAACATTGGAATAGCTACACATCTCATTAGTTTAGACCTAAATTTAAAACGAATTACACAAATTGAACTTACGCATATAATATATATTCTTAGTAAAAGAGGAGACATTGAGTAAACAAATACTTATTTGAGCACATTTCACTGTTAAAATTTTAGAAAAAAATTCTCATTGATTCTGACACTGCCAAATTGTTTTGTTTCAGGATGAGAAAGCAGAACTGTGAGTTTTAGATAAAGAATTCTATTTATTTAGGTGTTGGGCTCTGCCCAACACAGAAGGGGAATCAGTAATAAAGAAAAATCTCTCGTTTCTACCCTAGTCTCTTAGATCCCTGGATGGATCTAAACCCAGTGGTACTTTATGACATCTACATTTGAGGAAAGCATCTTATACAGCTGATCTTCATTTTTAGCAAAAATGAGAGACCTTGTTTACAATCTTCCTGTTTAGAGGCAATGAGTAATTTTGTCTGCCTAACATATGAGAGCTATTTTACATAATCTTTTCCAACTTTCCTTAAAGTACCCTCCAGGGATCAGCAATTCAGGTTAGCTGGTGAGTTTTCGTCTTTCATTATTTTCTTCCCAAATGGGCTGATCTTGGCAGCTCAGTACCTTGCTGGTTCCAGCAGGCCCTGGGATAAAGCTGGCCGGGGTACATGTTGGGGCTGCTTCTTTGGAGATGGTAAAAGAAGGCACTCAAAACTGATGTGTGATGAAGGTGCTTAGCTTCTAGCACATTTGCTCTAGTTTCCCACATGGGAATCCCTCCAGGAAAAAAGTTCAAGTGCTGAACTTGCACTCTCTATTTCTGTTTTAAGATCTGAGATGGGATGGTAAAGGATTAATTTTTCATATGAATTAAAGATGACTCTAACAATATGTTTCTTTATAAGGTTAATAAACAGGAAAAGGCAAGTGATCAAGATGTAACCATAATTATTACTAGATTTACTTCAGACTGCTACTTAAAGCTACAAGACACTATCATTACAGGCAATCCTTTTGAATGTCAACATCAATTTGAAATTGCCCAGGATTTTTCAATAAGTGGTCTAAGCTTATTCAAGTTTAAAATGACATCATGAAAGTGGTGACATATTTTTACTATTCAATAATGATAAAAATGGTAAGATTAAAGTACCTTCTAGTCTCAAGCTATTGTTTTGCATAGCTAGAAAATGCCAAAACCACAAAGTAAACCAATAATTATAAATGTAAAATCAATTTCAGATTAAAAGTAAAGGTTAAACCATGAAGGAAGTCTGTGGCATCATGCTGAGTGCTGATGGGAATAATTCTGAAGATTAGCAGAATATTCATTATCGACCACTAATAGTAAGGACACATTAATTTACTCAGTACTCTATGTTTTGACATAGGACTTATTTTCTTTGAGATAACTTACTTGTTAAGCAGTATAACCACAAAAAAGTGCCAATAGTATAATTTTCTATGGTTCACTTAATTTACTAATCTATGCACATATTCAATTAAAGTTCACCAAAAGGTTCAAAATAATAGAGAGAAGAATATTTCAAAGTGCTTGCTCACTCCAAACTTACTGTTCTTATTTTCCATTGCTTTAATCACAATCCTTTGCAGCTAAGAAGATATTTAGGATATCAATAGAATATGCCCAATATCTACATTCATGTATAGAAACTACAAAAAGTTAAAAAAGCACTCTCCAATATGTTCATATAAATAGGTAAGTTTCAAGGATGAGACTTGGGTACTGTTGATGGTGAAAGTGTGGCATTTGGAGGTAAGCATTCATCCATTTGCTCTATGCATATTGGCATTGCTAAGTGATAAAGAGCACAGGTTCTGAGCCCTGAATGCATAATCTTGAAGCCACTTACTGGATTTGATTTGAGAAAGTAACTTAATCTTCCTGGGCCTCAAATTAATTACCTACAAAAATGAGAACAATTATGGTACCCACCTCATAGGATTGCAATGGGCTTTAATTTGTTAGTATATATTAAGCACTTAGCAGTAGGGGGTTCACAGTAAGTGCCATGCAGACATTCTTAGATTCAACCAACTGCAGACCAAAAATATTCAGGAAAAAAGAATCTCAGGGTAGCTGTTGGACCTTGCTGGGGATGCCTTCACCCCATATTGGAGTGTCTAGGTTAGAGTCCCAAATTTAGCTTCATGCTGATGTGCACCCTGGGAGGCAGTAAGGGATGGCTCAAGTGCTTGTGATACAGGCAGGGAAGTAGCTAGTGTGAAAGAGCTGAGGTTGCCTGTAATTCCTTGCTGCCTTGCTTGCACTGCAGCCCCACCTGCACTATGCAAACCACCACCCCCGCCCCCGCCCTTCAGAGCAGTGGAAATCCAGTTTCCACAGTTGCATTGCTTACAGCCAACTCCAGCTAAAAACATCCGGTATGGCCCCCAGCTGTGTCCCTGCTATGACCTTTAGCTTATTATAAGGTAATTATAATGCAATTACCATGGCTGACACTCCACTCCCATAATACGCCTGACACCATGGTAATTACAAAATTTCCAGTGAAGGGCAAGTTATGGCCAGTATTCAAAGTCCCACCCCAAACTCTGTCCCTTTTGAACATTAAATTAAGTTCTATCCCAGACACCAATCTATGTGCCTTCAGATCATGGAAAGGAATGGCCCAAACCTTGTTGAATGCAGGGCTTCATCTCTCTCTCTCTCTCTCTCTCTCTCTCTCTCTCTCTCTTTCTCTCAATCAAGTCCACATTTCTTCTGGATCATGTATTTTTGCTTTGCTGGTAAATAAATCTTGTTTCTCTGCTGAATTTTACTTAGGTCTCATTCTTGAATTCTTTCTTTTGTCAGAAACAAGAACCCTGGACAAGTCACCCCACTACTCTTGAGCCCCTGCCACCAAAGAGGAAAAACCAGATTGAATTCCAGGCTTTAGCTTGCACCAGACTTAGCTATTGAAGACAACTGGGGAGTGAACCAGCACATGGAAGATATCTTTATCTCTCTCTCTCTCTCTCTCTCTCTCCCCCCATTTCTCTGCCTTCTAAAAAATATGTATTTTTAGTTCTATAAACTTCTAATTCAGCAAAACTTGGATTTGCTGTGTTTTAGCACTGTACAGAATCACTGAGAATGAAGTGACCTGTAGGCACACCTGTTGAAACTCCTTGACATTTCACAAACCTACAGTGTCTCCCCAGCACTTATGGTTTGAGCTAGTGCTTGTCTAGCATCTCAGTTATGAACTGTGTAAGTAGGCCTTCAATGATTGCATGTACTGAACATGTCTAGATTTTTTGCTTTGTCTTCACTGTTTATCTAGCATTTACATTGCATTGTATATTACAAGTAATGAAGACATCAATGAACACCCATGGATTTGGGTATTCATGGATTTTGGTATCAGCAGGCCATCCTGAAACCAATACTCCATCCATGCTGAAGTACAGTGTATTATTATCATTGTGATAATCATTAGCTGAATCACTATATAAGTTACTTAATCTCACCAAATCTATTTTCTCATCTAAAAACAGGATCAATTCTCTAGCTCATAAAGTTGTGATGAAGATTGAAAAACCCAAATCATGTCAGACTCTTGGCAAAGCCCATGCATGTAGGAAGCACTCAGGGTTTATTAGTAATTTTTAGCAGCTGATTTCTTAGTTCTTTAATGGGAGGGCTATAATGAATTGTATAGTAGCAGGATTCCCGCTAATTCTCTATCTCAAATTCTTCTCTCCCACTACAAATAGCAAATATGATATGCTAGAAAGAAACAAATTACTCTGCAAAAATATTACACATGTGTAAAGCAGCCCTCCAGTTGGGGCAGCCATTGAAAAATTGGATATGCCCATTTTTATCCTGTTTCACAGACGTCTGAAACTCCAGCCTGCTGCCTCATAGAAATACAATGCTTGCAATTATGGTTAGAAAAATTATCATGACAATATTTAAATTTATGATGATGCTCAGGGTAAATATCAGTCCTGTCAAGAGCTGGCTCTTTGTTACTAACTCCATATTTCTCCCGAGTCTTCACAGAGTTTTCTTGTCAACACTCCTATAATAGTGCAATACTAAAAACGTGACACAACTATGAAGAAAAAGCTCATATTCCCAAACTCCCACCAACACTGCATCCTGGAGAAGATTATACTTCCAGCATTATGTCCTCTGTTGTAGAAGAAAGGGTGGTATGGTCATTTTAACCCATGGTCCCCTTAACTCAGACTCAGAGGTACATATAAAGCAGTCTTTATTGTTTGATCTTTGTGACGATCTTTGTGACGTCTTTCAACCCAGACATAGCCTGACATGGAGCAGGAAAGATTGTGTGCTTTCACCTCTTCATATCCTCCAATCCCTCCCCTCCAGTTCACCAGACTGATCTCTTCAACATTGTGGAGTTGGCAGTGTTGTCCCCTCAAATGCCTCCCTGGAATGCCAGAAGTCTTTACCTTAGATTGCATCATGAGTAGCTGCTTCTGTCATCCAGTCCCTGGAGCAGGCTATGCCTTGGAGAAGTAGCAGGTAGAAGAGAACAAAAGCAAAAAAAATTCAGCCTGCCATCTCTTTTCTTGAAAGATAAACTCAATCTTGATGCACAAAGGCTTAAAAGATGAAATATCCTGTTTGTTGTATAATCCAGTGATTTGGATGGAATCAGCAACTCTTTCTTCATCAAGACAAAAAATGAGGTCTGGATTTTGGGGTTAAAAATTCTACTATTGATTACTTTCTAATTTTAATTATGTGACTAAACATCTTTCCTGAAGTTTCGCATCCCCTCATTTGAGTTGATTAGAAGCAAGATGTATCATGTTATTGAATGTTGATTACTGTGGTTTGATATTTTGAGCTGAAAGTGTTTCTTCAGATCAAATATTGCCTTTCAAAATTAAACTATTTAACCATATGCAAAACTGACTAAAAATCTTAGCAGAGCCCTGCATTCAATGCATATCTCCAAGAGGCTATGAAAACAAATAATAAGGGAAATAGTGGCACGAGAAACAGAAATCGAGAAATCAGCAACGTCACCTTGCATTCAGAGGAGACCATTAATTTTGACAGAGGAAGACTGCATTTGAGATGAGGGCATAGTTTCTATGGAAGGAAGATAAAGATGGGGGTGCAAACTGTTGAAAGCTTTACTTAATGTATACCAAACTGATCTTCTGTAAAAAAAAAAGAAGAAGAAATTATCAATTCCCAACTTGACTCTCACTGGGATTAAACATGACAATAGGTCTGATCTGATTTCATCATCATTTAAAAAATCATCTATTATTTTTCACTTTATGTTTCTATGTGGGAGCAAACTGTTGAAATCTTTACTTAATGTATGCTAAACTGATCTTCTGTATATAAAAGAGAATCGAAAATGAATCTTGATGGGAATGGAAGGGGAGAGGGAGTGGGAAAGGGGAGGGTTGCGGGTGGGAGGGATGTTATGGGGGGGAAGCCATTGTAATCCATAAGCCGTACTTTGGAAATTTATATTCATTAAATAAAAGTTTAAAAAAATCTAAAAAAAAATAAAAATAAAACATAGACCTACAAAAAAAAAGACACAACTATTGTGTGCAAAAAAAAAAGATTAAAATTAAGAGTGAACAATTCAGAGTCTTCAATAATTGCTCTAATTTTAAGTTTCTACCAAGTTATATGTCAGATACATTATTCTAGATGGTGCTCACCGTCCTAAGGTGAACATTGGCAACATTGCCTTATTTGATTATATCTTGGTAGAGCACAAGTCAAAGAGGTAGCACAGAATAATCATTCCTATGTCTCTGGGCCTGAGACTAGCTTCTGATATTTGTCAGTCTCCTAGAACTGCTGTTATAAAACCTATTTGCTGATGGGCCAGGTGGGCATCATTTATTACAAGCCTAGAAGGACCATCATGAATTACTCTCTAATTTGTCTCCCTATACTGCACTTTCTTTAGTTTTGCTTTACAATGCAGTTCACCATTTTCCACATGTCATCTCACATCCAAGAGATGATCATGTTTCACAGTTGGTGAAATTGATGTCTTCATTTAGTTTATTTAGATCCAGGATGCTCGTAAATACAAGATTCGTCACTGAGAGTTGTCCATCACTATGTAACTAGACTTCAAATCCAGTACCCATACCAAAGATAAAATGATAAATTAAGAGACATGAAAGAGAAAACATTGACATAAAATTAGAAGACATTAGTTCTTGGTTTTAACCTGATTTTCCTTTTTTATGTGAAGAAATGAGATAATTTATATCTAAATATAATGCATACATGAGCCATACTTTTGAATATTTGTATTTTAAGAGAAATTTTAAAATAAAACTCCCATCTATAAAAAATTCATAATTCTCTTATGATTTTAGGAGGTGGGGTGGGAGGGTAGGTTTGGTGGGAAGAATCACTATATCCCTAAAGTTGTGCTTATGAAATTTGTACTCATTAAATAAAAGGTTTCCTTGGGAAAAATAAATAACATATATATCACAAGGGGCTGGCGCTGTGGCATAGCAGGTAAAGCTGCCACCTGCAGTGCTGGTATTCCTATATGGGCACTGAGTCCTGGCTGTTCCACTTCCGATCCAGCTCTCTGTTAGGCCTAGGAAAGCAGTAGAAGATGGCTCAAGTTCTTGGGCTCCTGCACCTATGTAGAAGACCTGGAAGAAACTTCTGGCTCCTGGCTTTGAATCAGTGCAGCTCCAGCCATTACGGCCATCTGGGAAGTGAACCATTGGATGAAGACCTCTCTCTCTCTGTCTCCCTGCCTCTGGCTTTCAAATAAATAAATAAATCTTTTAAAAAATAAAAAAGCATATCACAAGACTTCAAATTAATAGTCTCACTTTAACAATGTAGACAAAATGGCCAATAATGACAAATTACATAAATTCTGTGTTTTCTCAAAAATCCTGGGCCAAAATGTTTCAAGTTAATTTTTAATGAAATCTTGAATTTTACATATATTTGTAAAATATAACATGGACATAACATAACTACCTATAAAACACAACATTATCTAGCTTACCAAACTGATCATTATTATGAATATTTAGCTTTGCTTTAATTGCTATTCATTACTTAAATAAATAATTCTCAAACTCTAATATGCCAGAAAAAAAATCTAGAGATATTTCTAAATGTTTGAAGAGTCTTGTACAATTAATCTGTGTGAGAATCCAGGAATCCTGATTTTTCAGAAATATGCCAAGTGATTCTAAGGCATGAAGTCTTCAGACAACCTTTTGAGAAACTGTTCTAAACAGCTCAAAAGAACTTTAACAAACAGAATTGTTAAGGTAATAATCACATGAACGTGGCTACTTTAGGTCATTATTTAAAAGGAGTAAAAGCACCTCTTCACAAATACCACACTTTTTTAAAATTTTCACACAAATTCTTGCACAAAATCATAGTTAGCTATGTATACAAATAAAAGACTTTCAATGTTGGGAGTTCTTGCACTCTTGTATAAATTTTATATCAAATATGTTCCCCCAGGAAATAATCTCTTGTGGTAGAGTTCTTAAGCTCTACTAGTGTAGGTTGAGATTTAGAGTACTCTGTTATGAGCAATGAAAATACTATATAATATCAAACAAAACAGAACAGAATCTCCACTGCAGCCCATCAAAAGATACTAAGCACTACTTAAGAGCTGAAATTCTTGGGGGAAAGCTGTGTTGCAAGGAGAGGCGATGTTGAGTAGGAGGGGATAGAAGAGTGAGGTTTTAAGGACTCTCTTTCCTCCCATTTTCCTTTGCACTTCTCTCCTCTTTCTGTAAAAATGTAATTCTTTGTTGAAAACCCTGTAAGTTACTGATTAGAGCTGTCCTGGGCCTTCCTTGGATTTGGGAATTGATCTATAAAAGATAAGTCATCATCTTAGGTGAATGTTTAGAAACCAAGAATCCTTGTACTCAAACAATACTTTTTATATCCAGGATAGCTGTAGTTTGGGAGGCAATTGTACTGGACACTATCTCCAGGCAAGCATGACGAAAGTCTTAAATAGCTTATAGGTAATTTTACTGCGAACACAGTTAACCTTATAAAGTTATTATTGTTTCAATTAATACAAGAAAATGCTGCATGAAACTAAATTACCAAGAAAATCAATTACCAATAAACTGATGGCATATTTGTAGTATAATTTGTCCTTTAAATAATCAAATGTTCTTCCATAAGCTTTAGCTTATTTCCCCAAAAGGGTTGACATGGCATTTTGCCTTGTATTTGAAAGCTATCTTTTGCTGTTAATTTGCATTAAACAAACAACCAAAAGACAAGAAAATCAAAGGAAGTATCCCTATATGGTTCTCCCACACATCTTCAGCTGTGTGAGCAAGCAGTTAAAACATGCAAATCCAGTTGGAGGAAATTCGACATCTCTATTATAGATGAAAGGTAAACAAAGCAGATGAAGGATTAGCGCAATTCCAAATTTAAGATATTGCTCTCAGAGACTTATAATAAAGTGGTGTTGCATACGGTGGCATGTTTTAGATGACATTTCAATTGTACGAGCAATTTGCATTCTATCTGACATTAAATAACGTTCTGAGTATTATGAATTCCAGCAGCATCCTCATCTCCACAGCATAAAGATATGAACTATGAGGCACATCTTAATGAAGGGAGTAAGTTTTCCTGTCAATCTGCAATGTGAGACAAGGCAGTACCTGGGCTAAAGCGCCAGCAACATTATTGTGAGTTGCCCACTCCTGGCATAGTACAAATCTTCAGCTAAGGCATTCTTCTTATTAAATAAAGATCTATAACTGAACACATGTATCTGTAATATCACTACAATCCAAAGAAAATTAAAAGACAGATTATGTCCAGGATATTACATGCACCACCACAGAGCACTGCTAGGATCTGGTATGGTCTTGTTGCTAAGATACCTGGCTAATGCCACGGAAACGAGCCCCTCTTACTAATCTAGTACAATCCATGCATGCTTCCACATATTTTGGCAGGAAAAAGTAGGAGTCCACTGACAATGGTTTGGGATATTACTAGCCAGTGTTCCTGAATTTATACATTTTTTATCTGTTTCTGGTAAGCTTCAAGAATCTTAGTGAAATAAGAAATGTAACACTCTGTTAATGGCATTTGGTTGCTTTATGCCATTTAAAACAAGTAAGATTACCTTTTATCCTTCTGCATAGTCAATAAAAGTTGCTTAAACAGGTAATTATTTAAGTGCCATTGGTTGCAAAATTGTGGTGCTCCCCAAAATGATTCCCCTTAATCTTTGTGATTTATATTGTTATATGCACATAAATGACAACTGAATTCTCTCTCTTTCTCTCTCTCTCTCTCTCTCTCTCTCTCTCTCACTTTCTTCAAGGAGAATGCAATACACCAGTTTTTCTGGGTACAGAATAAAAAAGGAATCAGAACCCTAAAATGAAATACTTTCAACAGAAATTACTTAGAAATCTATGTTGCATGAAACTGGTTTGCAGGTTATTTCCAAGAATTTTTGTTACTCATTTAAGGAAAAAAAAATAAACACACAGAGAAGAGATTAAGAGCTATTTCATGCATGACAATAGTATATAAAATTCCCCAAAATGAAAAACAAACAGTTCAAGGCTTCTCCTGTACAGAATGCAAATGTGTTTTTCAGTTCCAGGTGTCATATTTTTTCATTATTTTAAAACAGTCTGCCTTTGTTAAAGCAAACGAAGTAAAGATTCGTACCGAAAAATCAAGTAAATTTCTATGTAAGTGCGTTCCTACTCTGTAATGTAATATGATCCTCAGAGCATCAGTGACGGTAGTTCCATTGAGCTCAAGTTATGATAACAATAACTTTTGCAGATGTTCATAGCTGTCAAATATTATCCAGTAAAATGTCAGAAAATGTGATAAAAAGTTAAACCAGAAAAATTACTCTAAAATAATCAGTTCAAGTCAAGAAGGCATGAGGAGGTCAAACATTAATCCCTATCCATAAACAGTAAATGAACTATGAAGAAATACCAGTCATATTGATTTTGTGGGGGAAAGTACTGCGTACAGTCTGGGTGAGCACACAGGGTAGGGGAGGTGCTTCCATGTGCACTGGTCAGCAAATGCACAGTTGCACATCTCAAAGGCACTCATCGACTTAAACAAAAGTTTTACTGGATTTTTGACTCAAATATGTTTTCTTATACACAGCGACTTCACTCATCTTTGATAATTAAAAAGCATAACGTAGATACACTAAGTTTACCTTATTCACATCTCTTTTTTTTCTTTTCCATTCCAAGATTCCCAAGGTCATCCCGGAGGGTTATTTGCCAGAAGCCACGAGGACTTTATGGACTTAGAATTCCATTTGCAATATTGTAACAATAGCTCATCATGATTCTGTGTCTTGGTGAATGTGAAAACCATGTACTGCAGCTCTCAGTAGGGACCAAAGAACAGCTAGAAAAAGTATATACACATATTTATTCTTTCATTCATAGGCTTCTAATATTTTAAGCCCTTCAAGACATTGTTGCCATGAAAATTATTTCTAAATTACTGTGTAGCAGCAGTATACAAGGGTAACTGTATTATAAAACAGGAGATTGTTCATGACAAAGAAGAAATAAATCAATAACAGGTGCAAGTATCTCAGAAACTGTTACTTCAACATAAATTGTCCCTGTAAGAAGGACAGAAAAATGTTTTTACAAACCTTTTACTTTTTTCAATTCTCACTGGAATCCCATGTCAGAAGAGAAAATGGCTGTTTGCTTAGAATAAAGTGTCTTAGCTATCTACGTGGACCTGACAGTAATGGCAAAGCATGGCGCCGATCAATATCCATCTTCTTCATTCCTGAAGTAATAACTTTCAATAGGAAAATCTATTTACTTTTACTTACCTTTATTTTATTTCATTTTGCTTTAAAGAAGTTCATTCCAGAGGGAGGGTTTACCTTGCAAACAGCAGTTAACAAACTGATGATTTAACTAAGGACTCTGGGCCAGGAGGGTGTTACCATCTGCTGTACCTGTGTGTTAGTGCTAAGAAGAAACATATTTCTCTGGATTCTAAATTTGTTATTCAAATAACAGTCACTAAAAGCCTTTCCAGGCCTACAGCTGCTTTACAGGAAAGGTGTATCCACAAGGGCACTCAGAAACAAGGGTAGCCCTGCACTTTCTCAGATGTAGGGCTTCTTGCTTTTCATACATACCATTGGGAGACCTTTATGAGTCTATATTGTATGGTAAGTAAAAGACCACAGGACAAGGATTTTAAAAGGAAACCCCGAAGTCTTTTTTAGATTATATAAAACCATAGTTTGAAAAGGGCATGCATTGAATGCAAATATACAGTAAAAAAAGAGCCTGAACCCCATAATATCACATATTTAAATTGTAGTTCAAATGAAGTCCTCAGCACATATGACTATAATCACTAGAATAAAACGTTTTCTTTTTTCTTTAGCTCTCTGTCTCCCTGTTATTCTTATAACTATTTTGTAATTATAATACATTTTTATTTCTCTTTAGCTAGAGTTGGCTTACAAGTTATGACGTTTTATTTCCTAAACACATATGTTTTATAGATTGCCTTTTTCAAGGAGATAAAAGTTGTCAAATATAAGATGTGTAATAATATTCAATGTCAGTTCTTGCCAGTGAACCCTTGAATGATTTTTGTCTTATTAATTTTTATTTTTGGAACTGTAATTAAAAGTCATTACATTATAATATATATAAAGATTACTGTAATTGTCTTAGTATAACTTTGCAATGGACCTCATGAAAAATAACTCTTATTACTAATAATACTTTTCTAAATGTTTCTAAATCAATAAGAAGTTTAAAAATTATTTACATACACTATAAAACACAGTGCTTTCCCATGAACTATGAATATTAGGATTCCTTTCCTACAGCAGTAAAATTTTAAAATAACAGGAATGAACAAAATAGCAATCTGAGACTACTAATTCTCATTATGAATTTTTAAATTAATAATTGATAATTAATTTTGAAACAAAAGGAATCATAAAAAATTTCTGAATTCTAGGTTCATTCAGAATTCTCAGAACATTCACTGTGTATATTTGTTGCAAGAAAAAAGATTACTGGTATTAAACCTCTGCTTAACTTAACTGCAAGATGAGAAATAAATTATAGGCAATACTATCCTTAGAATTTATAAGAAAATATATATTAACATAGATGTAATATAGCAAAAGAATCAATTGCAAATAAGCAGAATGATGAGGATAAGAGACATCTCACTAATTCTAATATCTAAGCATTCTTTAGTAGGCAGATATCAGCAAAGAAAAATGCATGTGTATTTCACTTCTGTAATATTTGCTGCAAACATAGAGGATCTTAGTTCTCAGGAAGGCACTGAGACTTTCACTTTGGCAAAGTTCTCTGCGTGTGTATTCCTGTGTGTGCACATGCACCAGGAAAATAATACATAAGAAAGGTTTGTATACAGTTAATACACAAAAGACAGATACTCCAGCTAAGTATGGCACCCAATAAATCTGGAGAAAAGCCATTGACAATTTTATAAAAAAAAAATAGTTCACTTGTTAAAAGGCACCAAGGGATTAGAAAAAATATTTGGAGTCTTAAAGGTTTTAGAAAGCTTTTTGTTGTTGTTGTTCTCAATGACAGTAATTTTTATTCATTGTTTGTACTGAGATATATTTTTATAGAGTTTCATCCACTATTTCATGTTCTATATGTGGCATGCACTATACCCCTCAAAAAATAACTACATGGAAAAAATAATAGTAAATACTGCTTTTTAGGAAGATGCATTTTAAATAATTCTATTTTAATACAGGAAAGAATGAATATCATTGAAAATATAAACAAATAAATATGACACTTGACCCTCAAGTATAATATGCCAATTAAAATTGAGTATCTGCAAACATATTTGTAGTACTAGTAAATACTCAATATGTGGTCATTGAATAAAGGAAAACAGATGTCAACTTACACTAAACAATAATATTTTTGATTCTGAGGCCTAAAAGGCACACCTGCTAACTTGGTTGCATAAAATCAGCACCCCTAAGATCTTGAGTACTTTTATGATTACATGATCAAGACAAAAAAAAAAAAAAAAAAACCACGGCCCCAGTATGTTAAGTGCATTGCATTTGTGAGTTAATATTTGTATCTGCCTGGGAAGAACTGCAGAATCAGGTATGTACAATGTACTAGACTAAAGCACATAAGGCGAGGCAAGACAAAGAAACTCACACAAGCCACTACTTCTATGCACCCTCCACAAAATACAAATGCAGAAAATTGCATTTTATTTGGAGAAATTACATTGAAAATGTTCTCAATGGAGAATTGTTATTATGTAGTATTATGTAGGAAATTTCAGATAATCATTTTTCCCCAAAAGATATAAAAGAAAGCACTACATCTTACAAAATAATCATTAAGCAGAATAGTGGTTGCTGGGGAATGGAGGATTGTAGAGTGGAGAAACTAGAAAACCTTGAGTTGGGGGGTATGAATTAAAAAAATTTAAAAAAACAGCCATTTAAGGATGTCTTGCAAGCTGTAGCTATTATAAAGCTCTGGAGCCTATAGAAAAAGTTCAATAAATATTTGTTTCTGATACATTAATTTCATAAAATATGAATGTGTGCTTTTTGAACATTTGTGCACATATATGTCTGTGTGTGCATATCACAGTTATACAATTAGCTAGAGACGTGTGTAATTCCAGACAAATTCTTATACTCTGTTATTCTAGCAGTCACTCTGTAGATTTCCTCCACAATTCTTTATTTCCTAGGGTTTTAAAGAAGTGAGTATCTGGAATATCTGCATGTTTTATGACCATCTTTTAAATCCCAACAAAGGACATGGCCGTAATTAGGCATTCTTTGCCGTAATCTTGGGATCAAAATCACACACAGTTGTAATAACTGGAACACAAGGCAACTTGGCTTGCTCAGATTTCTCCATAGTTGCATTAGTTATCTGTATTTCTGACAAGGCACAATACCTCATCTCTCTTTTAAAAGCCTCTCAGGCTTTGTACCTGACTTTCCTCAAGTCTGGACCCCAAATGAACAAAATTGGTTTATATACACACTGATAATTGTTCAATGGCTGAATGCAGCTTTGGCCCTGGGTGAGTAATGGAGTTACAACAATAGAGTGGCTAATCTGTGTGAAGTAGTTGTACACATGCCTGTTTTTATTTTACATGGTTGAGAAGCAGTAGAGGCCTAAATATCACAGTCATTGGCATTGCTCTAAATCACAACTTTGTACAACTCGGTGCACTTGTTTACTCTAGACGCATTTACAAAAAGACAACGTAGGTAGACACATGTGCATTGAATTTCTGAATTTTTTAATTCACTTGCATCAATGACCATCTTTAAACAAAAACACTCAACTCCACCTACTTCAAAGTTACAAAAAGAGATGATCTCAGAAATGTAAAACAGCCAGCAAGTCATGGAGAGAATGGAACAAGAGCAGCTACATTAGTCTTCCCTGCTCCCATGCAGGAGCTCAAAAAATGCTGTTGGACACAGCGCTTTATTCGAAGAGGTTTCACACATGCATTTTTAATCAGGATTATATTTCACCGAGATCTGTCACCGCTCACAAGTGCAGCCGGCCGGTCCTCCTTGAAACGTATCAGCTCTCGGTTTCAGCCCTGAACTAGTTTTTCTTTGTACAAATCTGGACTTGGTGAGCTTCCACAGGGCGGTGTTTTTCTTAAAAGGAAAAAAAATAATTTCTTAGAATTGCAAGGAACACCCCTGCACATTGTTGTTAGTTGAAATACACAACTGCTTTAACCTAGAACTGTCTTCAAAGTCACTCTTTCTGCCAAGTTAACAGTCTAAACATTTGGCTTTAAAGTATTTGCTAAACCTAGAAGATGCAGTAAATGGTTATTTTAATTTAGTCATTTACATGAATTTTTGTATTGAGTTAAGCCTACAATTTTTCTTTTGTTCTTGATCTATTGCATTTTTAATCTAGTCTCTTCTTTAATAATCATTAATACCATGTAATAAGTAAAATATAGTGAAAAATACTTTTATGGGTATCTTTCTCTATTGTGCTTCAAATGTTGGGCATTTTGTTTGATCATACTACAAAAGTATGCTCTTATCTATGTATGTAAATATCTTTTAGTTATTCATGAATGCTCAGGAATAACTCAAATGCCTACATTTACAAAAATGGGTTTCAGAGCCAACAAGAGAAGATTAAAAGTCATGGTTAGTACTGAAGCATATGTGTATTTTGAACTTTTATTTTCATTAAAAACTATTTTAGGATGACTATATCTTGAAAATTTCAGCTTATTAGCAACAATAAAACTTCATATCAGATATTCAAATTGATACAAAAGCAGAGAAGCTGTTTTAAGAGCATAAGCTTGTATATAACATATTTAATGTCCAGTAAATACCAAATCTCCATTAAAACACACCCAACAAGAATGACACATCTGGTAACTAAAATTCATCTCAAAGTATATTTCAAAAAGAGCACATAGAAGAAGACTTTTTCTGTTCCAAAAATTTCTAAAATCTTAAAGATGCAAAACAGGCAAGCCAGCGCAAAATCTGTGTGTTGGGAACTACTGTGCAACAGCATATGTCCAGGAAAGACACCAACACCAAGCACACAGCAACACTCACATGCAGAAACTATATCTATATGTTGTCAAGCAACTGGCCATAAAAGCACTGAATAAAAGGGCATTTGAAATCGGATAGTTCTGAAAATCCCACAGCTGATTTTTTATATTCTCTGACAGTTAAGAACAAAAAGACTTTCAGACAAAGATTTTAGACACGCCCTGTGATATTTGACTTCCCCAAAGTTTACGCATGAGATTATCAAACATCTGAGACCCCAAAACAAAAGGCAATATTAAGCCACTTGATTCTTGATTTTCGGTTGCTTCATGTTCATAAAATTACTACACTGTTCTCCATCATCATAAACACTATACACTTTAACATCTGTCAAAGTATTTAAAAACCCACAGCTTACATCTGCAAAACTCGGAGGGAAAAGGGCAGCCTAGAATATTACACAGTGATCTTTTTAGAAATAGTGTATTTTCATAGTTAACCTTTTCTTTAATTAACCATGATCATGCAGTTTAGAAAATAAATTTCAAAATTCTATTGCATCTAATTTGAGCACAAATGCCAATGACTCAAATTTTCAGGAGCTTAAAAGATAAACTTGTCTTTCAGATTCACATTGTTGTCTAGTTTAAGAGCAAGGAAAAAAGAGGGCATTAAAGCAATAATACTTTTTTTATCCATTGCTTTAACATTTAGCTAACAAGGAATCCATGCCTTTAGAGTTGCTCAGCCAACAGCCTTGAACAGCACATTTATATTCCCCAAATGGTTTCATGTTTCCAAAGTGAAATTTTAGTGGGTATTAGTCTAAAATATTTATCTCTGCTTAGGAAAATCTCTCTGCAGTCTCTTTAAAAATCACTTTATAAATGACTTTCCCTCAGCAAATATTAATGTTTATAGCTGTAGTAAAATGAAATCATTTTACTTAAAACATGACATTAAAACACAAACTTCCTCACAATGTGAAAGGGTATCATTATAGAAGATTGATTAATAATACATTTTACATTTTTCCAAAAAATATATAGTTTATAGCAACTACAAAATAACAACTATATTTATTTTTAAACTTACAAAATTAATCTTCCTGAATCTTCTTGAAACCTAAGAAATGCTAACTCCTGTATGTTTGTTTTTTAATAGACATGATGATTTTGTAATGAATGATATGCATATCCAATTTATTATATGCGCATTTTCCTAGCAGCACAAAAAAAAAAAAAAAGCAAAGCAATGAGCTTGGAGCAAAAACGTCTGTGTTTAAATCTTTCTTGTATGACTTGGTGCCCAAATCCCTGATTCTGCAACCCATCATCTGTAAAGTAGGAAATATTTCTGTCTTGCTCCAACTGTCTCACAAATTTGTGAGGATGAAAAATAATTACCGTCACTATCTGGATTTCTAGGCACACAAACCCCATACATAAAAAATTTTAATTTCAAAGGAATGAGGTCAGTGTTTCTATCATATTTCTGTGTGTGTGTGTGTGTGTGTGTGTGTATTTTTTTAGGTCAAGAGTGACCAGAAAATGTCTTATTTATTTATTCGTCTTCCAATCCATTATTTCACCTTACTAGATAGAATGTAAGAAACACCTGCATCAGTGTTTGGCACACCAAAGATGTTTCAGTATTTGTTGCTGGTATTAGTTATATAAAAGCTACATTTGTGAATAACTATGGAGGAGTACAGGCCCCTTTTTCCTCCCCCTAGCAGCATCTGAGCTCCATTTGCCCATTGAGCTGTCAGGTGTAGGTGGTATGACCATCTAATTCAATAAAAATGTCTCAGCTAAACTCAGCATTTGCGTTCATAAGCAGTTTTCCATTTACGAGACTCTTCCCTGTGGCTCCCACGACCCGCAGACAGACAGACAGACACACACACACACACACACACACCGAGTTGGCATTATTCTTTGTAACCCTTCAGGACAAAACAGATGTCATTATACTTATCAAAGCCCAATCTATTCATTGTTTCTCAATCCATTTTCACTTTGTCACCTATCCCATTCCTACAATTGTACATGCCCCCCACATCATGATTTCCCTTACCTGTACATGATCATGCTCACCCACACAAAAATCTCTGTAATGGCATCTAACAAACCGCCCCCCCTTTTGATCCCTCCTCCATCTGCAACTCCAGATCCCTTTGTCTCCTATTTGTAGCAAATCTACTCTATATAGGACTGTGCATTTTCTCTACTTCCCAGCTCCAACTCCATGCTGAACCAACTTCAGTCAAGCTTTCAACTCTACCACTCTGCTGGAACCTCCTTGTCAAAATCACCAATGATGTTCAGTTTCCGAAATCCAACCACATCCAGTTTTCAGTTGTTGTCGAAAGGGATGTCTTGGCGATATTTAACAACTAATTCCATTCACTCTTTTGAAAAATTTTTTCAAGATTTATTTATTTATTTATTTGAAAGACAGAGTTGCAGAAAGGCAGAAGCAGAGGCAGACAGAGAGAGGGAAAAGATCTTCCATCTGCTGGTTCACTCCCCGGATGACTGCAACCGCCGAAGCTAGGCTGATCTGAAGCCAGGAGCCAGGAGCTTCTTCCAGGTTCCCCCCATGGGTGCAGGAGCCCAAGGATCTGGGCCATCCTCCACTGCTTTCACAGGCACACCAGTTGGGAGCTGGATTGGAAGTGGAGTAGCCGGGACTTGAACCGGTGGCCATATAGTATGCTGGCACTGCAGGCAGCAGCTTTACCTGCTACACCACAATGCCAGCCCCATGTTCACTCTTTTGAGACATTTTCTTTAACTTTCAGGGCATCGCTTGATGCACCCTCTCAGCCTGCATTCCTGGTGACTTCTCCTTTCCCTCTCTATTCCAGCAATGCAGCCCAAGTTCTTTTACTTATCCATCTCCCCATTCCCAAGGTAGTCAGCCGCAATCAATTGGTCCTAAGTACCTGCTATAAAATAATGACTTCTACATTTATATCTCCTACCCTACCTCACCTCTGAAACCTAAGCACTTGTGCTTCAACTAGAAAATTTAGGAGGCATCTCAAAGTTAATACAGCAAAAATTAAACAAAGTCTTTGTTTTCCCCTCAAATTTACTCTTTCTGTTGTCTTTTCCTCATAGTGACACTTATCATAAAAATCACAGAAAAGTGTTCATGTGAAACGGTGACTTGATCAGCCCTCACCCTGACTGTTGATGAACAACTTAATATGTTATCCCTCTTAGTATTTTTTTTTGTTTGCTCTACTTAATACTTTTGGTTGAATACTGTAATCAATACACAATTCTTCTTAAGTGCTGAAACTTAACTGAAAAGTGATCGCTGTTATATGTAAGAGTGGGAATAAGAGAGGGAAGAGATGTGCAATTAGGGACATGCTCAAGCTGACTTACCTCAAACAGTAGAGTTAGAAACATACCAGAGAATTCCAATTCAATCCCATCAAGGTGGCATGTACCAATGCCATCTCACTAGTCCCAGTGATCAATTTCTGTTCACAATTGATCATAATGATAGGACTAAGAACCAAAGGGATCACATAAACAAGACTAGTGTCTGCAAATACTAGCTGATAGAATCAAAAAGGGAGAGAATGATCCAACATGGGAAGTGAGATACACAGCAGACCCATAGAATGGCAGATGTCCTAAACAGCTCTCTGGCCTCAGAATCAGCCCTTAAGGCATGCAGATCCGGCTGAAATGCCCATGATGGTATTTCAGGCATGGAAAGCCAAGACACTCTGGGGGAAAAAAAAAACCCTAAAGGAAAGATCTCTGCGAGTGAGATCCCAGTGGAAAGAATGGGTCATCAAAGAAGGAGGTACCTTTCTCTGAAGGCAGGAGAGAACTTCCACTTTGACCATGGCATGTCTAAATATGATCAGAGTCGGTGAACTCCGGGGGCTTCCATGGCCTTGGCAGCTCATGACAAGAGCCTAGGGTGATTACTGATGCCATAAACAGGAGTGTCAATTTGTTAAGTCAACAACAGGAGTCACTGTGCACTTACTCCTCATGTAGGATCTCTGTCCTTAGTGTGCTGTACATTGAGATTTTTTTTTTTTTTTGACAGGCAGAGTGGACAGTGAGAGAGAGGTCTTCCTTTGCCATTGTTTCACCCTCCAATGGCCGCTGCGGCCGGCGCGCCGCGCTGATCCGATGGCAGGAGCCAGGTGCTTCTCCTGGTCTCCCATGGGGTGCAGGGCCCAAGCACTTGGGCCATCCTCCACTGCACTCCCTGGCCACAGCAGAGAGCTGGCCTGGAAGAGGGGCAACCGGGACAGAATCCGGCGCCCCGACCAGGACTAGAACCCCGGGGTGCCGGTGCCGCAAGGCGGAGGATTAGCCTAGTGAGCCGTGGCGCAGGCCAGAGATTTAATGCTATAACTAGTACTCAAACAGTATTTTTCACTTTATGTTTCTGTGTGGGAGCAAACTGTTGAAATCTTTACTTAATGTATGCTAAACTGATCTTCTGTATATAAAGAGAATCGAAAAATGAATCTTGATGTGAATGGAAGGGGAGAGGGAGTGGGAAAGGGGAGGGTTGCGGGTGGGAGGGACGTTTTTGGGGGGAAGCCATTGTAATCCATAAGCTGTACTTTGGAAATTTATATTCATTAAATAAAAGTTAAAAAAAAAAATTAAAAAAATCACAACAAAGTAAGAAACCAACAAACCTGGGAATAATCCTTAACTTCTTTTTTTTTTTTTTTTTTCATGGTTTAAACTTAGGCTAGCATCACCTTTTGTGTTCTATTTTCAAATGATAACCAGAATCCAATCACGCCTTGCTATATCTTCCTCTTTCTTCTTAGCAAAAATGTCATCTGTTGCCTGGAACCCTGTACCACTGCCTAACTTGACTTCTGGCTTCTGCTCTTACTTTCTTGTAGTCTAGCTATATTTCAAATTCAAATCAAATTATGTAGCTTACCTGATCAGAACCATCCAATGACTTTCTATCACACTTGGAATAAATCCTAAAGACGCATGGTCCTACATCATCTGACCCTAATTCCTAGTGTTGTCTTTTATTTTGTTCCCCTTATCTCTTCAGGCTTCTGATCTTCTTCAAGCTTATTGATCACACCCTTCCAGAAGGGTCCTTATGGTCATTCTTTCCTCTACATGGGACACTCGTTGTCAGAGTTCCTCACAGCATGCTCCCTCTATTAAATCAATCATGGCTTAACCATTAAGTATTTTTATTGTCTGACAATAGAATGTGAACTCCATGGAGCCAGAGATTGCGTCTCTCTTTTTCACTGGTATATTTCTGTCCCCTAGTGGAGATTTTGGTCTCATTTTTGGTAGAAGGATCATTACAAGGAAGGAAATAAAGAGTAAAGGAAGGTAGGGGAGAGGCATAGAGAGGATCTAGAAGAGGAACAGAAGAAGTACAATGATTTGGAAGTTGACCGAGTTTTTCAGCGATATAAATTCAATGATAATTCAATGTACCAGCGATATCAATATGCAGAGATTAAATGGACTGGACAAGATAAGGAGCAAACAGGAGTTGGTGTCTTTTTCTCTCATCATTGTCTTCAAAGTGCTCTCTTTAATCTTACTATGACTATAGTTCCAGTACCTGCCAGGAGCTTTCCAAACGTTTCTAGATAAAACCATTGTCGTTTTGGAAATACTTGTTTTGGTGACTTAAATTTTAGGTCAATTCAACTTAAAGCTTATTTATTCAATTCAAATCTTCTCCTTGTCCCCTTCCTGGGCCAGAGCAGTGGTTCTGCAGGAAAAGATGGAAGCTTCGCTTTGTGTGTCTTTGTCTTCTCACCTCCCCATTGCTGGATACTTTAGACCAGAGCAGGAGATGAGGATTTTTAGGGAAGTAGAGAGAATGTATTCTCACTTATTTGGTGAAGTTTGTAGTCCTTGCTTTGCCAACACTGACTGGCATACTGTGGCCGGCGTGCATAAGCTGGTGCTTCTAGTAGTCCATTTGTTAATTTCCTTAGAAGTTCCCCACAAGAACATTTGCAGTGAATTTCTCAGTAACATTGAATTACATCTTCTAAGAGCGCAGAGAAGTGACTGTGGCTTGAAAGCCTGACAACTCAGGAGATGAATTCAGTCTACTACTCCTGAAAATAGACTATAGACTAATATAAAAGGGATAAAAGTACTCAAACTGTGTTTAAGGTTAAGCCTCATTAATATGACATCAGCACCCCCGAAGTGTATAAGAAGGATGTACAAAGTGAAACTTGTGTTTTTAAATTACATTTAGAATATATAGGTAATGTTTAAGGTATTTCTAAGCTTACCCAATCACTCAGTTGACATATAAATAATGTTACAAAGTGACCTCACCTGGGCTTGAATACATACTAGAAACCTGCAGACAGACGATAAAAAATAATGATGTATTATAAGATACAGAAGAAGAATATTGTAGTGAGTTATAGCAAGAGGACTTAAGGTTCTAATCATTCAACAATTCCCTAATTCCTGCAATGAAGTGTTTCAAGTTAATTCAGTTCTCTGATAGCACAACACTAAGTAATTGTCAGTTCAAGCAAAGTGATTACAGATGACTGGGTAGACATCAAGGCCAAATTTTTAATTGAAATTTTTAAAGGCAGTAAACAATACATTGTCCAGGACTATCCTTCCAAGCAAAGAGGCAGTCCGTAACGAGTTACAGAAAAAGAAAGCTCTAAGATACATCCTCTCTGTCCATGTGGATGCTCAGATACTAGCTGAAACTAGCTGCATTAATAGCTATGTTAAAAAGAAAAGTAAGCAGGATTAATAATTTTATACTTTATGTCAGCTAAAGGGGGAGGTATGAAATTCGATCTGTAGTTTCCCATTACTAAAAAAGAAATTTTAAACTGTATTTTATTTTTCTTTTAGGAACTCCCATCACATACCAGCCTTCCTAATCTTTTTACTCTTGTCTGCATGAACCCACATGTCCCAGCTGAACAACTGGCTGTCACTCCCTCTCAATCTTTTGTAAATCTATCTCTCCAATTAGAGATGATGCCCTAGAGATGAAATGCCATCACCTGCTCTATTAGATACCCCACTGCATCCATAGGGCCACAGGCAGTGTGCACGCATGCAAGTGCACTTTCATGTGCATGAAGGAGTGTATGTCTGCATTTCCATCCGTTTGCACAGTACATATTGATTATGCTCCTATCTGATGCCTGTGCCAGTTACTATTGTTGATTATGGGACACGGGAGATAAATCAGTATAAACAATTGACACAAGCTCCCTTATGTAATAGATATTTGACTAAGGAATTTGGACAAAATGGTAAATAATGTATAGTGAAAAATTGTCATCAAGGAGGGCTGGGTGCAGTGAATAGGAAGAGCAACTTTCACAGACTTGAGGAAACAAAAGTGGGATGTAGAAGGGGAAAATTAGAGCATAGGGTGATGTCATCAAAGAGAAGAGAAAGGGAACAGTCTTCAAGAGATGGAAGTATGCATTGGGAGCCCCAGATGAAAGAAAGAACTCATGGCACTCAAAGAACAGAAGTGTGAGGAATGAAGAGTAGAGTGGCAGATGCAAGAGAGCCAAGTGTGTGGCTGATGTCACATGAAGTATTTCAGGACAGATGAAATGACCAATGACATCATATGCTGCCAAGATAACAAGCAAGATAAAGACTGCAAAGGCTCTGTTGGATTTAGCATAAATAGACCTTTGATGACTAGCAAAATAGTTTCCTTCAACACTACAGAGACCCAAACAACAGATTATAGTGGGTTGGGAAGAAATAGAGACACAAATGTTATCAATGTAGTTTTTTGTACCATTAAGAACAGAGAACTATGGAGATCAATGGAGGAATTTTATCCAGAAAAAAGGCAAGGCTTAAGTATGGTAGAAATCTGAAGGGAGGGAGCCAATAAGAAGAAGAAATAGATGATTCATGATATGGGGATAATCAATCAATCAAAGTCACCTTTTGGGTAGAAAGCAACAGGCTCCGGGGCACAGAGGGAACAAAGCAAGTGAGGAGGTCACTTCTTCCCTTTTCAGGAAAGGCAGTATGAAAACAGCCCAGATGTGCATAAACATCTGAAGTGGCTGGCTGGAAGTTGAAGAACTAATATCTGCCCTATATTATCACCAACACTTTAAAATCTTCACTCTCACTTCTCAGAGAACATGCCATATTCCTTTCCAAAGCTGATTTTGTGAAGATTTAGAATGTTCTGACACCTTCTTATATGAATTGGAGTAAGGAATGAACCCAAATACATCTAGCTGGGGTCATGAGAAAGTAAATATATCTGAAATGTTGATTCCTCCCATCCCCCCACTGAGTCCAGCCTCCCAGCACCCCAGAAGGACCTCGGGTGCTGTTTGTTGTGACACTCAAGACAGCTCAGCAACCTGCAGTCCAATGAAGGACAACATTGCTATTCAAGTTTTCTGATCCGGGGATTGACTGGAGCCTAGGAGTCCATGCCAGTTATCCCGTATACTTCTGTGGTCAACAGGAAAGGTTGTTAAAGACGTCTAAGGCTATTTCCAGAGGTCTACGTGACTTCAGCAGTCACTCACTTAAACATGAACAGGATCCACCTTGAAAAGTTGTAAAAACAAGTATTCCCTGGCCCCACCACCAGGCATCCTGATTCAGGCAGCTCTACCACAGGATCCAGGGAGTGCCATGTTTTGCAAGCACTCCAAGTAACTCAGATACAGGTGGCTTCCTCTTGAGCATGGCCGAGTAAGAAGGAACAGAAAGAATCGGGAAGAAACCAGGCCAGCTCATCCCACTCTCAGCCTATCTCAGCAGGGAGAAAAAAAGAAGTAAATAAAAGACACTGCAGACATAAGTAGCAGGCTCAATAGATGCATAATCTTAGCATTTAAAAAAAAAATTGGTCTACAAGATGATATTCTTCTTAATACATGGTTCTTTGTTCCCCTCCCTAGATGTTGGCAAACCTCACCAATGCAACTGGTTTCATCCATCATTTGTTCATGATAAGGGAATCGATAATTACCCACCATGCTGCTTTCCCAGTGGTCCCAGGGTTGAGAAGGACAGGGTATGGAGACACGAGGCTTCATCACTAGTGTGAGTCTGGGACAAGTGAAGACTGGCAGGTGTCCTCAAGTGTTATATATGATTATATGTCTTTGCTGCATCAATTTTCTTTCCATGTTCAATTCTCTTGTGCCTATAAATGTACTCAAATACACTCATCCGTAAAACACCAAAATATTGTTCCCAACTCTGCTTTCTCAAAGCCTGACCCATATCTTTTACCAAGAAGCCTGTGGCCAAAGTGGTGTGTGGCAGTCTCCTATGTCACTTCTCTTCCCATTGGCTCTGAAATCTAGTGTTCCTCAAAAGGTGACAACTTTCCATTTGTCTGAAATGCTTATTAAAGCAGACGAGTACCTTCACCTCATTCCAGACCTGATGTTTTCTGTTTTGACAAGTCTCCCTGGCTACTAGCAGCAACAGAAGCTGGAGAACAACTACCCTGGTCCATTGTAGTCCAGTTTCCACTCCTTGTAACTCTAAAGAAACTGTGCCCCGTTGGAGACATTAGTAACCCTTAAACAGCCAAATCCCCTAACAGCTTCTCATTCCTCAGACCAACAAATCTCCTCTTTTTGGCTTCTTTCTTATGTTCCCTTCTGAACCAAGTTTCTGGAACATGTTTTCTCCTTCAGCCTCTGTGTTATTCTCCTGATGTTCATTTCCTGCCTCTGCTTCCTAAGAAGCTCATGTGGATCTCCTCTTCCTGTACAAACTTTTCCGGGCCATGTCCTCCATCCTCTAATTTACATCTCTGGCAGTCATCTGATTCTTTCCTCTTGGAAGTGTTCACTCAGTAGTTAAGAAGAAACACACACAGAGTACTTCAAAAACCTTGGGAAAATGTAATTAAAATATAAATTTATTTTGTTGCAAAAAAATGGTCCATACAGTTTTTTGATAGTATGCATTTTCATGAACTTTTTGAAGATCCCTGAGTGTGTGTGTGTATGTGTGTGTGTTCTTGCTCCACTACTCTAAGCAAACTAGAACTATTTTTATCATAAAGATTAAGCACTCAAGGTGATCTCAGGAAGAAGCCCTGTATGAAATTCTTCCAGGAAGACACGATATAGCTAGTTAGTGTATGCAGATGAATTCTGAACACTTGAATGCCAGGTTTTCCCTACACGTTGAAGAGGTGTCCTCCTATGAACCACACTTCCTGGTCCTTTCATCCTGTAGAAATCCCATCCACATTGAACATGATTGACTCCATGACTCATTTTGGGCAATAGAATGTTGCTAAAATCACTGTAGCTGCCGGTCTTAGACTTTGAGACTTTCGAATCCTGTTCTGCTATTTGTTTTTCTCTTTCTGTAAAAGTTGAATACCTGTCCTTATGTGAGAAGGCAAGTAACCCTAGGGACCAGCCTCTGGGTGATTCCTTGAGCCAGGCTCTCAAAATTTCACAGCAGACTGTCAACTGCCTTGAAATCTCTGGAATCTAAAATGCATCAATCCGTCTTTAATTATGAAAGTAGATTAACTATTCCTTCAACTGTCCATTAATGAATGCAATCAAGACTTGATTGTAAGCCGTCACTTGCTGAATGCTCTCTTGAGATCCAGAATATTTAAGTGATAGATGACATCTCTTAATTCATTCATTCTAAATTTATAAAACAGATATTATGTAGAACACTACCTAGACCTTGGAGAAAAAAGGAATAAAAGGTGATTCCTGGTCTGGAGTAACTAATTGATTTGTAGGAAGGCAGAATAGAAAAAAAATTACAACATAATATTTCATATGTGATTCAGAAGTAGCACAGGGAAAGAACTGAATAATTGTTTAGGATGGAGATATAAGGGAAGAGTTAGAGAAGTCTTTACAAAAATATAATGCCAATTTAATTTCCTTTGGGTAAATTCCAAGGAGTAGGATGGCTGGGTGTGTTGTACTATGCGAGTTAATGGTAAAACTACTACTCAAACAGTACTTTATATTTTGTGTTTCTGTGTGGGTGCAAACTGTTGAAATCTTTACTTAGTTTATACTAAGTTGATTTTCTGTATGTAAAGATAATTGGAAATGAATCTTGATGAAGAATGGATGGGAGAGGGAGTGGGAGATGGGATGGTTGCGGGTAAGAGGGAGGTTATGGGGGGAAAAGCAGCTATAATCCAAAAGTTGTACTTTGGAAATTTATATTTATTAAATAAAAGTTGAAAAAAAAGATAATACCATAACTATGTTTTGAAAGTAAAGTGAAAAAAAAACTTCCAGCTATAAAACATAGCATTTCCAAATTTGTAAATACACAGAAAAAGCAACCCTAGGAAGTTAAGCACAGTTCACAGAAGGCATCAAACATTATCTTGAAGATTCTAGGATCCAGCATGGATAAGTCATTTTATGACAAATAAATTTGGAATTAAACCAATACTCTGTCCATTACTAGTCTATGACACTGGGTGCTACTTAAACTGTCTGGTCTCAGTTTCCCCATTTGTGGCAACATGTTTGGACTATTTTACTCCACTATTATTAACTCAAGACAATTATGAGTGAAAAAGATTTGATTTCTGCCTTCAGAGAGTTTGTCCTTTACATTTCTCTGAAAATTAAGATTGTTAGCACATCTAGCATTGTGCCCAGCACAGAGGAGAAACACAGGAACTGTTAAGAGCCATCAGTAATTAAAGAAGATTAATTCTAATGGAAGTAGTGTCAAATAAGAGCTAAGGCCTTCATCGCTAAGCAATAAAGCATATTTAGTAAATATTTTCAATTAGAGCTGCCTCAACGTTCTATAAACAACATTTTTATTTTTTTTTATTTAAGAGGCAGAATAATAGAGAAAGAGGAAGAGAGAGAAAGAGAAAGAGAGAGAGATCAATCTTCCATCCACTTTCTTTCCCCAAATGTCCATAGCAATCAGGGATGGGCCAGATCAAAGCCAAGATCAAATAAGTCCATCAAGGTTTCCCTTGTAAGTGGTAGAAAGCCAGGCAAATGGGTTATCATGTGTTGCCACTTGGGCAAACCAGTAGGAAGCTGATCAGAAGCTTGGAGTAGCCAAGGCTAGAACCAGGCATTCTAACATGGGCCATGAGCATCCAAGCAGCAGCTTAACTCACTGCACCATCGTGCCTGGCCTAATATCTTAATATTGTAGCTATAAGACTGTTTGGGAAGATTAAGGGCCCTGAATAAGAGCATTCTTTGGTCTCTGACTGCCTACAACCACTGATCTGGAAACAGTTACTTAACCTCTCAAGGGCTTGATTTCCTCATTTACGAAAAAAGAGATGGAATGCCTATATCACAGGGCTGCTATAAGAAAGTAAAACAGTAAGTCAATCTTAGAGCATCATAACAGCCAGAAAGAAATGAGTTTTTGTCACACGTTTCTGGAGAGAGCAGCAAATATTGACTTTAATGAGTAGATTGAAACCAAGAACTACACAAATGTTTTGATAAATTCTATGCCAATACCCAAAACAATAAAATCAAGGACATTGACTGATGCCATCTACATTCTGAAATAGCTGGAAGTAACATCCGCTATAGATTTAAAAAAAAATGCTCTCTTCTGTTTTGAATATGTAGAGTTGGTGCATATAAAAACAGAACTAAATAATTGCTAATGATCCCTTAAAACTATGAATTACCAAAAAACTATAATTTTCCATTTTAAATTACTGAATGGTCCAGAACAATTATTTTTTCTCACTTCTTATGAGAACAAATAGCTAGAAAACTAGCATCTAGAATCAAGTTTCCATCTGCTTTAAGTTGAAAAGTAAGTAGCCAGGCGAATATTTAAGCTCTGAATATCACTGACATTAATTCTGTTTCTGTAGAGCTCTGTGACTTTTCTGGCAAAGCACTCTATATAAGAATAAAATATACTTCTGCCTTTTTCCTAAACTGCACTCTCTAGTCTCATCTTCTTTTCATTGTCATCAATATCAACCTCATCAGCTCATCAAAAAACACTATTAATACCTGAGCTGGCCACTGTGCTGCGCGGCATACAAAGCGCACTGAGCCTCCAGATTAAACAAGTAATTATCCAAATGCCCTTTAGTGCACATTTACCAGCATAAAATCTGCATGAGGGGAAAATAGCCCAGTAAGCCAAAGTTACACATTTCTAAACACAAATACATCACCTGAGTTAAAAAGAGGAGGCTTCGTGAAAATAAACAGAGCTTTAAAAGAGAGATTTAAAGTCTAAATGCCGCTTAGAACAAGTTGTGACTTTTCTATATCACAGGGGAATTACATCAGAAATGACTGCCCATTGTACAATGGGCAGGTAGGGATCCTTGAGGATGCCACATTCCAATCATCTTCTCTCTTTAAGAAATGTAGTGTAAGTGAGAAAGTTGACACTTCCATTGGCACAAAAATCCTAAACATTTCCTGTGCTGTGTACCCTGTATTGTAGTTAATTTCACTTTACTCAGAGGAACTTGTAGAATAATGGTTTAAAAGAGGCAAAAAAGAGGATGTACCAAAATCCTGAAACATTGACCCTTTACCCTTGAGTAAACTTTAGTGACCCAAAGCAAGTACTCTCAAAAATAAATCACACTAACAATAATTAATAGTAATGGACATACTAAACCCCACAGGTCAGTGCACTTCATTTTCCATTTGTCACAGGTGTTCCTCGAGTGGCTTCTCACTACAGTCATATGTAGGTTAGACAGGACACACTTATCAAAGAACTGCGGAATGTTCAGGAGAAGCAGGGTCTTAATGACCATCTAGCTTAGTGCTCCAGAGCAAGTTTCTAGCTAAGATATCTGATGGTCTCCCCCCCTAGACCACCACCATCAAATTCCTGTGTCACCTGGTAAAACTAGACAGATTTCATTAGCAAAAGACAATAAAAGATAGAACATGAAGATTAGCAAAAGGAACAGGCATTTAGTGCAGTGGAAAAGGTGCCCAACCTGTATTACAGTCCTTGGCTTTAGTCCCAACTCTGCTCCTGCCTCCAGCTCCCTGCTAATGCATTCCCTGGAAGGTAGCAGGTGATGATTCAAGGATTGGAGTACCTACCATTCACACGGAAGATTTGGACTGAGTTCTGAACTCTTGGATTCGGCATGGTCCAGCCATGGCTGTTAAAGACTTTTACAGAGTAGACAAGTAGATGGGAAATTTCTGTCTCTGAGTGTCTTTCTGTCTGTCTCTGTGCCTTTTAAATAAATAAATAAATAA
Source organism: Oryctolagus cuniculus (assembly GCF_051225735.1). Classification (NCBI taxonomy): domain Eukaryota; kingdom Metazoa; phylum Chordata; class Mammalia; order Lagomorpha; family Leporidae; genus Oryctolagus; species Oryctolagus cuniculus. Next base: position 83,482,297 of record NC_142874.1, read on the forward strand.
GCAATTGATAGAATAATTCATACAGCATAGATTGTCCCAACCACCAAATTTTTAATGTTCACATTTCATTATCCTGCAGTTTTACAATGAATAAACTACAATCTGCATGATGCTTTTTAAAAAAAAAAAAAAAAAGATGTATTTATTTATTTATTTGAAAGGCAGAGTTACAGAGAGACAGAGGCATAGAGAGAAAGGTCTTCTATCTGCTGGATCACTCCCCAAGTGGCTGCAATGGTCAGAGCTGGGCCAATCCGAAGCCAGGAGCCAGGAGCTTCCTCCAGGTTTTCCACACAGATGCAAAGGCCCAAGGACTTGGGCCATCTTCTATTGCTTTCTCAGGCCATAGCAGAGAGCTGGATCAGAAGTGGAGCAGCCAGGACTTGAACCAGTGCCCATATAAAGTGGCGGCATACTATGCCGCAATGCTGGCCCCCATGATGCTTTCTGAAATGCTGAATGTACTAAGGGGAGCAATAACTATCGCGTGTGCTCAATCTGCCTCCCAGATTGCTGCCAGAGAATGTTACAAGTGGTTGCATCAAGAGCTTTCAGAAGTCCAGAATTATGTTCTATTGAGGGTATTGAAATGCCAGATGTGTGTGTGTGTGTGTGTGTGTGTCTTTGTGTCTGTGTGAAGTACTGTTAGATTTGGTATTCAAAAACTGCCTCAAATCAGACTAATTTATGTTTAAGACATACCTAGGAAAGAAAAGCTCCTTAGAGTCAGCATTGCACTCATTTAGAAAGTGTTGTGATCATTCTTGATTAGGTTTAAAGCCTTTTTGGTGTATTTTATCATCATTGTCTTTCCTTGGCCTAGTAGTCAATTTGCAAACATTTTCTGTGTTGCTTAGACATTTGTATTTTCTGCAGAAGTGACTTGGGAAAACTTCTGGCAGATCCTACTGGAGTCATCAGAGAATTGGAGGAAAGGAATGAGTCTTTTTAGGAGAATGGAAAAATAGTTGGATGGGCTACCTGGAGATGGAGCACAGAGAAGAGTGGGCCAGGCATCCATAGCCTCAGTTCCCTGCCTTTTTCTTAATCTACATTCCTTTCTCACCCTTTGCTCTTTTTTCCTCCAAGGCCAGCTCCATTTTCCTAGGTCCTTGCCACTTGTCTCTATGATATTAATTTTTATTACTTTAATATTTATTTATTACTTGTTTAAAAGCAGAGTGATACAGAGGCAGGGAGAAGAAGACCGAGTTGGGGGGGAGGGGCGGGGGAGAGAGAGAGAGAGAATCTTCAATCACTGTTTCATTTCCCAAATAGCGGCAACAACTAGGGCTGGGCCAGGGTGAAGCCAGGGATGAAGAACTCCATCTGGGTCTCCCATGTGGGTGCCAGGGGGCCAAGTACTTGGGCCATCTTCCACTGCTCTCTCAGGTGCATTAGGAGGGAGCTCTCCGAATCAGAAGTGGAGCAGCTGGGAATTAAGCCAGCATTCCAATATGGGATGGAGCATTGCAAACAGTAGCTTAACCTGCACATCAGACCTCTGGCCTCTATGATTATACAGTTTGACCAGAACCTCTATCCCAGCTCCATGGTCCCTCAGATAAGGCAACCGGTTCTCTCTCTCTTGCTCTCATGTGCAACAGCATCAAAAGACAAAAATGAATGGAACAGAAGGACATCATGTTGGGTGAAATAAGCCAGAAGCAAAAAGATGAATACTGTATGTCCTCCATTTGGGCTATTGTGTAACGCTTAAACAAGCAGAACCCTGCAGCCTCTGATTCTCCTTTCTCAAGTTCTACCTCTTAGAGGAAGCCCCTCTCAACTTTTAGTTGCTTCTCTTCTTAAAAATCTTCCTACTTGGCGGCACTGCAGGTCACTTAGCTAATCCTCCACCTGCGGTGCCAGCACCCCAGGTTCTAGTCCCAGTTGGGGCGCCGGATTCTGTCCCGGTTGCTCCTCTTCCAGTCCAGCTCTATGCTGTGGCCTGGGAGGGCAGTGGAGGATGGCCCTAGTGCTTGGGCCCCTGCACCCACATGGGAGACCAGGAGGAAGCACCTAGCTCCTGGCTTCGGATCGGCGCAGCGCACCAGCCGTAGCAGCCATTTGAGGGGTGAACCAACAGAAGGAAGACCTTTCTCTCTGTCTCTCTTTCACTGTCTAACTCTGCCTGTCAAAAAAAAAGAAAGAAAGAAAGAAAAAAGAAAGGTTGTCATTGATTCTAAAATTATAATGTCATCATTAATCTTAAACATGATCAGATCCAGCAAATAGAAAAACTACAGTGGGGAGACGGGAAGACGTGGAGGTAACAAGGACAGGCTCTGCTTTCCAGACTCTTTTCTGAAACAGGAAAGAATCTGGAGGAGCCCAGGAGCCTTTCTGGTACGGGAGTAAAGAGCAAAGATCTCAGTATTAATCCCGAAGCGCTGTCTGCAAGGTGTCCACAAGGAGAGCATTAGGCTTGTTGGATGAGGGGAGAGCAACAAGTAATCATAATAATGTTTTAAGATGTTGTTCATGGGATCTAAAGCATGTAGGGGAAACTCAGAGAAACTCTGATAGCCATGGAGAAAAGTGAAGAATTAAAAGAAGACAATAGTGATTTCATGGCACCAGAAAGCAAGCAAAATGACAGGAGGAGTCTGGGAGAGAGAAAAGTTTATGGGATGGGACCAGGGTTATGACGTAGCAGGTTGGGCCACAGCCTACAGTGCCAGCATCACATATTCAACCCCCGGATGCTCCACTTTCCAATCCAGCTCGCTGCTAACATGTATAGGGAAGAAGCGGAAGATAGTCCAAGTACTTGTGCTCCTGTCACCCACGTTGCATACCTGCATAGAGTCCAGGTCCCTGGCTTCAGTCTGGCCCGGCCCAGCCTTTGCAGCCATTTGGGGAATGGACCATTAGATGGAAGATCTCTCTCTCTCTCTCTCTCTCTCTCTCTGTGTGTGTGTGTGTGTGTGTCTCCCTCTCTGTAACTAAGCTTTCAAATAAGTGAATAAATCTAAAAAGGTTATGGGATTATTCTTTAAAAAAGCCAAGAGCCAGAGGTGAAAACAGCAATGGGAAAACTTTCAGGAAATCATAAAATCCGTAGTGAGCCCATGGGCCTGATCGCTTTTGTGAAACCACCTTGGAGGTAGTGACATTCACAAGGTGAAGAGCCGTGAGGTGGGTCTTTCCAGGCTTTTACATGGACGTTGTTATCCATCAAGACCACAGCGAGCATTGAGGTACATAGTCACTTGCCAAAGTTTCTGTGCATGGGAATGCAGTCAGCCAAGGCTGCAAACATGGGGAAGTGCAAAATTTGCTCATGGGCCTGGGTTTACATGATGCTGAAAGTACAATGGCCTATGACAAAGCTAGAGCAATGCTGAGTTATCACAGAGTCCTCTGGGTGGCTGGAGGAACGAGGAGCAGCGTCTACACCCTTAGGGAATGCTATTCTGGAGTTCTGGGTGAAGCCAGGAGGTCCTGCAAATGGTTTTGAAATGTACTTCTTGCCCAGTCTTTATCTCTGAGATTTCAAACCATACATCCTTCCATGCTCGGTTTTATGATTTGGGAGTGGGGGTGTAAATTACATTTCAACACGTGCTCTTGCATTAGGGGGTACCAGAGGAGGACTGAAAGTCAGGAGAACAGAAAAGTCTCCCCTTCCAGTTTTGACCTCTGTGAGCCTACTTCCACCTGACAGTGGCTACTGACTTTGATAGAAGCAGGAGACTCTACTTTGTTCCCATACAGCCAGTCCGGCCTTGTGGTTGCCTCTAAGAAATATCACACAGTCAGCCAGGGTCCCCTCCCCTGAGTTCCCATCTCCGATTGCAAGTTTACATAATTTAATTTTAGCAATCACTTTTAATAAGCATGAGAAATATCCAACAATTGTCTCAAAATCTCTTGGTAATTTAAATATTTTAAGCAAATAAAAAATGCATGTTATACAATGAACTTAAAGAATTCTTAATATGTAGCTAGACTTGCATTTTTAAAAGAAAAAATGTTAAAAATAGAATTGAAATTCCTTTGAATTTACCCCACAACACTACCCCTTCTTTCCATCATATAATCAAAATTAATAGCTTAAGATTGACATATATAGTATGTCGTCATGGTTTCTATTATATAAATATTCATTATAATCTCTCTCTATATATATAATGCTTTCAAGTTCTGTTAATTTAAGGAGATAATGTTATACTATGATTTTGCCACTTACATTTTACTTCTTGCTAGTTTCTCTATTGAATCATGTGCCACTAATTCATTTATCTAGACTGTTTTATAGGATTCTCTCATGATTATGCCACATTTTACTTAATGATCACTGATGCATATTTAAAATGTTCTATTTTTCCCTATAGTAAAGAGTACTGGAAGAAACATCTTTGTACATTGGCTTTTATATAAAAGCCAGAATAGAATATTTCTTTTACTCTCTCAGCACCAACTCCATTTTTACCCTTCCCTGAAATGCGTTGTGCATAGATTCACTCTCCAATTTACTAGAGTATAAAAATATTCTCTAAGGGTATTGTGCCAAAATACATGCATGCAAGCATTGCATGGAATTTCCCACTGTTCCACATTCTCACTAACACTTTTTTGTTTTCCAGACATGATTTCTGCCCACTAGCTAGGTATGAAATAATATCATTGTTTCATCTAGATTACATGGTTTAAGCATCATTTTGTCCGTTTTGAGGGGTGGTTTGGTGTGCTTTTTTTCACTACATTATTTTTTTCTCTTCTGTAAAGTCACTTTATATCCTTTGCTCATTTTTCTATTTGACTATATATCCTTTTCTTCTCAACTTGCAGAAATTCGTTATATGTTTACATTAATTTCTTATCACTTATATACATCTCAAACATGAGAGTTTTGCTCTTATCTTTTCCTATTTTATGGACTACTTTGATACACAGAAATGAGTGTTATTATAATGAAACACATTAATCTTTTTCTTAAAAATATTTTTTTGATATCAAGCAATGGTCTTCTACCCTGAAATTATATTTTCTCCCATATTTCTTCTGAAAGATTTAAACTTCTGTTTTTCACATTAAGATATTTAATTCATCTAGAATTTTATGGGCCTTTTCCTCTCATATGCCTAAATGACTGTGCTAGTGTCATTTTGTTAGTAGTTTATCATTTCCACACAGGCCCACATTGGGTCTGCTCTGTCCAAGTCTCATTTATGAAGCCCCTGTCTGAGATCTCCATCCTGGTCCATTTGTCTACCACTGCTTCAGTAACACTTCATCTGGAACTCTGCAGCCGCATGGCACCAGTGCGTCCTCATCCTTCATCTGCAGAAAGTGTTTCCTGCACTCTTTTTTTCTCCATGGGAATTTGCAGATCACCTTGAAGTCTTCCCACAAGTCCCTGCTGAAATTTTGAATGAAATCAAATCTTCCACATCCCTTAATAGACACTTTTCCATCTCATTCTCACAAGAAACTAAAAAAGTAGTTGGGCTACTATTCTATTTCAGAGATTTAGGTTTAATTAGACATAATTGATAGGGCAGGGCTAAGAGTCCAGATTTCTAAATGGTGCTGATTTTTGCTATTGAATTATCCACTTATTTTTTGAAGATTGTAAATGCCCCTTTTTTCCGTCAATAGCCTTTTATAGTCCTTGGTATGATAATCTGCCCACAAGACTTGCTCAATGCATTGGTGCATTGGGAAGTGAGAAATAAGAAAGTAATGGTGAGTAGAGGGAAAAAGCAAAGACTTCTGTATTTTCTGTACCAAATTTATAGTTTTTTTTTTTTTCTAGTCATGGTCTCTCTTCCCTCCAACTGGTCAGTCTTTTATTTATATAAAATGAAGCTTTATTACACAAGCCAGAACAATGATGGGCCTGGCTTCTCTGGCCTTGACTTTTGCTTTTAATTAATTTGTGGGATTCTGTGATAACAACATAAATTTTTTAAAAATTTACTTTGCAACTGTTTTCGGAAGATATGCTCAGACATATTTAAAGAATTTCCGTTTCAGAGACAGTTCAAAAGAATGAATAAAAAAAGTCCAATTACAAACAGTAGATGATGACCAAGAAAGGAGATATTCCAAAAGGAAATGGTATTTTAAGTATTTTGATTAGTGGAAATATCTTCTAACCATAATATGAAGTTTTCAAAGGCTTGCTTCACCAATATTTCTTAGAAACTATATTTAGATTCTACTTTGCTTTAATTTTAATTTTTCTGATCTTTGTCTCAAATCATCTGTGGCCAAAAATTATTTTAACGAATTTAAAAATATATATTAAAGTAGTAATCTGACTAACCAAACTACCAAATGTAGAATGGAAAGCAAATTAAGAATTCCACTGGTAGCCCACTTAAATACTTCAGTAGTTCATAATATGAAGCCTTATGTTACTAAAAGGTGTTAATTTAATTTTCTAAAATGATATTTTGTTTACTAAAAATGAGTACTGCTCTTTAAAATTGTATGATCTTTTGTTGAAACAGAAAACAAACCTTGGAAAGATATCATTGTTATTTCTGATAGCTAAAATAGTTTGCCATTTGAAAGTTAGGTAGGAATTATTTTTGCATAAATGTATGTCAACCAGAAAGACAAATGACTAAAGTATTACCTGTCCTGCCAACCACCACTGCCCCCAAACAAAACCTTAGATTCACTGTGTGGGAACATTTCCAAGAGGCAATATTAATTCTACTAAACATCTCCCGCCATACGGAGCTGTGGGCACCTTAAGACAGCCTGTAGAAAGAGAAAGGGAAACAGGAAAAGGGGCAGACAGCTGGATTAGACAGCACTGTGTATATTAGTGATGGGTAGACTTCAAAAGACTTAGAGGTTCATTTTGGACAGGTGCCCAGAGATTCACGGGCTTATCCAAAACCTTCCATAACTTCTGATTTTAAAATTGAGCTAGAAGTCTTTTGAGATCAGACTTTCGGTCTTCAGCCATATTCCATACTCATGGTCCTTACAATAAAGGCAAGCTACGAAATTCTACACTTTCTGAGCCCTGTAAAGTCATTTACTTATTTTAAATAGATGACTAACAAAAGAAGTGTGTTGTGAAATTTTAAGAAAATCTGTAAGCATGTTTTTCCTGGGGAGAGACAGAAAGTTGTTGAAAACTTTTAACCTGTTATTTCAGTCTTATTTTAAACAATGTTAACAAGGAATGCATTTAGAACACATTTGGGAGGAGGGAGGGACAGGTGGATTCTTCATTTGGGTTCTAATCAACTCAAAAAGACGGGTTGGGATGGATCCCTGACAGGGGAATCTCCAGCTTCAGTGCCCAGCGAAGCAGCACACAGGGTCTCAGAGAGAGACACCCTGGAACATGGCTGATAGAGCTGAGAAAGGCCATCCAGAGCAGTTGACGAGTCTGTCACTCTAACTGCAAGAACTCTTTTTAACTGAGCACAGTGAGAATTACCCCTCCAAAAATACAATTATTCTTTGGCCTCGCCAGCATGTATCTAATTAGGTATGTCTCCCAAGTGCTCACCTAAGATTTCTTGTGACTTGAAAAGCCTCTAGGAAAAAGTTACTTTTAGAAGAGCTGGAGCAATCATTTTTTAGTACAGAGAAATAATTCCTAATATTAGCTTTGAACCAAAATAAACTTCTTCTTTGTGCTTGCTGGTATGATTTTGAGTGAGGTATGGTTTTACTCTTCTGTAGAAAAGAAGACATGGGGTAGGGTCTGAATAAGCAGTCATGATACAGACATGAACTACTTTTCAGCGTGTTCACCACAAGAATCTCTTTAAACAGAGTTTGTACTCTGATTGCGGGGAAGAACTGTTCTCTTGATTTGATTTATGAATACGTAGCTTCCTGTATTCTACATCCCACGACAGGTGCTGTAACGTCCTATCTTTAAGATAACCGAATTAGACTCTCCATTGGCTAGGAATAACAACGACTTCTCTCCACAGAATTAAATACAATAGTAAGAAGATCTGCATCTGGGACAAATAAATTTACAATTTATTATGCGAACAATTTTACTCCCAAAGGCTTTTAAGTAATAACAGCTAGAGAATAACTAGCTATATTTATAGTCCAACATTTCTCAATCTCTAAAAAGCCATTATCATAACAATATTTTGATGTCAGGGCACATTATACTTGAAAATATACAGTTCCTTCCAAAATAGCAGTAGCTTATTTAGAGCTGCATGCTCTGCTCTAATAAAAGTGCAAAAATTAGTAACAGTTGTTGCATGTCAATCGCATGCTGAAAGCAGACCCTCAACAAATATGAAATCTGGAATAAGATCTACATCCCTTTATAGTTCTCTTCTAGGATTTTTCTAAAGGAGATCTCATTTGATATTTCAAACCATTTCTAAGACAGCACTTGTAATTTGAACTATTTTGTATCTTTTGGTCCATAATTTTTAAAGCTTCTCCAATCACTCTTCTCTTATTACTTAACTTGATTTTTATTTTTCCTTAAAATATAATAAATACTTTAAAATAAGGAGAAATTGGTGACATCTACTAACTGTATTATTAATATTGTGTACCAAATAAGGAACAAGAATAAGAAGCAGAAGTTAGTTTCATTGTTCATTTAAACAGTTTTCTTGCCCAAACATTTTCCTAGAAACATTCATATGTGGAAGTAAAATGAGCAAATCTGAGCTGTATAATGTATCCTCTCCTCCAGCTTTGGAGATTATGATTGATTAAGAGTTAATATTAAAGACAAAAAAAAAAAGACACAAAAGCTCTAAATTGTTCTCCAAACTATTAAGAAAATTGAAACAGTGTATTCAAGATTTGCATCTCTATGTTTGTTAATCATTTCTCGATCAGTGTTTACCTTGGGATTCTATAATGAGAAAATGTAAGTTGGACTATGCATGTATATTTAAACACAAAGGAAAGCAGAATAGTCATCTTTTAAAATATTATACCATTCTTACAGTGAAATGCGTGACATTTTTGGTAATATATCGGTAATTCTCTCTCCATTAAAAAATGTTTTGGAGGAGCAGGTATTGGCCTAGAATTTAAGATATTGATTAAAAGTGCCTACATCCCACATAGAAGTTCCTGGGTTCAACACCTTGCACAAGCCCCATCACAGTTCCTGACTGAAACTTTCTGCTAATTTAGGGCTGATGCCTCAAGTAATTGGGTACCACCCACATGGAGAGACTGAGATTGAACTGCCAGCTCCTGGCTCCAGACCCACCCCAGCCCAGGTCACTGTAGGTATTTGTTGAGTGAACCAGTGGATAGGAGTGTGCTCTCACTCTTTCACTCACTCGCTCTCTCTTCCTCCCTCTCTTTGTCTCTATTCCTCTCTCTCTCTTTATCTTTCACAAATAAATTGAGCAGTACTATCACATAGTCACTCAAATACATTAATGGTTTCATCCTCACATCCCCTCTGAATCATATGGTACAAACAAGTTCCCATACTCTATCAAATGAATAAACGAAAGAGGGACTTTAATAAATTTACCAAGAGGTGAACAATTACACTTTTATCTAAAAAGTCCTCAAAACGAGGACTATCATACATATACTTGTACTAGCTTTGATTTGCAAAAGGCATAAGGTTTTCACATCATGGGTCTTTGAAAATTCTCCCTAAAAGAAGATCACCAAACTGAAATAATCAATAAAAGAGCATCAGAAGATACATCTCTTACATTGATATTTAATTTATTGAGCAAGTTTCAAAAATCACATGTACAATGTACTTCTTAACGAAGATAACCATATTAAACTGCTTTGGAAATTGTGTATTGATAAGTTTATAATTTCTTACCTCTATATATTTAAATTAAGACTTCAATAAATAAACCAATACATGAATTTATTATTAAAAATAAATTTCTTTAAAAATTCAAATCTTAACTTATTAAAAATATAAGATTTTTTTGCCCTTTAGTATGCAAGAATTAGATTGCTTGGCCTCTCTTTTAATGACTTAATTAGCTGCACCAAAGCCCAGCTGGGCCTCTGCTGACAACATAGCTAGATATTTCAATCAAGCCATGTTATGGAGAATAAGTAATAAATGCTACCTTGTCGCCATACAGTCCCAAACCATAGTGCATGCTGGTAATGCTAAATTTGATCGGTATGCCTCATATTTCAATTAGTCGTGGTCTGAATCCCTAAAACTGTGTAATGTGTATGAATTCCTGATATGAGATCCAGAGCCACAGTCTCCCACAGTTAGAAGTCATTGAGTTTGCTTTTATTAGCAGCCAATTAATGGCAAAAATCTGCATCGCTTTTTAAATTTATAACCTCTATTCCAGCTGCATCCACGGCTCCTGCTACACTGTATACAGTCAGATCCATATCACTGTCGCAAGTCAAACAGCTGCAAACTGTATTCCATCCGCAGAAGGCAGAAATCCTTTCATACAGAAGCTTTTTTTAACCTCTTAGAAGTTCTTTTCAAAGCCCAGCAGCACCAGTCACTTTGCGACAATGCGCGATTTAATACAGAAAGAAAGAACTCTACACCAAGGTAACCTCTTGGGATGTGCTAGGTTTTCAAACGGACTGAAACCCTAGCACTGCGGCACCACACAAGGGCGAGCAAAGCCACCTCTCCTGACCAAGGCTAAGAAAATATAAACATATAAAACCTGACCCTCCTACAAAGTTAACCCATTGAAGTCTATGTGGTCAGTGAAAACAAAGTGGTATTATACAAGTTCGACACTGAGTAACTTATATAAAATTTTGATATTCAAATGTGTGTGTCCAATCCATGGATGCTTCCCTTATAAAACACCTCTGCAGATTACCGTCTCCTACCAAGAAGCAAGTTATTGCATACCTCTAGGTTTCTAGACAATACTTTTAGGAATCAGATTCTCTCTGACATATGGTGAGACAGGAAATTTAGAGGTGATCAGATTTTGCAACAAAACACAATGGCTTTATGTGTTGCTGACACTGTCCATTCAAGATTATTAAGGGACTAGTTCGGCTTTCTGCTGTTTTATGTCTGAAGTTACCTTGTATATTCGGTTCTGTATAGGCATGAAAAATGTTGCTATCTGATCATTCAAATGTTATTTGGAAGAAAAAGGAGAGGACTTCTTCTCTTGGCCTTCCCTAAAATGGTAGGAAATTTTAAAATGCATAGGATATATGTTTAAATTTATAAGTATTCATATTCATATAGTCCCATATTTATATAATGTAGGGTCTAGCTGATAAAAGAATTTGTGTGGAAAAAGATGAGCGTGAAAAAATATTCACCAGCCCTAATACGTGGCAATAAAAATGTTGTCCTAGGATAATACAAACTGCTGCCATGGCTATTTAAAGACAATAAAATCCAATTTTACAAAATTCAATGCTAATAACCAGCATTCTTTCTAACTGCTTAAATACTGCAGTAAGACTTATAATGCCACTGTGAAATCATAAGCTAGTACTTCAAAGGTGTTGTATCTGTTACAAATTTAATCTTCACTGCTTTGTCACAACTGATTTCATCCCGGCAGCTTGGAGATGCAGCATAACAACATTCTTGTTGTCCTAGACAACCTGAACCAAACTGTTAAATACCTGTCTGATGCTCAAGAATGATTATACTAGCATTGCCTGTGCAATCTCCAACAACCACCCTGAAAATGTGCAATTAGGCCGTTCCAGTTCATACAAGGGGAAAAGTGTGATTTACAGTGTTGACAAATTGTAGGCATTCTAATGACAGAGACAGAAATTCTGTGCTTTGTTTTATGAATGACACAGTAATGTGCTCATCATGTTTAAAATAGCATTCTTCCTGTAATACTCTATATGAATATATTCCACAGTTATGCAAGTTAATATAGATTTTAATCTCAAGTCATTTTTTCCTCTATGTGGAAATGTATAATTGCATTAAGCATCAAGGATCTTAGAAAACAAGCATCTACCGGTTGCTTTCTAAATATCGAATGTTTCTGTCTTTGAAAAAGCAGTTTCTGAAAAGTAGTTGTCAAGCAAATGTTGCCCCTTCCCCCCACGTAGTCAGCGACACACGGTGCAGTGGGCACACAGGGCAGTCATGTGAGCAGTGACACAAACGTGTGTTCATGAAGTTGTTCAGACAAGGAGTTGATGGAGCCACGCATTGAAATCTATGTGCACGTTGGAGTTTAATTAGAAGGCATTAGGTTAAATCAGCTCTTCAGCAGCATGATGAAAATGTCTCGAGTTTGAAGGGCAACTTTAGGTCTACCCCTTGCCACATGGACTTAGTATTCATATACTACAGGTAGAAGTATACAAATACACCAACATCTATTCCCCATCCAATATTGAGTTGCTGTCATTAGACAAAAACAGCACTTCGTGTTTGAACTCTTAAAATTACTATTCACTGCTTTTCTACTGGGTCACGTTAGTTACTAGTCACGTATCTGAATGTACTATTTAAATACTACTAGAAAGTATTTTGCGATAACTATTTAATTACCAAGTACTATGGTTTAAATCTACCAACAACAAAAAATAAACTCATAAGGAATTATACTTCTCAAGAAGCTGCTGCGAATCCTGAAGTTCTAACTAAAGATCACTATTCTCTGTGGAATACAGATTATTCTTATAATGTCTCTGTTAAGCATGGAGAAAAATTATCTGTATATCATCAGTGAACTTAAAAACTTAAACAATATCCCATGTTAATGCCACAAAAAATGCAATTTTGTTTCTATTAATCCTTTGTATAAAATGAAAGATGAATGAATCATAGTTAACACAAAGATGAAAAATCATAATTTGCAGGAAATTAAGCAAAAGCAGAATAAATTGTATATGTATATTGTATAAATATTATACATGTATTAGGAAAGGTTCACATTATTTTGCACAGAATTTTTTATTTGTATTGATATATCTCTTAAAATGATTTAATTCCAAACTACAAATGATGTAACTTCAAACACATGCTTTAACCAGCGTGGTGGTGACACCATTAAGCATATATTAAGTTCCCCATATGCAATTCACACTTGTGACTTTTCTCTGCCATTCATGAATTATGCAATTATCCCTAACTCATGGAAATGAAAGTGCATTAACTGCCCACTGCCATGTATTGTCTCTTTCTGTGTCCTTGTGAACACGTTTCCACAGTTCATTATTCATGGATGAATCTAGCCAAGTGTAAATGTGCACATATAATATGGAAATAGTCACACATGGATAAATAGCACCTAGACACTTTTGTGTGGAGACATGCCATTTCATTCCAAATGACAAAATTTAACAAGGAACACCTCTATCCTTCTCTGGATGCCCATGGTAAACAAAACAGATGCCATGGTTATACAGGAAGACAGGGATTTCTTCACACGTGAAGGGCTAGAGAGAGTGGCCTTTAAACTGAAACAGTACCCAATAATCTCTCACAACTTTGTCAACCTTTCTCTCTATTAAAATTATTCCTTTCAGCATTGATTGAAATCTCACTAGAACACTATTCAAAAATTTTATTCCTTGTGTTTCTAATCCTGATCTTTTCTCTATACATGTTATTTTATAATTATAATGATAGTAATTCATTCCTAGGGGGAAAAAAAGTGCTTATTTGAAATAACTAGTTTGGGGGAATTATAAATATGGGACTTCCTCCATTGACTGTTCTATCATGGGGGTTCAACTGAATCCCCTAGTAATTTCTCCCTGATGGGATAAGTATTTCTCAGAAAGGTTCTCTGATTTTAAGCTGGTAAGTCCTAGTGAGTGTTTATATGCAATGGGAATGGTGAGAATTCCTTCTGATTTACATTCTTTCTAACATACACAGGATCGTCCTCATTGAAGTAATTCTTTCTAATTCAATAGAACGAATTTATCAGAGACTGAGGCTTTAATTTGTGGGTAACAAAGTCTCTTTAAAATGTTGCTTCAGGCAATCAAATCAGGAATTAATGATTTAAGAAACAAAAGTAAAACATTTTTCCCTTGGCAGAGATTTTAATTTTATTGCAAATAGTCAAATGTCCATGTTCAAGGTAGTCCACAATGTCTACTTAAAATTCACTGGAGTATATTTTTATAGAAAAATAATTTAGAAGCATCTTCTATATATATATATATATATTCTTTGTTAAATATTACTTAAAATTAAACTGAAATGACATGCTTTCACAAAGAAAATGTATCAGTATCTTTATTTTGTATCAAGAATGAATTAAATACTTAATGCCACACTAGGTGTAATATTTTGCTGGAAAATGCAACTTCTCTTCATGATTAGACATGGTACTCTCTTTGATTCTTATTTCAAAAAAAAACAAAATCATCCATCTTTGCTATGCCTTCATATTTAGAGAACCCTTACATAATTCTCACTAAATATTATTAAATATTTTAACTCAGTTTAGTTATATTTTAAATTGTGCTATATTTCTTAAATTATAAATAAATGTCATAAGTCTCAAATTTTATGGATACTAATAATATGTAATGAATCTATTCATTTTAATTAGTCACAGTGTAGCTGAAAAAGTACAAAGAGAATGCTAGTAAGTATAAGATCAGTTTCAAAATTTGAAAGACAATGAAAACAAACAGGTGGAAATAGTCCACATTTCTAGTTGCATTCTGTACTAAAAACATTTCTCTCTAGGAGAAACCTTGTTAAATGTCCAGTTTCTTTTAAACTCTTGCAGAAATAAATGTGTTAATCTGTAGCACAATATACTTTTTATGCATGGAAGTCATGATTCACAGAAATAATTTTACTGAAGCAATAAATATATCCAAGAATAATTAAGGATAAACACAGGATTTCATTGCTCTACAGTATATTCACTTACATCATAAATAGGGTGTGACCAGTAGAAGGCACTGTTACAATAAATATATACATACAGCTGCTCCTTTCCAAACTGGCTTGAAAGTCTGATAAGAGTTTCACAAACTTTTCACAGCACAAATATTCTTAATAGTCTTTTTTAATGTTGATGGTAAGTTATAAATTTGTCCTATACATGTGAAGAAAAAACTCATTGTATAACTCCTTTGTGCAATTTTCGTTGCATTTCAGCCCAGTCACAATTTTATTACCCTCATTTCCATCTTACTTAATTCATAAAAGAACTACATGGTCACACTTACCATTTTAACAGCGCATTTAAGGAATGTTGTTCTCCTGAGAAAGAACTCAGACCTTGGAAGACTGAGACATGGATTCGTATAGACCTAGCTTCAAAACAAGCTTCTGGTTTCATTCCCATTAACCTTTAGAGGTTCGATCATAATTTGCTAGGGCATGCAAGCATGGCCTTTTAATGGAACTGCTTGCATGTATGAAAACACCGCTAATTAAGTCTCTGTCAAACATACTGCTAACAATGTTGTTTAGTTTGTGTTCGCATACAAAATCTCTTGAATGCCTCTCCAAGTTTACAAAATCCATGTTAAAGGAGCCAGCATTGCAAAAAAAAAAAAAAAATGTTACGGCATATGTTTGGATTTTTGTATTTCAGAGTCCTGACTACTTTATCTGAATTACAGATTTAGAGCTTTGTTATGTGTGATAGTTATGATAATATGATCACTAAAGGCACAGAGACAGGGAGACTCAAATCCCTTTGAAAATCCCTTCCTCTATTTCCTACAGCTGCTGCAGGAGTTTAATATCTGATAGAATGATGAAAAAGAACAGACAGAACTCCAGTTTTAATAAAAATTTTAACAGGTCTACATATAGTTATGAAAAATGTTATTTGCAATGCCGATTTTTAATAAAATTTTCTTAAACCAAAGAAAAAATCCCCATGGGGAACCTGATATGAATGTGTTTTTCATATGTACTATTTAAGGCTCTTTAAAGGTTATAAAAGTGACTGAAAAAATAAGTTCTATTCTATACAACACAAACCTGAATGCACTTGCACATTTGTATTTTAATCAAATAAATAAGCAAAGCTTTCGTTTTGTATATTGGATCAGAAACAAATATTATCATATTGCATAGTCAATTTTTATTGTTAGCAATAAGAATTTCTATGATTAAGTAGCAGCATTTTAAAACAAGTCACAGCACTGCTAACACACATAGCAAAGTATTCTATGACCAATGAATGCATAATGCAAAGAAATAGCACATTTTCATGAAATTGAAATTTTGCTCCTTGTGTTTTTTGAATTTACAGAAACTATATAGAATGTGAAGGCATATTTATCTTCACAAGATAAAGATAAATGCTAGGTATAATAAAATGAAATTTAAATGAATCCAAGGACTTCAGAACTTCTAAAGAATTTCTCAATAAAGTAAAAACATGCTAAATGGAGGGTTTCAGGCAGTGGCCTGCACTGCTCACTGCTAATACCTGTTCGTCAGGATAACAGTGCCTAGGAAGCAGTCATGAGACAGTTAAGTCCAGCCCACCCAAAAGTGTCTATGTTTGCACAATCTATAAAAAGATGTTAATAGGAGAGCAGAAAGAAATGTTAATATTCTGATCTAATCTGTAGCAACTGAAGAAAGGAAGACTTCTTAACTTCCCAAATGCTAAACACAAACAAGGGGTTCAATCTGAATCCTTAAAACACGTGGATTAGCATCATTACCGTGAAAGCCACTGCCTTCCAGTCAAGCACCGCACTGTCCTTGTCACTCTTTCTGGAACAATTTTAACAGTCAGGAAGACTTCTTTTGAATGCCATATGCCATGTGCAATATATTAACATTTATTAAAACGTTTCGATTTTCAGAATTAAACTAGGTACGCTAATACTAGATAACCATCCTGTTCTTCACGGAAAGGCATACAAACTGTAACTATAAAGTGTAGTCTTTATTTTATCCCTAAATAAATATTCACTTTTGAAAGCATTAAATTTATTATGCACAACTGAGGACAGTAAAGCATTACTGAATGGGATGGCTGGAATCCTGAGCCGTTTTCCCAACCTTTCTGTCCTCTTGTAAAGAGTTCATCACAGGGAATCAACAGCTGTCAGGTCGTGTCATATTTAAAATGTTAGTATTGGCAATTTTTCAAAATAACTTTAACAATTTTAGAACCAAATTAAAATTGTTGATTTAATTTATTAACTTGATATTTTGATGTAGCTTTAGTTAAAGGACATGTCTTGAATGGGGTGGGGTGGAGGGCAGTGAGAGACCTTAATCAGAACTCTGAAAATAATTGGTGGAATCAAGGTAACAAGAATGAATGAAAGAATAATTTACTGCTCTGATCATTTTCCCCTTTGATTTCTGTATTAGGATTACAATGGCTTATCTTCAACCAAATACTATATATCTGCTCATTGTAGACACCCTTGATAAATTACATTAGGAGGAGAGCAAATTTCTGAGATAATACATGACAAGTAAACACTGGCTTATAAAATCTACAATGCACAATAAAGATAGGGAAAACATGGGTCACTAAAGCAATGCTTCAGCATGAAGTACAAGTATATCTTAAATTTCCCATTTAAAGTATTTCTATGCCATTTTAACGTTTAATAAGCATATTTGAATTAAAATTATCAGCTAATTTACAAGATGATAACTTAAACATGTCTGACAAATGTCACATTTTAATATATTAGATGACTTTCTAAAATAAACACTGAGTCTCATAGTTTTTCTTAAAAAAAAAAAAAAAAAACAAAGACTCCAAGGGCTATACAAATATCTTAGGAAATAGAAATCATCTTATTTCAAAATATATGTTCAAGTCTTTAGTAAGACATTAATAAAACACAACACTTATAACATTGTCGGGCCATGTTAACAGCATGGATGTTCTGGGCTTCAAAATAGCTGATCATTGTGTAATAAACAAGCATATTTGTTCTTATGAAAAAAGGCAGTTGAATAATAGTCAGTAAGATTTATTATACACTCATGGAACAAGAAACTACATTTTACAAAGAAGTCTCCCTACCCTCAAAAGAGCTTAAGCCAAATACAGGTTAGTAGCATTATTAACTTTAAAATGGATATCATACAGAATTTATGCAATACTTTCATTTGATAAGGATCTTGGCATTTTTAAGAAAATTCTGCATTTTTCCCACCAGAATTTACAGTAACATTTTACTGGTGTATTTGGGGTTTCAGTTTCACACAGCCCTTGAACAAAATTGTGTATGTATTTGTGAATAAGAGATGGTCTCTTTTCTTCATTGATGGACATAGAAATTTTAATCCAGAATTTGAGAATGTAACATTTTGAAAAAAAGGTTTTATATTGGCCTGAAATGTTTAGTTTAATATTTTATATTATTGAGCAAGTAGATAAAAATATTAAATATTATCTACTATTATCTCATTGCCTACCTTTCCTGGTTTCCATAGAAACCACTTGCGGTATTTGCCACAATGACTAGCCATTGGTTCTCATAAAAGCTTTTGTAAGCCTGACTGGTAATTTTAGTCTCCTTTAAAATTTGATGGTGGAATAAGTCACACTGGATACAAACTTTTATGGTTCAACTAGTATTATATAATATTTTAAATAATAATTAAATTTCTACAAATACAAAGAGATTTAGGAGAAAAATCAAATTCCTCAAAAAAATACCAGCCTTACTTTACTCAGAAATATGGAGTATTATTCATTTGTCTGTATCTTAATAACAAATTATCACAGATTATTAGAACTGCATTAATTTTTGCATATTAAAAAGTTTCTAGCTTTGAGTTTCCTCCTGGACCAAGGTGCTGTATGGTGCTGAGGATTCCATGTTGCCATCAATAACACATTCTTGCTTCATCAGTAGTGTTTTCAAACCCAAAAACATATTTTGCAAGATTTTTGAAGAAAAGGAGTACTTGAGAGATCAATTTTTTTTTATGTTCTAAAATAAAACTATCAGACACACTTTCCTTAAGAAAGCCAGGAAATTTGGAAAACAGATAAATTAGGATGTGATTATTCACGTCACAAAAGAATTCACAGATGGCTTCGTGTAAATAGAAGCTCCCTATTTAAGTGTTTGTTTACAAATCATTAACTACTTGACAAAGAGGCTATGAGGGCACAAAAACTTAGAGCTCAAGAGCTGGGAGAACTTGCCAATTGAAGATCAATTAGAAATGAAGAAAAACATACATAGAATCAGCATGTGAATGAGAAAAAATGATTTACTCGTGAGTGTTGGGGTGGGGGAGAGAGAATATACAGGTATCTATATAGGTACATATAAAATGCGTATAAATGCATACACACACTTCTGCAGAGACAACTTTAACAGTAAGACATCTAACAAACTAGCTGGATTTCCTCAGTTTATTTTAAAGATTTAAAAATTGTTCACCAATCTTTCTAGTGTCTTTTGTTTTACAATACATCCACTGATCAAGTATACACAATGTCTAACTTTTATCTAGAGTAATTATCACACTCCTCATTTTTCTGTGAAAAGTAATTATATTCTTACCACAACAAAGACACTGAATTCTACTGTATAAAAAGTATATTGCTAAACATTAAAGAAAAAGAAAAGCACTAATCATTATAGAAAAAAAGTATTATTTCAAGTATTTTCTTCTATTATGTGGACATTTGTGTATTTAGAGATTTGCTATTAGAAAATATTAAATTATAATGGATTATTTACAAACTAATATCTTTATTTTGATATTGAAAACCAAAACTTTAAGTTCCAAACCAGTTAGTGACATATTTATCAACCTGGGCTGTAAATGTGAGCACTTGTAAAAAGCTCTGCCTTCTATAGATGCTCCATTCCTTAATACATAATAAAATAAAGTAAAGCTACATATGAAGTGAGAGGAAATAAAGATGAAAACATACAAACTCATACTTAATATTGTCTTGGCTTACTGTCAAAGCAAGTATTTCTCTGATTTATTAACAATTAATGACAGCAAATTTATGAGGATTGCTGAATAAAAATTAAAATTTCACTGAAATACCAATAGCAAATAAATGTTAAAGTTTAGAATCTCCTAAGCATCGTTGCTATGACAAGCAAGTCTGATGATGTGAGAATTAAGCAGCCATGTAGACCTATTCACATTATTTGGCTTGCTCAACTCTCCTCAGCCTCGAGTTCAATGCCATTCCAGATGCATGTACTGATGGCTTCCTGTATGCCTAACACTGGGTTAAGGCATTTGGGCAATAAAATGTATACACAAGCTGTGTTTTTCAAGAGTTTATTCATATTCTCTCATATTTTACTCTATATGATAATTGTTTACTCATTAAATGATATCTTGATAACCAACTTAGAAACTTTATTAGATTTCTGAAATAAGTCCAATACATCCCATGCATTCTTTTTATAGCAAACTTTGATCTTAGCACCCTAGTTTTTTGTAAGGCTCTTGAAACAGTCTAAACTAGAACAAAGGGAGATTTTAAAGCACCATTAATTTTACAATATTTGAAATCAATTTCCACCCACTCTTTAGAAATAAATTCGGAGCCGGCGCCGTGGCTCAATAGGCTAATCCTCCACCTTGCGGCGCCGGCACACCGGGTTCTAGTCCCGGTTGGGGCGCCGGATTCTGTCCCGGTTGCCCCTCTTCCAGGCCAGCTCTCTGCTATGGCCAGGGAGTGCAGTGGAGGATGGCCCAGGTGCTTGGGCCCTGCACCCCATGGGAGACCAGGAAAAGCACCTGGCTCCTGGCTCCTGCCAGGATCAGCGCGGTGCGCCGGCTGCAGCGGCGGCCATTGGAGGGTGAACCAACGGCAAAGGAAGACCTTTCTCTCTCTGGCTCTCTCTCTCACTGTCCACTCTGCCTGTCAAAAAAAAAAAAAAAAAAAAAAAAAAAAAGAAATAAATTCGAATGGCTCAAGGACCTTATGTAGAGGACAAAAATCATACACAGAATAAAAGAGTGTTACCTCTTCTTTTAAGTGAGTAACTGGACTTCTTAACAATTGCTTTGAAGTGTAAGTCATGATACTTCATTTAGATTTGGGGAGAGGGGTTAAAAGAATAAAGTGAAGTTGTGCAGAAAGAAGAAAAACTGTTAAAGAGAGAAAAGAAAAACAAGTTTCTTATTACAACTAAATCATTTCAGAAAAAAATAAAAGAGTTGGATTTGGCAGTAACCATGATGTTAAAGTATAACGCACTGGAAAGACAATGTAAGACAAAGACATGTATTTTTTTTTAATTTTTTTTTTTTTTTTGACAGGCAGAGTGGACAGTGAGAGAGAGAGACAGAGAGAGAAAGGTCTTCCTTTGCCGTTGGTTCACCCTCCAATGGCCGCCGCTGCAGCCGGCGCACCGCGCTGATCCGATGGCAGGAGCCAGGAGCCAGGTGCTTTTCCTGGTCTCCCATGGGGTGCAGGGCCCAAGCACCTGGGCCATCCTCCACTGCACTCCCTGGCCATAGCAGAGAGCTGGCCTGGAAGAGGGGCAACCGGGACAGAATCCGGCGCCCCAACCGGGACTAGAACCCGGTGTGCCGGCGCCGCAAGGTGGAGGATTAGCCTATTGAGCCACGGCGCCGGCTTGACAAAGACATGTATTAAAGGTGGTGCACTTCAAAGTCAGAAAACAATTCACAGCATTCTAAATCTTTCTTTATCTCAACACCATTCCACCTGGACAAAAAATGACAATCCAAGCAATCCATAACAATAACAGTATTTATCACTCAGTTCAAAGCAAGCATAATATTTTTAACTACTTAAGAAATCACAAACCCTTTAAATCATGTAAAGTATTAAAATTTGGTTTTTTGAATGAAATTTTATTTTGGACAATTTCAAGACAACAAAATGAATGATGTCTTGGGTGCAAATCAGCTCAATTGACTCTAAATATGATTCTTATTCTAATAGGTAGGCATACACATACAGGACATTGATAGATTGTGAATATTTGGGAAGTACTTATATTGGGATGACACAATTTTAAAATTCCACTAATGTATTGAGGACTATACAAGGATTTGCTTTTTTAAGATTTGGACGACTAGCCTGGTTAGATTGCATGTCACATAAAGATCAACAGCTTAGTGATTTTTTTTTTAAATGAGCTACCTCTCACAGTTGGCACTGAATAATCTGGTTGGCCCTGGTGTTGCTTGTATTGGAATAAGTTTGCAATAACTGCTTCATACAATCTAACATGCTAGGTCCTGGTCTTCTGAAAACTTCATTCCTGGGAATGTTCTAATTGGTTTGAAGCAGGGGCAAGTACCTGAGAGAACTTTCAAGGCCCAAGAGGTTCCTATCTATGTGCCCTCTTGTGTTAGGGACTGTGAAACTTAAACGTCCTACATGTCTCAGCTCAAAACTCTCCGAATGCTCTCGTGAAGAAAGTTCTATATTCTTTAGCATGATGGCAAAGCATTTTTCAATAACAAGCTCAAAGATATGAAGAATTTATTGAACTTAGTGATGTGACTTTTTAAAATAGTACTTCAGATAATAATGTTCCCTTTTTTTTAAACTTTTATTTAATGAATATAAATTTCCAAAGTACAGAATATGGATTACAATGGCTTCCCCCCCATAACATCCCTCCCACCTGCAACCCTCCCCTTATCCACTCCCTCTCCCCTTCCATTCACATCAAGATTCATTTTCGATTCTCTTTATATACAGAAGATAGTTTAGCATACATTAAGTAAAGATTTCAACAGTTTGCTCCCACACAGAAACATAAAGTGAAAAATGCTGTTTGAGTACTAGTTATAGCATTAAATCACAATGTACAGCACACTAAGAACAGAGATCCTACATGAGGAGTAAGTGCACAGTGACTCCTGTTGTTGACTTAACAAATTGACACTCTTGTTTATGGTGTCAGTAATCACCCTAGGCTCTTGTCATGAGCTGCCAAGGCTATGGAAGCCCCCTAAGTTCACTGACTCTGGTCATATTTAGACAAGGCCATGGTCAAAGTGGAAGTTCTCTCCTCCCTTCAGAGAAAGGTACCTCCCTCTTTGATGACCCATTCTTTCCACTGAGATCTCACTCGCAGAGATCTTTCATTTAGTTTTTTTTTTTTTCCCCCAAAGTGTCTTGGCTTTCCATGCCTGTAATACTCTCATGGGCTTTTCAGCTGGATCTGCATGCCTTAAGGGCTGATTATGAGGCCAGAGTGCTGTTAGGACATCTGCCATTCTATGGGTCTGCTGTGTATCTCACTTCCCATGTTGGATCATTCTCTCCCTTTTTGATTCTATCAGCTAGTATTTGCAGACACTAGTCTTGTTTATGTGATCCCTTTGGTTCTTAGTCCTATCATTATGATCAATTGTGAACAGAAATTGATCACTGGGACTAGTGAGATGGCATTGGTACATGCCACCTTGATGGGATTGAATTCGAATCCCCTGGTATGTTTCTAACTCTACCGTTTGGGGCAAGTCAGCTTGAGCATGTCCAGAATTGCACATCTCTTCCCTCTCTTATTCCCACTCTTATATATAACAGCGATCACTTTTCAGTTAAGTTTCAGCACTTAAGAAGAATTGTGTATTGATTACAGTATTCAACCAAAAGTATTAAGTAGAACAAACAAAAAAAATACTAAGAGGGATAACATATTAAGCTGCTCATCAACAGTCAGGGTGAGGGCTGATCAAGTCACCATTTCTCATAGTGTTCATTTCACTTTAACAGGTTTCCGTTTTGGTGCTCAGTTAGTTGTCACCTATCAAGGAGAACAAGTGGTATTTGTCCCTTTGGGATTGGCTTATTTCACTCAACATAATGTTTTTCAAATTCCTAACAGGGATCACTTTTCAGTTAACATTTAAACACCTAAGAATAATTGTGTGTTAATTACAGAGTTCAACCAATGTTACTAGAACAAAAAAAAATATTAAAATGGATAAAGTATTACATTGTACATCAACCATCAGGACAAGAGCTGATCAAGTCACTGTTTCTCACAGTGTCCATTTCACTTCAACAAGTTTCCCCTTTGGTGCTCAGTTCATTGTCGCCAATCAGGGAGAACATATGATATTTGTCCCTTTGGGACTGGCTTAATTCACTCAGCATGCAACAAGATGGAGGAATTTGGAAAACATTATGCTGAGTCAATGTTCCCTTTTTAAAGAAGAAACTTAAAACTGATATTTTAAAATGATATATTTATTATTTACAAAGCAAAATGTTTACATACTTTACAAATTACCCAATACATGGGATTGAAATAGTATGTTTTTGGAGGTATAAAAATATTTACATAGATTTTTAAATTTTTTTAAATGAACAATATTTATAAAGCAAGAGGAGATCTCAGAAAAAAAAAATCAAATAGCCTTCCCTGAACTGCCTTTTTTATTAAAATTGACGAAACAAATCATTTTATTAGGTGGGCTTTGTTCTACAGGTCTCTACCAAAGGGCCAAAATCAGAAAGTGATAATATATCTTTTAAAGCATAGTAGTTGTTTGCCATTTTTGTACTAGCTTTGTTCTATGTCACCTCAGAGATAGGCTTTGTGCATGATTCCAAATTGGTAACACAGCAGTACAAAAGCTGAGGCATCAGTGACAGCTGAAATCAGGAATTATAGCAGATTTTTCTAAAGAATGCTTTATACTTTTATTATTTAGAATATCATATTTATTTATTCAATAAAAGCAAAGGAAAGAAAATATATTTGGCATGAGAAAAACTATAATATCATTTGTCTTTTAATAAATATATCATGCATCAAATGGATACTGGTATTTATTTTGAAGGAAACAAAACAAGTGGATTATTATTCCAATTGATTTAAGAAATTGGACTTAGGAATACTTTGGGGAGGATGTTATTCCTGGTTTAGAGATAAAATTTCAGGGCTGGCATTGTGGCATAGTGGGTAAAGCCATCCCCTGCAATGCCAGCATCCTATATGGGTGCCAGTTTGTGTCCCTACTGCTCCACTTCTGTTCCAGCTCCCTGCTATTAGCCTGGGAAAATTAGCAGACGATGACCCAAGTGTTTGGACCCCTGCCATCTGTAGGAGATCCAGATCAAACTCCTGGCTCATGGTTAGGCCTGGCCCAACCCTGGCTGTTGGTGGCCATCTGGGGCGTGAATCAGTGGATAGAAGATTCTCTCTCTCTTCCTCTTTATCTCTCTCTCTCTCTCTCTCTCTCTCTCTCTCTCTGTATGTGTATGTGTGTGCGTGTGTGTCTCTTTGTCTGTAACTCTGACCTTCAAATAAATAAATAAATAAAGCTTTAATAAATAAATTTAAAAAGAAGTTTCATCATACCAAATTAAAGTATAGCTAATAGATCACAAGTTCGTCATGTAGTTTATAATGCATTTGCTTTAAGAAGCAAAATAAATATTTGATAAACAAAAGGATTTATATAGCGTCATCATGAATTAATTATGTCTGAGCAACATTACCTGTTTTCATTCCAGTATATCCAGTATTTTAATGAGAATATTCATGTGAGTACTTTGAATTTGAGCTTTGCATCTTTCTTAGAGAAACATCTACAACAAAATTTAAAGTAGTGTGGAAAATATGAGGAAATTTGCCCTTGAAAAACGCTACAGGCTCAGGGATGTCAACTGGTTAAATATTTAAAGAGATGTTAGCAAAATAATTGTAGATTCAAAAATTAGCTAAAATTAAAAGGTCAAAATTACTGCAATTGTGTGTGTAAACTTAAAATTTAGGAAAACACCTCAGAAAGAGGCAGAGAGAGAGGTGGTTGATAGGTTAGCCAAGTCAGGATTAAATGAGAGAAGCCACAGCCTTCAGTGTGACTGAGCTTGGTTATATCACACCAAGTATTTCTCTTTTTTTTTTTCTGGTTGTGTACAAGGATGTGGAAAGTGGTAACTACAACAAGTCTTGTAATACTATCTATCAACAGGAGGCAGAATCAGCCCAACAGAAGCAGAATTAAAAGATGAGATTTTGAAGTGTGTTGACATAGGCAGATAGATTAGATAGCCAGACTAGATATACATAGATGTTAGATAATTGATGGCAGATGATAGGTGATAGATAGATGATAGATAGATAGATAGATAGATAGATAGATAGATAGATGTTAGAAAGATATTAACATGGTTAAAGTCCTCTAATACTTCAAGCCATTATATTGTTCTCTTCAACTACTTGGTACGCTAGAACCATCTGCTCCTCTATCATACCTTCTTCCAGGAGTTTTGGTGATAAGGTAAAGAGAAGAAACGGAGCTAAATAAATAGGTTTTTGAAACAATGGGCTACCTGCAATGCCTAAAACCAAAGGAACAAATATCTGTATTCTTGTATGGGATCTCAATGAAATTTAATGATTAAAACTACATCTGTAACAAATATTTGATCCACAGAATTTTCACATTTTTACTAGTCATCAAAGAGTTTTCCCATCAAACTCATTTGTTTCTTCATCTGTCT
Organism: Oryctolagus cuniculus; assembly: GCF_051225735.1. Classification (NCBI taxonomy): domain Eukaryota; kingdom Metazoa; phylum Chordata; class Mammalia; order Lagomorpha; family Leporidae; genus Oryctolagus; species Oryctolagus cuniculus. Next base: position 83,508,588 of record NC_142874.1, read on the forward strand.
GAACTCTAAAGAGTAATACTACTGTGTATGGATTGTGAAGGTTTTATGGAAATGAATCTTCATAAAATATTCAAAAATTATTTTAAAATTTCAGAAATAACTATTGTAACCCCCAACTCTTATGTGAAGAAAAGCTTGAACGATACTCTGCAGTGATGATATACTAACACCATGAACCTCGTCTTTATGCTCTTTTTTATTGACTGTTTTCACAGGCCTGCTAATGCTATGATCACACCATGGCCAGTGGACCAACCTGCAAAAATTCATTTTATGGTATCAAGGTTTTTCATCAAAAACATCACCATGATTTGAAACTGAATATTGGCTTAAAGAAATGTCTTCAGAGACATGCTTACAACAAATATTCTTAAACACTTGAGTCTCATTTTTAGGGAAAAGCAGAAATAAGGAAGATAAAACATCATCAATTTATAATGTTTTTGTTTTTTCATCTCTAAGTAAATGAATCAATTAGGACTAAAAGTCAACAGGCAATTATGATGCCAAGCGACTCTGTTAAGAAGTTTATGAGACACAAAATCTCTCAGCTTCACTAAGTTAAGTACACAAACACTGGATTACTGTGAAGGAAAAATGTGCTACAAGAAATTATGGTTACCCAGACAAAATGGTGAAATATTTACACAAATCATAAGCTCATTTAGTGTGTGTTTTTATTGTAAGATAATTCTTTGGCCCATGTTTTTCTCTAAACATTTAAGATTAAGAAACACTTTGATTAACTGATGAATAATTCTCTAAATAGACATGAAAAATAATTAGAATAATACAAAATTTGTATCAGAAAATTTATATCCCTCATAATGTGAAATTCCTTTTCCTTTGAGTGCCAAAATGTAAGTTTATATAGCTAACACATCACCAAGTGTCTATTTACATTAAAAGACAAGATATGCTATAATTTATAGAGAGCAATTTTAGTTAGACTATATCAATACTTCTTTATATTGTATGTATATGTTTAAATCATGGCTCACTAAAATGAACAGTAGATATTATTCTTAGGATAGAAGTCAACAAACATTTTCCAAATATTAATATAATTTATATTTTTAATCCCTCTAATGTATGGCACTACATTTAATGAGAATAGTTTGAGAGTGTTTGGTAGGTGATGCAGGGTCTCAAGCGATACTGTTCTTCCTTGATTCTCTCTCCTGCTAAGGAAGCATCCAGAACTTTCAAGTGATACATATAGTGTTTCATGGTCCAGGACTCAGTTTACTTTAGAAGTATGTTTCCCATAAGTTCCCAAAAGTAAAGAATATGTAGAACTAATAAAAAGCTAAAGTAAAAGCATGTTTGTCATATACAATTTTATAATGAATTGTAGGGTCAAGATTTAACATCCTTAAATATCTTAACTTTTATGTCATGTAGTATGATAATATCATACTACATCATATGGCTCATCATGGTTCCATTAATTTAGAAACGCTGGAAATAATTTTAATTCACTTTAAAAACAAGTATATCTCTTGAATTAGAACTATACAAACCACATCATCATTGGTTACCAAAAATTTAGTCATAGTTATCAGTATGCATATCCTAAATAGCAAAAATTTATGAAAAAAATTAAAAAACAATGTCTGCTATCTTTTAGTAACAGTTATACTTACTATTCATTATATATGTGTAATCTTATACAATGTTCTCTTTAGAAAAGACATTCATGCTTTTGTTTCATGCTATTAAAATTATTATAATTTAATCCCTTCTGATTCTAACTGTATATTACAGTAATGTTGAACTTGAACTCCTCATGCTTGATGATAATAGTCACAACTTATATGTCATTTTTCAATTTTAAACATCTTTATAAAAATTAATTAATATCAACAAATGACTTTTCTAGGAAAAAACAATATGCCTAAAATATATCTATATAAAAAAGCCAATATACTTATGTAACAAGTGCTATGCTACTTAAACCAAGCTCCAGTAGCATAGAAGTCCTTCCCTTTATCTCACTATAAAATAGTATTATTTATCTACTATGATTTAAAAAGCCAAAAACAGGAATTCAAAAGTTCATGGAAAATGAAATTAAAAAAGAACACTCATTTCCGGGAGCTTTTTATAGGCCCCTGAGAGAAATCTTCATCATATTTTACAGATAAAGAAAATGAGAGCCTGAATGATAAATTGCTACACAGATAAAACAATGAATTAGTGACAAGGTCAAATTTATTTCACAATAACAAATTATTGCTAATATTTATTGAAATCTAATAATGAACCAGGCACTGTATCAAATATTTGACCTGGATTATTGTGTATAATCATGCACCATATGATAATAATAGAATTAACATAGCTATTATTTCTTAATATTTTAAATTAGTGAATTACTAAGTATGAGATAAAGAAGTCATTTTCTTCAACACAATCTAATTATAAGGAAACATTTGGCCATTTTTTCCTTTCTCTATATTGTATGTTTGCCTATGTTTTATGTAATTATTTAGCTGAAATCTAGAGTACTCAATGTAACAAATAAGAGTCCAAGTAACCATATTTGTCATATATTTATAACCATAGAAAACAATTTTAAATTAGAATTTTACATTTTCTTATAACAAATAGTGACTCTTTTTTTATTTTTTATTTTTTATTTTATTTATTTATTTATTTTTTTGACAGGCAGAGTGGACAGTGAGAGAGAGAGACAGAGAGAAAGGTTTTCCTTTTGCCGTTGGTTCATCCTCCAATGGCCGCCGTGGCCGGTGCACCACGCTGATCCGATGGCAGGAGCCAGGTGCTTCTCCTGGTCTCCCATGGGGTGCAGGGCCCAAGTACTTGGGCCATCCTCCACTGCCTTCCCAGGCCACAGCAGAGAGCTGGCCTGGAAGAGGGGCAACCGGGACAGAATCCGGCACCCCAACCGGGACTAGAACCCCGTGTGCTGGCGCCGCAAGGCGGAGGATTAGCCTAGTGAGCCGCGGCGCCGGCTAAATAGTGACTCTTATTTTCTTTTCATTTTAAATTTTTTTGACAATAATTGTATATATTTATGGACTGCAGTGTGATATTTCAATCCATATATACAATGTGTACTGATCAAAACAAGGTGATCAATATTTGCCCTTCTTTAATATTACTTTGACATAATAGTCAAGGCTTGGAGCCTCTTTCTTCTAGTTATGTATACAACACATACTAGGTTATTGTGGACTGTATATAATCTCGCCGTTGTGCTGCGTAACACCAGGAACATATTCTCTCCATCTAACTCTGATCTGGTACCCATTATGAAAACTCCTTCTAGCCCTTCCACCTCTCCCAGCTTCTGGTAATCATCATTCTGTGTTCAGATTGAGTTGTTTTTCATTTGTTTGTTTCAACTTCCACATAGGAGGAATAACATGCAATATTTGTGTTTCTTTATCTGGCTTATTTCATTTAACATGATGTTCTCTAGTTTCATCCATTTTGCTGCAAATTAAAGAATTTCACTCTGTCTTTATTGCTAAATATTATTTATATATATATATATATATATATAATGTGTACACACACACGGCACATTTTCTTTAGCAGTTCATCTGATGATCAACACTTTGGTTGATTCTATATCTTCATTATTGTGAACAGTGCTTTTATGAACATGATGGAAGAGGTATCTCTTTGATATGTTCTTTGGATATATACTCAATGGTAGAATTGCTGGATCATCTGGCAGTTCTAGTTCTGATTTATTAAGAAACCGCCACACTGTTTTCCCTTTGGCTGTGCTAATTTACATTCCCACAAACAATGTCTAAGAGAGACCCTTTCTCCACATTGTGGCACAGCTCTGCCTGTGATGTCAACATCCTTTATGGGCACTGGTTTGAGTCCTAGCTATTCCACTTCCGATCCGGCTCCCTGATATTGATATTGGGAAAACAGTGGAAGATGGTCCAAGTCCTTGTGCCCCTGCCCCCAATGTGGGAGACTTGGATGGAATTCCAGGCTCCTGGTTTCAGCCTGGTCCAGCCCGTGCCATTGAGGCATTTTGGGGAGTGAAGCAGCAGATGAAAGATAATCTCTCTCTCACACCCGTCTCTAACTCTGCCTCTCAAATAAAAATCTTAAAGAGAGAGAGAGAGAGAGAAAATCCCCTTTCTCCACAGCCTTGCCAACATTTGTTACTGTCTGATTTGATAATAAGCATTTTTTATTTCATTGTGGCTTTGATTTGCATTTCCCAGGTGGACAGTGATATGGAGCATTTTTTTCATATATCTAATGGCCATTTGTATTCCTTCTTTTGAGAACTGTCTATTCAAGTCGTTTTCCAATTCCTTTTTTTTTTCTTTGACAGCAGAGTGGACAGTAAGAGAGAGAGAGACAGAGAGAAAGGTCTTCCTTTTTCCATTGGTTCACCCACTAATGGTCGATGCAGCCGGCGCGCTGCGGCCAGCTCACCGCGCTGATCCAAAGCCAGGAACCAGGTGCTTCTCCTGGTCTCCCATGCGGGTGCAGGGCCCAAGCACTTGGGCCATCCTCCACTCCCGGGCCACAACAGAGAGCTGGACTGGAAGAGGAGCAATCGGGACAGAATCTGGCGCCCCGACCAGGACTAGAGCCAGGGGTGCTGGCGCCCCAGGCGGAGGATTAGCCTAGTGAGCCACGGTGCTGGCCTCAAGTCCTTTTCCAATTCTTAACTAGATTATTTATGTTGTTGAGTCTTTCTGCGTCCTAAGATATTCAGGTTGGCAATCCTTTGTCAGATATGAAGCTTGCAAATATTGTCTCCCATTATGTCATGTCCCTTCACCCTATTGATTGTTTCCTTTGCTGTGCAGAAAACTATGAATTTGATATAATCTCATTTGAATAGTTTTCCTTTTCTCATCTATGCTTTTGGGGGCAGGGAGATTATCCAAAATCATTGCCTACACCAATGTCTGGAAGCATTTCTCCTGTTTTCTTCTAGCAATTTCATAGTTTCTGGCCTTACATTTAGGTATTTGATCTGTCTTGATTAAAAAAAAGAGACTTATCCACTTATTTATTCGAAAGCAAAATGTCAGAGAAAGAGCCAGAGAGAGAGAGAAAGTTCTTCCATTCATTGGTTCACTCATCAGAAGCAGACAGATCAGGACACAAACCCACACTCTGATAAACGCAGGCACCCCAGGAGGCTTACCCTGCTGTGCTGTGCTGCAACACCTGCCCCTTGGGTTGACTTTTGTATGCAGTGAGAGGTTGGTATCCAATTTCATTCTTCCATATATATATATATATATATATATATATATATATCCAGTTTTGCCAGCACCATTTATTGAAAAAGCTATCATTTCTTGAAAGTATGTTCCTGGCATGTTTGACAAAAATCAGTTGAATATATGTACGTCCAAATTTCTGGGTTCTTTTCCATTGATCTATGTGCTGGTTTTCATGCTGTATTATGCTATCTAAATTACTAGAGCTTTGTTGTATGCTTTGAAATCAGATATGATGCCTCTAACTTTATAATTTTGTTCAGGATTGCTCTGGCTACTCAGGAGCTTCTGTGATTCCATCAGAACTTTAGATTTTTTTTAAAATAAATCTGTAAAGAACATCATTGGTGTATTGATGGAGACTGCAAAAAATCTTTACATATATTTAGGTAGTAATGTCATTTTAACAATATTAATTCTTCCAATCCATGTAGAAAGACTGTATCTCTATTTTTGGGACCCTTGACTTCTTTCATCATTGTTTTATAATTGTTATGGCAGAGATCTTTCATTTCTTTGGTTAAAAATGGTTATTGAGGGGTGGCACTGTGGTGTAGCGGGTAAAGCTGCCCCTTGCAGTGCCGGCATCGTATATGAGCACCGGTTCAAACCCAGCTGCTCCACTTTCAATCCAGCTCTCTTCTATATAGCCTGGAAAAACAAGTGAAGATGGCCCACGTGCTTGGACCCCTGCACCCACATAGAAGACTGGAAGAAGCTCCTGGCTCCTGGCTTCAAATCAGTGCAACTCTGGCCACTGAGGCCATTTGGGGAGTGAACCAGCAGATGGAAGACCTTATTTCTCTCTCTCTCTCTCTCTCTCTCTCTCTCTCTCTCTCTCTCTGCCTCTCTGTAGCTCTGCCTTTACGATAAATAAAAAAATCTTAAAAAAACAAAAGTTATTGAAATAATTATCATGAGATCTAGAATAATTTTCAGTCTATACCACTATCTCTTAAACAAATGAATGAGACACTAATTCTTAAATTGTTTTAAACTTTTTCCAGAGCCCTGTCAAACTTTACATGATATCTTTGTTTCCTGCCCGTGATCACCTCGCTGGGGATCATTCCTGCTGGGGGATGAAAAAAGCTCTTCATAATAACTTTAATTTTTTTCAATGATAATAATTCTTTTATATATATAAAATATACAATACATATAAATATATATATATATGTTTACTTCCTTTCCCCTATTTTGGACTGCTGATATTTCTTTTCACCAAAGTAGTCCCTTTGTCTTCACCAAAGGAAAACAATGGAAGCTTCCAATTTTACTAGTGCTAAAAATGTCTGGAGTCCACAGATACTTTACAAACAGATTTGCTGATCTTTTCTTGTTTTGAATGATCATGTAACAAGATACAAGAGAACCCAGTATGGAAAAGTTTATGTTGGCAAAAAGTGATATATAAATATCCTTCACCCTAAAAGAATAGGCTACAGCATAAAAACCTGTCACTATGCTTTCATCCCAGAAAATATCTGTAGTTCATTTAATAGTAGCAGTAATAACATTTCTCAACAATTTTAGAAACATTTCTTCTGAAATAAGACAAATAATTCATCAAAACAAGCTATAAAGTAACTACCTATAACATGGTAAATAATTGCTTTAACTGCCTCCCTTCTAGAATCAATATGCTCAAAATTATCAAGTATAAATATTTGAATTTATCTGACAAAATCCAAATTATTTATGGTGAATCAATAATGTTACACATCCTTCAAAGAACTCTTTTTTTTTTCCATTGAACTCTTTCTAGCAAGTAGTGGTGAAAAATAAGTTTTCACATGAAACATTATGTATGTATTTTAGGCCTAAAACCTTATACATACATTAACCTTGATGTGTGTATTATCTTTTTTCTAAAAATACAAATCAGTGTGAGGAAATTAACTATTAACTTTGAGAACCACATGATATAGTGATATGAACCACATTATTATGGAATATTCAAAATGAAAGCTAGAGTTTCCATATATAAAAAATTTCTTGGATGCCCCAGCAACAAAGATTAATTCAAAGCAACCATAGAAGAGATCATTTTTTAAACAAACCCTTTCATAAGTTATGAAGCTTTTTGAGATTGCTTTCTTTTTTTTTAAGAAGATAGGCTTCCTTTTTTAAAAAAAAAAGAAAAAGGATTTATTTATTTATTTGAAAGGCAGAGTTACAGAGAGGCAGAGCCAGAGAGAGGTCTTGCATCCCTGGTTCACTTCCCCAAATGGAGTAATAACCAAAGCTTGGCTGGTCTGAACCCAGGAGCTCCTTCCGGGTCTCCCATATGAGTGCAGGGGCCCAAGGACTTGGGCCAGCTTCTACTGATTTCCTAGGCCATAGCAGAGAGCTGGATTAGAAATTGAGCAGCCAGAACTAGAACCAGCACCCATATGGGATGCCAGCACTGCAGGTGGTGGCTTTACTTGCTCTGCCACAGCGCCAGTCCCTACAATGCTTTCTTACTATTTATTTTAATTATTTATTTTATATTTCCATCCTCATTATGTAAATATAAGCTATATACTTATAAATGATATGTAACCCAATGTTAAAGCATTCTTTCTTTTTACTTTCTTTCGTTTTTATTTTGATAAAAGAAGAAAGAAAAAAAATGTTCTTTATTTTCCTGGAAAATTGGATAATTTTCTTTGTGTGAATATCTGACCAATTCAGTTCTTAGTTACCACGTATTTAGCACATAACACTCCACAAGACTATATAGTACAAGGTAAGTGAAAACAACTATAAAAACAACCCAAATATTTTTTTTTAACTTTTATTTAATGAATATAAATTTCCAAAGTACGATTTATGGATTACAATGGCTTCCCCCCCATACCGTCCCTCCCACCCACAACCCTCCCCTTTCCCACTCCCTCTCCCCTTCCATTCACATCAAGATTCATTTTCGATTATCTTAATATACAGAAGATCAGCTTAGTATACATTAAGTAAGGATTTCAACAGTTTGCTCCCACACAGAAACATAAAGTGAAAAATAATAGATGAATTTTTTTAAATGATGAAGAAATCAGATCAGACCTATTGTCATGTTTAATCCCAGTGAGAGTCAAGTTGGGAGTTGATAATTTCTTTTTTTTTTTTTTTTACAGAGGATCAGTTTAGTATGCATTAAGTAAAGATTTCAACAGTTAGCACACCCATAGAAACACAAAGTGAAATATATTGTTTGAGTACTCGTTATAGCATGAAATCTCAATGCACAGCACATTAAGGATAGAGATCCTACATGAGGAGTAAGTGCACAGTGACTCCTGTTGTTGACTTTACCAATTGACACTCCTGTCTATGGCATCAGTAATCTCCCTATGCTCCAGTCATGAGTTTCCAAGGCTATGGAAGCCCTCTGAGTTCTCCGATTCTTATCTTGTTTAGACAAGGTCATAGTCAAAGTGGAGGTTCTCTCCTCCCTTAAGAGAAAGGTACCTCCTTCTTTGAAGACCTGTTCTTTCCACTGGGATCTCACTCACAGAGATCTTTTGCCAGAGTGTTTTGGCTTTCCATGCCTGAAATACTCTCATGGGCTTTTCAGCCAGATCCGAATGCCTTTAGGGCTGATTCTGAGGCCAGAGTGCTATTTAGGACATCTGCCATTCTATGAGTCTGCTGAGTATCTCACTTCCCATGTTGGATCACTCTCTCCTTTATTTATTCTATCGGTTAGTGTTAGCAGGTACTAGACTTGTTTATGTGCTCCTTTGACTCTTAGTCCTTTCATTATGATCAATTGTGAACTGAAATTGATCACTTGGAATAGTGAGATGGCATTGGTACATGCCACCTTGATGGGATTGAATTGGAATCCCCTGGTATGTTTCTAACTCTACCATTTGGGGCAAGTCAGCTTGAGCATGTCCCAAATTATACATCTCTTCCCTCTCTTATTCCCACTCTTATGTTTAACAGGGATCACATTTCAGTTAATTTTCAACACTTAAGAATAACTGTGTATTAATTACAGAATTAAACCAGTCATATTAAGTAGAACAGACAAAAAAACTACTAAGAGGGATAATGTATTAAGTTGTTCATTAACAGTCAGGGCTATGCTGATCAAGTCACCGTTTCCCATAGTGTCCATTTCACTTCAACAGGTTTCCTTTTTGGTGTTCAGTCAGTTGTCACCAATCAGGGAGAACATATGGTATTTGTCCCTTTGGGACTGGCTTATTTCACTCAGCATGATGTTTTCCAGATTCCTCCATTTTGTTGCAAATGACTGGATTTCATTGTTTCTTACTGCGGTATAGTATTCTAAAGAGTACATGTCCCATAATTTCTTTATCCAGTCTACCGTTGATGGGCATTTAGGTTGGTTCCAGGTCTTAGCTATTGTGAATTGAGCTGCAATAAACATTAGGCTGCAGACCGCTTTTCTGTTTGCCAATTTAAATTCCTTTGGGTAAATTCCAAGGAGTGGGATGGCTGGGTCGAACGGTAGGGTTATCTTCTGGTTTCTGAGGAATCTCCAGACTGACTTCCATAGTGGCTTGACCAGTTTGCATTCCCACCAACAGTGGGTTAGTGTCCCTTTTTCCCCACATCCTCGCCAGCATCTGTTGTTGGTAGATTTCTGCATGTGAGCCATTCTAACCGGGGTGAGGTGAAACCTCATTGTGGTTTTGATTTGCATTTCCCTGATTGCTAATGACCTTGAACATTTTTTCATGTGCCTGTTGGCCATTTGGATTTCCTCTTTTGAAAAATGTCTATTGAGTTCCTTGGCCCATCTCTTAAGTGGGTTGTTGGTTTTGTTTTTGTGGAGTTTCTTGATCTCTTTGTAGATTCTGGTTATTAACCCTTTATCTGTTGCATAGTTTGCAAATATTTTTTCCCATTCTGTCGGTTGTCTCTTCACTCTCCTGACTGTTTCTTTTGCAGTACAGAAACTTCTCAATTTGATGCAATCCCAATAGTTGATTTTGGCTTTGCCTGCCTGTGCCTCCCGGGTCTTTTCCAGAAATTCTTTGCCTGTGCCAATATCTTGAAGAACCCAAATATTTTTTTAAAAAAATCTGTTTGTTTGAAAGGCAGAATGGCATACACACACACAGAGACAGAGAAAGAGAATCTTCTATCCATTGGTTCAATCCCCAAATAGCTACAGCAGTCAGGGCCAGGCTAGGCCAAAGCGAAGACCCAAGATTCCATGTGGGTGACAAGGGTCCAACTACTTGAGCCATCTTCCACTGCCCTCCCAGGCACATTAGTAGGGAGCAGGATGAGAACTGGAGTAGCTGTGACTCCTACCTGAGCTCTGATGGGGGATGCTAGCTTTGCAGTTGGAGGTTCCACCTGCTGCACCACAGCACTGGCCCACCAACGTAATCAATTCTCATATCAATAGCTTAAAAATACATGTACTCATTTTTGCTCTTATACCACCATTCTGTTCTCAACATTGCTGCCTGTTGGAGTAAGATGTCAAAATCAGAAACACTATCATGTCAAACTGAAAACTATCAGTGTACTATCACTACTGTTAAAGTAAAATTCTATGTTTAGTATGAACTATAAATTTCAGTATGATCTGGTCCAATCTCAGATCATGCTCATATCGCCTATCTCTCTTCGGATTGATAACATGCCCACCATTTTGTCCTTTTTGCGTTGCAGTGAGATATCCAATCCATTCTGTTTTCAGGGCCTCTGCACTTGCAGCCTTCACCCCTTCCTCTTTTTGATTTCAGTAGCTTTGATTCCTTTTCAGCTTAAGTGTTCTGCCACAGAGACATCTCCCTTGATTGCCAGCATCCTGTTTCTCTTTCTACACCCTCTACATTTCCTATATAGTCCTCTATCCAATATGTAATTTTGTGCAACCTTGCAGAAATTCTTGTCTCCCACACTAGACTATATGCTCAGTGAAGGCAGAAATCATATCTGCTACATTTTTAGCACTTCACATACCCAACAAATGTCTTGAATGAATGAACAACTTGTTGGTTGACTACAAGTTGTTTCCCGAAAGTCCCCATTCCACTCACATCCTCACTCTTTTGGTCTATGTTGGCTTCTTCCCCATCAACTTTTAAACATATATTTGCCTTACCCGAGATCAACCCTTTACTATAGTCTGCCTCTGGGTTTACAGAACCTCCCTCCTCATAGAATGTCACTTCTTTTCTTTCATGGCCATGTTTCTTCACCAAATAGCATCTTCCTAAAGCTTCAATTTTGTCTTCATCCATTCACAACCTGCTCTTTTAAGCTTTGCTTTCTTCCCCATAGTAAAAATCTCAGATGCTAACAATTTGCTGTAGTTGAAAAAAATAATCAATTAGTCTCTTCTATAGTGGAATCCACCCAGATTTTCGCCACATTAGGAATCAACTGCCTCCATTTTTCTTTCTTCACTGTAAGAGATTTAAGTAATTAAGTTCATGTATTTATGTTGCTGTAATTAATAATTCTGTTGTAATTAATAATTTATGTTGTGTTCTTATACTCTAATATAAAAAGTTTTTATATTGTCACTAAAATTTTTATATGTACAGATGTCCACTTTTCTTATGATCTGATGTGCTAAAATTGAACTAATGTGATTAAACATAGATTTCTTTTTTTTAACTTTTATTTAATGAATATAAATTTCCAAAGTACAGATTATGGATTACAATGGCTTACCCCCATAATGTCCCTCCAACCCACAACCCTCCCCTTTCCCACTCCCTCTCCCCTTCCATTCACATCAAGATTCATTTTCAATTCTCTTTATATACAGAATATCAGTTTAGCGTACATTAAGTAAAGATTTCAACAGTTTGCTCCCACACAGAAACATAAAGTGAAAAATACTGTTTGAGTACTAGTTATAGCATTAAATCACAATGTACAGCACACTAAGGACAAAGATCCTACATGAGGAGTAAGTGCACAGTGACTCCTGTTGTTGACTTCACAAATTGACACTCTTGTTTATGGCGTCAGTAATCACCCTAGACTCTTGTCATGAGCTGCCAAGGCTATGGAAGCCCCCTGAGTTCACTGACTCTGATCATATTTAGACAAGGTCATAGTAAAAGTGGAAGTTCTCTCCTCCCTTCAGAGAAAGGTACCTCCTTCTTTGATGACCTGTTCTTTCCACTGGGATCTCACTCACAGAGATCTTTCATTTAGGTCTTTTTTTGTTTTTGCCAGAGTGTTTTGGCTTTTCATGCCTGTAATACTCTCATGGGCTTTTCAGCCAGATCTGCGTGCCTTAAGGGCTGATTCTGAGGCCAGAGTGCTGTTTAGGACATCTGCCATTCTATGGGTCTGCTGTGTATCTCGCTTCCCATTAAACATAGATTTCACTATCTTACTTCTTCAAAAATGGTAAGAATACCCTCATGCACTTAATATTTTACTTTTTTTAGGTTCTATCCTTAAAATAAATTTCTAGGAGTAGGAATATTGGGTCAAAGAAAATAACTATGCTTATAGCTCTTGAAATGTACCATCAGAGGGGACGGCACTGTGGTTTAGCAGGCAAAGCCACTGCCTGCAGCACTGACATTTCATATGGGTGCCAGTTTGAATCCCAGCTGCTCCACCTCTGATCCAGAGAAGCTCCTGGCTCCTGGCTTCGGATTGGTGCAGCTCCAGCTGTGTGGCCAACTGGGGAGTGAGCCAGGAGATGGAATATCTTTCTCTGCTTCTCTCTCTGTATCTCTGCTTTTCAAATGAATAATAAATCTTTTTTTAAAAAGAGAAATATACCACCAATTTTCTTTCTTTTTCTGTTTAGAGAGAGAGAGAAAGGTCTTCCTTCCGTTGGTTCACCCCCCAAATGGTCGCTACAGCCAGCGTGCTGCACCGATCCGAAGCCAGGAGCCAGGTGCTTCCTCCTGGTCTCCCATGCGGTTGCAAGGCCCAAGCACTTGGGCCATCCTCCACTGCCTTCCTGGGCCACAGCAGAGAGCTGGACTGGAAGAGAAACAACAGGGACAGAATCCAGCACCCCAACTGGGACTAGAACCCAGAGTGCCGGCACCGCAGACAGAGGATTAGCCTAGTGAGCCGGGGCACCTGCCAATTTTCAATGCAAATCATTATCATTTGAATATGCCAGATTCACTGTATCTTTGTCAGTGACTTGTCTCCATTCTAATTCTCTTTGATTTTTCTATTGATTCCTTGGTCATCCCACCTCAAAAGCGCCTCCTTAATTCATACTATGTTATTGTGGTTTTTCCTCAGTTACTTTTACCACAATTGTCTCTTCTCCCCAGGCTTATTTCTAATTTTACCATCTCTCCCTGACATTCCTTATAATTGCATTTGCTCTTGCAGGCTCAAATATTTATGACTGAAGTTGACTTGAGAAGCTTACAAAACAGTTTCTTTTTTGTTTTGCTATTGTTTATTTGAAATACTTGTGGGAAAAGTTTAAAATTTTTAATCATCTTTTTATTTAATTATTTATTTGAGAAGTAGAGCAAAAGAGAAAGGGACAAAGACAGAGAAAAGGAGAGAGAGAGACTATTCCATCTGTTGTTCATTCCCTAAATGCCTGTAACAGCAAGGGCTAGGCCAGACCTAAGCCAGAAGCCAGGAACTAAATATAGGTCTCCAACAAGGGTGTCAGGGACCCAGGTAATTGAGCCATCATCTGCTGCCTCCCAGAATGCATTAGGAAGTTAGATCAGAAGAAACAGAGTATCCAGGATTCAAATCAACACTACAGAATGAGATGCCAGTATCCCGAGTGTTACCCTAACGGACTGCACCGCAATACCCATCTCTAAATCAATTTAAATATAATGCAGGATAAATTGAAACTAGGGATACAAGACATGGTATAGTTAATGAAATAATACAATTGTAATTATAAATGAGAGTCATAAGACTATGAAGAACTCTAGAAAAGTTGCATTTGATGCATGTCTATAAGCATCTGAAAATGAACTCTGAAATTAAGACATTCCATTTTCTCAGTTCACTGAAGTGGTATATAAGGATCCTTCAGAAAGTTCATGCAAAATATACATTTTTCTCCTAATACAGTTTTCCTTGAACTTGTTGAAGTCCACTCAGACAGATACAGAGAACCCTTTCCCTTTACAGAAGGCTAGCACCACCCCACCCCGAAAACCCAAGTAGCCTAATGGAACTCTGATGAGACTGAGAAGGGTAGGTAAATGCAATCCTGTGGATGCTGTTCAGAGATCTGGGAACCAGGAGCGGGTCCTGGGGTATGAGTTCATTAATTCAGTAAGTTTGCTTGTGTTGCTCACAATTCATTCTCATAGAATCTATCAGTGATTTTTCAGAAGACAAGCTAAGTAGAGATGGGGTAACCTGATCCAGACCCACACCCTGACCACCTTGATACTGGCTTAGACCAGGAGTGATTTCAGTATACTCAGTTTATGGCTCTCAACCTCCCAACTTCCAAGCAGAATTATTCTCCAGAAGATGAGCTCGCTTTCTCTCTCTCTCTCTCTCTCTCTCTCTCTCTCTCTCATACACACACACACAGAGAGAGAGAGAGAGAGAGAGAGAGAGAGAGAGAGAGAGAGAGACCACAGCAAGTGAGATGTATAGTGGTGATTTAGCGCTGAGCTGGGAAAAGAGCTACATTCATGGCAGCCCAGATGATGTGAGCCAAGATTCTGAAGAAAGGAGAGATCCTAAGGACCTTGCAGAATCTAATTACTCACAAAAAGAGAATGTAAGGGAACCATTCAATGAGAATCTGAAAGAGACAAACAGCTAAAGAGCAAAGTAGATGAAGACCATTGAGCTGTGCATCCTAAAAGGTGCTGCATGGGATTTCTGTGCATCTTCCCTTCCCAAATCCACCTGGAGTTTGTTCCTGCTTCTTGGATCAAACAGTTCCTAAGAAGGGTACAAGCCAAGCACACTCATACATTGAAATAATTTGTAGGGAAAAATATGCTGTCAAAGAGTACTTATGACTGGAAAAATGCTTCTGATACATTTGAGAAATGGCAGGACAATATCTCAACTGGGTTTTTTTTATTTATTTTTATTTATTTATTTATTTTTTATTTTTTGACAGGCAGAGTGGACAGTGAGAGAGAGAGACAGAGAGAAAGGTCCTCCTTTGCTGTTGGTTCACCATCCAATGACCGCCGCGGCCGGCGTGCTGCAGCCCGCGCACCGCGCTGATCCGAAGACAGGAGCCAGGTGCTTCTCCTGATCTCCCATGGGGTGCAGGGCCCAAGCACTTTGCCCATCCTCCACTGCACTCCCTGGCCACAGCAGAGAGCTGGCCTGGAAGAGGGGCAACCGGGACAGAATCTGGTGCCCCAACCGGGACTAGAATCCGGTGTGCTGGCGCCGCAAGGCGGAGGATTAGCCTCGTGAGCCACGGCGCCGGCCTCAACTGGGTTTTAAATACACACGTGCATACATTCTTGGAGACCTGGAGCATGGTCACACATATGGTGACTCAACAAGCCACAGAGGTGGGCAGCTCGATACCGGCATCATTAAAGGCAGGAATGGCATCTACTTTGTTTCTAATTTTTAACTTCATAAATTGAGAGCTCATGGAATAGATTATGACTTCACAGTGGAATGTGCCACGAGATTGTACACGTGCAGACATTGGGTAACAGATGAGCATGTTTGTGATGGAGTCACTCACATTATCACACAGCAGCATGCCACCAATCTCTGCGCTGGGTTGAGCATTGCTCAGTTTTAAATTCTACTTATTCTTTGTCATCTATAGTTTAATGTCTATCCACAGCAGACCATTAGTTAAGTATAGGGAAATAAAAAACACTGATGTTGAAATGCAAGTTAATGAGAAACAAACAGACCAGGGAGGAAAAGAGTGAGATAACATTTCCGATTTGCATCAGGGTGATTTCCACCAGATCCACATGCTAAGTTCAGTTGATCAAGATGTCTCTGGGGCTTTCAAAACAGAGAAAACATTGTTATAATGACACCAGGTTGCCTTTCATTGATCAGAAATTAAGACACCCCAAACCCCACATTTTTTCCTGAGTAATTCTCAGGAAATTCTCAGAAATTCTCCCCTTTATTTCATCATTTGGATTCAAGCATAAAGTTATTTTTTAAAACTAATTTATGTTTTTAAATGCAAAGTAGGTTTGGAAATATTAGATAATGAAAACATGTTTCTGTCTCATTTTGATACCATAAACACAGATTTTAATATGTGTGTATTAATACATATTTGGTCTCAAAGCTGTTATGTTATTTAAATATTTATTTGTCAACACAATGTATTTGTTCTTACACAGTGGGAATAAGTTGAAGAACATGCTTCCTTTGGACAGATTGCTGAAGCCAGGCTACACATTTTTCCTGTATATTAAGAACGAATTGAATGACACTATTTTTAAAGGCCTCTTCCCACTCTGAAATTCCTTGGTTATGAGGAAAGAGGACCAGGTATGGTGAACTCACAACTCCCCACATGCCAAATTTAAATATGTGTGTGTGTGTGTGTGTGTGTGTGTGTGTTTGTACATCTTCCCTAATGCTCTCTCTAGGGTCTAAGTGTCTTTAAAGACCAACAGAGATAATTTAAAATATCAATGAAGTACAAACAAAGCACAGAAAATTAAAAAGCAAAATAACTTTTGCTATAATTTGGGCTATTGTGTAATGCTTAAGCAAGCTGAACCTGCAGCCTCTGATTCTCCTTTCTCAAGTTCTACCTCTTAGAGGAAGCCCCTCTCAACTTTTAGTTGCTTCTCTTCTTAAAAATCTTCTTACTTGGTGGCGCTGCAGGTCACTTAGCTAATCCTCCACCTGCGGTGCCAGCACCCCAGGTTCTAGTCCTGGTTGGGGCGCCGGATTCTGTCTCGGTTGCTCCTCTTCCAGTCCAGCTCTCTGCTGTGGCCCAGGAGGGTAGGGGAGGATGGCCCAAGTACTTGGGTCCTGCACCCACATGGGAGACCAGGAGGAAGCACCTGGCTCCTGGCTTTGGATCAGAGCAGCGCTCTGGCTGTGGCGGCCATTTGGGGGGTGAACCAACGGAAGGAAGACCTTTCTTTCTGTCTCTCTCTCACTGTCTAACTCTGCCTATCAAAAAAAAAAATCTTCCTACCTGTAAATAATATGCTCTTCTTACTTGGAGTTTTCATCTATAAGTATCATCTGTTGATCTCCTACTAGGGAACTTACAATTTAGCTTTCATCACTAGCAAGAACTCCTTCCCCAACTTAGCATGCCACGAATAAGCATATACTACCTATGCCTCATCTTCACAATATTCTCCACTATATCCAAACCAAAAGAAATCAGTATATGAAAGAGTTACTGTACCCTTATGTTCATTACAGCTCAATTCACAATAGCTAAGATCAAGTTTTACAGAGTCACAATGTAACTCTAGCCTTATTATCTTTTTTTAAAATTTTATTTAAGTTATGCAAGTTTCATGCATTTAATATATACAGGTTTGAGAAAATAGTGATACTTCCCACCCATACTCCAATCCTTCTTTCTTCTCCTCCTCCCATTTCTACCCACTTTTAATATTTACAAAGATCTATTTTAACTTTACTTAATGATCATAAGGTGAACCCTACACTAAGTGAATAATATGGAGAAAATAATATGGAGAAAAAACACCGTTCTTCACATAGAGACAAGGGCTGTAGACAATCATCAAATCTCAGTGTCCATTTCACTCCAATACATTACATTTTAGGTACTCTATTAGTTTTACCTGATCAGGGAAAGCATATGATATCTGTCTTTTTAGGGCTGGCTTAGTTCACTAAGTATGATGCTTTCTAATTGTATCCATTTTGTTGCAAAAGACAGGATTTCCTTTTTTTTAATTTTTATAGCTGATTGTACTCCATAGTGTATGTATACCATAATTTCTTTATCCAGTCATCAATTGATGGAATGTTCTGTTCAATGGCTGCCAAAACTGTGGCACCCAGATGAGCTATAGACAAAAACAGAAATTTCAATGGAAATTTTAAACAAATTAGAAGATCCTGGAGCATTTCTTTTTATAATGACTTATTTGTTTATTTAAAAATCAGAGACAGAAAAGGAAAGAGAGTGAGAGAGAGAGAGAGAGAGATCTTCCAGTCGCTGGTTCACTCCCTAAATGACACCAATGACCAGCACTGGACCAGGCATAAGCCAGGAGACCTCTGGGTCTCCCACAAGGGTACAGGAGCCCAGAGACTTGAGCCATCCTCCACTGCTTTCCCAGGTGCTTTAGCATGGAGCTGGATCAGAAGTGGAGTAGCAGGGATTCGAACCAGTGATCATATGGGATGCTGGTATAGCAGGCCACAACTTAACTCACCGGGCCCTGACAAGGGGGCCCTGAAGCATTTCTTCAGGTAATTGGAAGATGTGAACTCTGTAATTAACACACATTTATTCTTAGCTGTTGAAATTTAACTGAAAAGTGATCCCTGTTAAATATAAGAGTGGGAATAAGAGAGGGAGGAGATGTACAATTTGGGATATGCTTAATCAGTCTTGCCCAAATGGTGGTGTTAGAAATGTGCCAAGGGATTCCAATTCAATCCCATCAAGGTGGCATGTACCAATGCCATCTCACTAGTCCAAGTGATCAATTTCTGTTCACAGTTGATCACACTGATAGGTCTAAGAGTCAAAGGGATCACACAAACAAGACTAGTGTCTGCTAATACTAACTGATAGAATAAAAAAGGGAGATAACAATCCAACATGGGAAGTGGGATACACAGTAGACTCATAGAATGGCAGATGTCCTAAACAGCACTCTGGCCTCAGAATCAGCCCTTAAGGCATTCAGATCTGGCTAAAGAGCCCATGAGAGTATTTTAGGCATGAAATCCAAGACACTCTGCCAAAAAAAAAAAAAAAAACAAAAAAAAAAACAAAAAAAAACACAAAACCCTAAATGAAAGATCTCTGTGAGTAGGATCCCAACAGGAAAAATGGGCCATCAAAGAAGGAGGTACCTTTCTCTGAAGGGAGGAGAGAACTTCCACTTTGACTATGACCTTGTCTAAACAAGATAAGAGTCGGAGAACTCAAGAGGCTTCCATAGCCTTGGCAACTCATGACTAGAGCCTAGGGAGATTTCTGACGCCATAAACAAGAGTGTCAATTTGTGAAGTCAACAACAGGAGTCACTGTGCACTTACTCCTCATGTGGGATCTCTGTCCTTAATGTGTTGTCCAATGTGAATTAATGCTATAACTAGTACACAAACAGTATTTTACACTTTATATTCTGTGTGGGTGCAAACTGATGAAATTTCTACTTAATATATACTAAATTGATCTTCTGTATATAAAGATAATTGAAAATGAATCTTGATGTGAATGGAATGGGAGAGAGAGCAGGTGATGGGAGGGGTGCGGGTGGGAGGGAAGTTATGGGGGGGAATCCATTGTAATACATAAACTGTACTTTGGAAAATTATATTTACTAAATAAAAGTTTTTAAAAAAAGAAATGAAGCAAGGGGTAAGCAGAAACATGGCTTTATCAGAACAACCCTAAAAATAAAACACGTTCAGAGCAAGAGATAGAAGTGGTCCAATCAAAGCAAAAGCAGACGAGTTGAGAGCAAAGATCATGACAACATTTCTGGGATGCTCAAGGCATCTCTCTTGTTGAAGTTCTGGAGTCAAAGAGCAATGCCATCTGCTAAACTTGAGATTTTGTTTCCAGAAGGGAAGTCAGAGCTGTAACAGAAAAAACAATCCAGGAAACTTTCACCACCAAAACAATGCTCCAGCTTCCTTCACCACTGTAGCAATGCTCCTGGCCACTCTTCTCATCAAAGGAGGGCAATTTTGCAAAAGTTTCCATGGGAAATCATTAGGCATCTACCTTATAGTCTGAATTGGATTCCTCTTGACTTGTTTATTTTCTAATCTTATAAAGAAAACCTTGAAAAAGCTTCTGTTTTTCTTCAGTTCATACTCATAGTGTAACAAAGGCTGCACTGGAAGACGGAAATTTCGGGGACCCTCAGTTCTTCAGGGATGCACTGTGTGACTAGGATGACTGCTTACAAAAGTGTCTTGAGGGACCAGTGCTGTGGTGTAGTGGGTAAAGCCGCCACCTGTGGTGCCGGCATCCTATTTGGGTGCTGGTTTGAGTCCTGGCTGTCCCACTTCCAATCCAGCTCTCTGCTATGGCCTGGGAAAGCAGTCGAAGATGGCTCACAGCCTTGTATTCCTGCACCTGTGTGGAGGACCCGGAGGAGGCTCTTGGCTCCTGGCTTCAGATCGGCACAGCTCCAGCCATTGCAGCCATCTGGGGAGTGAACCAGTGGATGGAAGACCTGTATCTCTCTCTCTGCCTCTCCTTCCCCTCCGGGGGGGAACTCTGACTTTCAAATAAACAAATAAATCTTTTTTTAAAAAAGTGTCTTGAACTTGATGGAGCTTATGTTGAGAAATAGTGTGTACATCTTCAGTTTTGTCTTTTGAACTAAATGTTTTGTATCCACTTTTTGGCGTTGCCCTCATAAAGTACAGAATAGTACCTAGCACCTAGTAAGCATTCAATGCATCAATGAAACTATTAACACTGTTAGTCACATTAGTACTATTATCACAATATAAAGCAACTCAGTTTTTGTAGTTTTTTAGCTAAATAAAATTCCAACACAATGGCTTACCTTTGTTGAGAGGACTGAGAGCTGTGCTTCAGTCTCCTCTAATTTTATGTGATGGAATAGACCTGTCAACATTCTAAACAGCTTCTAATTAAAAGTACATAAAAATGTCTTTCCTTGCAACTTCATGAAGGAAAGTGAAATTCCCAAAGAGGTTGTAAGTTTTCAACACTCTCGCTAGAAAGTGAGAAATAGTCATAAGTACTTTCTGGACAGGTTAACTGTGGCTGCTAACAGCCCAAGGAGTGGACACCTTGTTTATGTAAGTTGCCATTCACCAAAGGAAAGTCCGGCTGGAAGTCAGCTCCTTTCTGTCCTCAAATTTCATGTGCTTAAGCATAACAGTTGTGTTGAACACACAGAACCATCAATAGAACATGCAGCATTTCAATAAAAAGATTTGCATGACAAGTGTAGCAAAAGGATTTGAGAAAAAAGGGGGAATAATCTTTCTGAGATTGACTGTCAAGAACTTACCAACTTTAAAAATGTGTAGCAAACAAAAGATCCATCAAATTCTACCTCACTAGTGAGAAGAAACTCTTGATTCAATACCTTACATGCATAATCTATTTTGCTGTATCTAAAGCAACCATGCCATCCAAGATACCTCCGCTAAGTCCCATATCCAGAACACACAGAGAAAGCAGGTTAACTACCTGCTCCTTTTTTTCTCCTGGTGCTTGAATGTGTTTCTATGTGCCTTTTTGTGTGCTCAAGGACTGTTACTCGAACTTGATAATGTGTTTCTCAGTTGGAAGCTTTCTGGACACAGAGAAAGGCAGGCACCGATCGCCAATCAAGACACTCAGGTTCAAGCTCACTGCCTCCCACTTAGCACTCTGTCTGCCAACCAGAAAATAATTTGTTTGAGCCTCTAAGGCTTACAGTTATTTATTCTTTATCCTTGATTTTTCAGAGCAGCCCCACTGCTACCAGTGACCCTTACTAAAAGCAGACAGCATTGGAGAAGGACAAAATTCTGATGCTGTGCTTACTTTTAGCAACTGTAGCAAAGCTTTGCCAGGGCTGGCCCTTGATCCTGCAGCTCATGTAGGCTCAGCATTCAGCAGTGCAAGGCAGCTTTAATCTAATTCTCACTTCATCTCCACACCTCCACCCCCACCCTGGCTTTCTCCTTAGGACAAGTCTCAGGGAAATAAAAAAAAAAAGGAAGGAAAGAGAGGTAGAAAGGAAGGAAGTCATAGGCCTTGCATGTCATCACACAAAAATGCACCTGCTAATTACCACGGCTGTAATTCTTGATCCAGCCAAACTGCAGGTAAGCAATGACTTGACTTGGGGGCAGTCTCTGCTTAACCCCTGCTTTGTTTCACCACCTCTTCAGCACGTTCCCACTTCTTCAACAGCAGTTATCTCTCAATGGTAATAATGGACTTGCTGCCCAAGAGAAAGAATCCCTGGGGAGGCACCCTGGGGAGGGGCTCTGGAGCCAATGGCCCAAACAAGCTTGGGATGCGTCCTGACTTCTCAGGGTTGAGAAAAAGAAGCCCAGCATATTTCATCTCAGCTGTTTAAAAGATTTAATGATGTTTGAAATCACAACCGTGGACAAGAGACAGTGGCAATTTGGTCACTTCTCAGTCAAATAATAAGCTTCCTGAATCCAGAAATGCTTAAGTCTTCTTATCATGGGGCTACTTTTCTTTTTTAAATGGACACATGAGGTCTGGTTTGTGAGAGCTTGATATTGCACTTTGGAGGGTTGTTTACATGTGCATTCAATGTATTTACATATTTGAAACAACCTCAACATCCATTAGAAAGAAATTCTGGGGCTGGCACTCACTGTGGCATCCCAGATTAAGCCATGGCTGGTATTAAGCAGTGCTGGCCTCCCATATGGCAGCTTCAGCCATAGCAATCATTCGGGAAGTGAACCAGAGGATGGATGACTCTCTACGTGTGTCTCTCCTTCTCTCTCCACAACTCTTTCAAATAAAATTTTTAACAAAAGAAAGAAATATAATATTGTCAAAGAAATCTAAAGGTATTTTAGATAAACATTGTTAATGTTTTGAAATTAATCAATGAGTCTCTTGAAAGCTTCTTATGATAATTCTAAATTATTTTTTAAGATTTATTTATTTATTTAAAAGGTAGAGTTATAGAGGGCTCGGGGGAGAGTCAGAGAGAAAGAGATCTTCCATCTATTGGCTCACTCCCCAAAATAGCCACAAAGGTAAGAACTGAGCTGATCAGGAGTCAAGAGCCAGGATCTTCTTTTGGGTCTCTCACACGGGTGCAGAGGCCCAATGTCTTGAGCCATCTTTCCACTGCTTTCCCAGGACATAGCAGAGCTGGATGGGAAGAGGAGCAGCCGGGACACAAAACCAGCACCCATATGGGATGCCAGCACTGCAGGCAGCAGCTTAACCCGCTATGCCACGGGGCAGCCTAAATCACTATTATCATCAAAAGATACCAATTTTTAAATGATCAAATGCCCTCTACCATAAATTCTTATTTGTTGCAGTCCAGCTTAGAATTTAGAATTCACAACTATGTATCATAAGTACTTGTTGAGGCAAAATCAGTTACACAACCTTTTAATAATTTTAATAATTTCTACGCTCACATTGAGAGTATAAAAGTGGGGAGACTAACTCTGAAGAGAAGCTTAATGTCAATGGATCCCTGTTTTCTCCTCCCAAGAGGATAACGAATCTGCCTCCTGTGCCCAAGCTTGGTGAGCCTCTCTTCTGCCAGAGTCCTGTTCGAGTGCGATCGTGTGGTGCAGCTGGAAGAGGGTGCTTGATGCTTGCCTGCAAGCACAGAGGGAACAGGGGCAAAAAACAAAGGACGCTTGCTGTACTCTAAACTTGACTATTGCGAAGTCTGCTTAGGCAAAGTGGACCACATGGAAAAGGAGGTCAAGTCCCAGCCCTTTGGAGTCCTGCGCAAAAGGCCCTCCAGGGACTCCAATAGAAGGGCATTCTGTGCAATGAACTGCTGGGAAAACAAGGATTATTCAGCTTGGAAAACAGAGAGCAATACAAAGGCCCAGAACATACGCCTTCATGTGCACAAAAGCACCCGCGCGCAGGATTGCAGCTGGCAGATGGAGAGGGACGCGCAGAGGGACACGGAATATGGGAGAGGGAAAAGGGAGGGTTGACTCATGTCTGGGACTTGGCACTCTGATTCCTAAAGTGAGATTTTGCTTGTGATTGAAAGTGACCGGGCCAGCGCTGCGGCTCAACAGACTAATCCTCCGCCTAGCAGCGCCGGCACACCAGGTTCTAGTCCCGGTCGGGGCACCAGATTCTGTCCCGGTTGCCCCTCTTCCAGGCCAGCTCTCTGCTGTGGCCAGGGAGTGCAGTGGAGGATGGCCCAAGTGCTTGGGCCCTGCACCCCATGGGAGACCAGGAGAAGCACCTGGCTCCTGGCTTCAGATCAGCGCAGTGCGCGCTGGCCGCGGCGGCCATTGGAGGGTGAACCAACGGCAAAGGAGGACCTTTCTCTCTCTCACACTGTCCACTCTGCCTGTAAAAAAAAAAAAAAAAAAAAAAAAAAAAAGTGACCATTGTGCTTTCTTTTACTTAAGACTGCTCAGAAAAGTCAGACTTGCCAGAGTTCACATTCAGGAAATGGGACAAGAGTAGCCAACAATAATATCCCAATCCCATCTTATAAGTTATGCTTATTTATAGCTGATTGTGTGTGATTATCTGATGCACAGAAAGGGACACAGCACAGTGGAAAAAACGAAGACTTCCAAACCTTGCAGGCTAAATTTCAAATCCGTGTTCCTCCTTTACTGGTTGTACAACCACAGCGTTCACTTTCCTTCTCTATAAAACGCCATGTCCCGAATTTGACTCGGGCTTAGTTTTTCCTGTAATACTCAGCTCAGTGTCTGAGGAGCCACAGGGGCCAACGCCGTGGCTCACTTGGTTAATCCTCCGCCTGCGGTGCCTGCATCCCATATGGGTGCTGGGTTCTAGTCCCGATTGCTCCTCTTCCAATCCAGCTCTCTGCTGTGGCCCAGGAAGACAGTGGAGGATGGCCCAAGTGCTTGGGCCCGTGCACCCGCATGGGAGACCAGGAAGAAGCTCCTGGATCCTGGCTTCAGATCAGTGCAGCGCCAGCCATAGCAGCCATTTGGGGAGTGAACCAACGGAAGAAAGACCTTTCTCTCTGTCTCTATCTCTCTCTCTCACTGTCTATAACTCAACCTGTCAAATAAAAAAAAAAAAAAAATAGAGGAGCCACAAACAAATATTTTAAGTGGCTAAGTGAAAAGAATCAACCTGGCTCCCCAATCTACTAAAATTAATAATTTCCATTGTTGGTAATGGCCCTATTTAGGTAAGTAGGTAGATTATTAGGTGCTGATGGATTAGTGGTTAGATGCTAATAGACTTCAAGTAAAGCTAAAAATAATATAAATTTTAGTCTAATAAAAACCATCAGTACCATTTATAAAAAAAGTAACAATGTGGAGCATGCACTGTGGCCTAGCAGGTAAAGCCTCCACTTGCGGCACCAGCATCTCATATGGGCGCCTGTTCAAATTCCAGCTGCTCCTCTTCTGATCCGGCTGCCTGCTATGGCCTGGGAAAGCAGTAGAAGATGGCCCAAGTGCTTGGGCTCCTGCACCCATGTAGGAGACCTGAAAGAAGCTCCTGGCTCCTGGCTTCAGATCAGCCCAGCTCCAGCTGTGGTGGCCATTTGGGAAGTGAGCCAGTGGATGGAAAATCTCTCTCTCTCTCCCCCTCTCTCTCTCTCTTTCTCTCTCTCTTTCTCTCCCTCTCCTTTTCTCCATCTGTAAATCTACCTCTCAAATAAATAATCTTTTTTAAAAATGCAACAATGCTAAGAGACATGTTAGAGCTATTGAATGCTGAGAGTCTTAACACAATCAAAAAGGTCCGTATTCCTGTTAAGAAAGCCTTACATATCTGGCTTCCTACAGGTGTTGTAGGTAGACTGAAAATTATTAAAATCTAAAAAAATTTTTTTCAGGAGAAAGAATCTTGTCTTGCCTAGAGAATAAATGGCTGAATGGTGACATAATGTCTTCATTAAGTGAAGGGTTATAGCAAGGTAGACAATTATTTAGTACTATGTAGAACTTTTCTGATTAAAGAGTTAAGGATGTCCAATGCACTTCAAGTCAACAAAAGTATATTATTGGACTTTGCTAGGAATCATTTTAAAGCACTGTTTGTACATTCAAATACCTGGGGTGACTGAGCAAGTTACTGCTTGGTTACCCTGTTAGGCTATAAGCACTAAGCAACAGTAAGGATTAATGTAAAGTGAAGAGCACACATCCTGTCTACAAGGTCAGTTGCTTGTAATTCCAGGTAATTGAGTCTTGTGCAAACGTGGGCCCGTATTTGCTAGAATTCCCAGCATTTAAGAGATACCTGGCCGGCGCCGCGGCTCACTAGGCTAATCCTCCGCCTTGCGGCGCCAGCACACTGGGTTCTAGTCCCGGTCGGGGCGCCAGATTCTGTCCCGGTTGCCCCTCTTCCAGGCCAGCTCTCTGCTGTGGCCAGGGAGTGCAGTGGAGGATGGCCCAAATACTTGAGTCCTGCACCCCATGGGAGACCAGGATAAGTACCTGGCTCCTGCCATCGGATCAGCGCGATGCGCTGGCTGCAGCGTGCCGGCCGCGGCGGCCATTGGAGGGTGAACCAACGGCAAAGGAAGACTTTTCTCTCTGTCTCTCTCTCTCTCACTGTCCACTCTGCCTGTCCAAAAAAAAAAAAAAAAAAAAAAAAAAAAGAGAGAGAGAGAGAGAGATACCTGACATTAAACATTTTATCTGAATTTCTAATTTTTTACTTAATGATTTTCATTTTATCTGTAAAATACAAAGACAATGGCAGGGAGACAGTAATGGTTTGCTCCCTATGTGCCCACAATAGCTGGGACTGGGCCAGGCTGAAGCCAGGGGCCCAGAAACTTAATCCAAGTCTCCCACATGGATGGCAAGGATTCAAGCGCGTGAGCCATCGCTTGCTGCCTCTCAGGGTGTACACTGGCAGGACACTGGAATCAGACATGGATCTGGGACTTGAGAGGCACTCCAAAATGGAATGCGGATGTCCCGAGTGGCATTTTAACCACTGAGCCAATTGCTTACACCCCTAAAAATGTTTACATTCTAAATGCCAGCAATCCTAATAAAGTCAAAGCAGAAACCCAGTGTGTAAGCCATACAAAACCATCCTTGGCTTATACCCAGTCAACACTCTTGATAATCCATATTGTTTATTTGTTGTTTTTGTTTTCCAGATAAGTATTAGTGACATTCAAACAGGAGAAGAGATTAGAGTAATCATTCACAAGTGTTTGACCTGCTAACAACCATCATGTTGGATTTTCAAAGATTTTTATACACCTCAAATCAATGCATACCATTTCCTTTCTTTTTCTGCTTCCTTTTTCTTCTTTTCTTGATCCTTCCCTCCATTTTCTTTCTTTCTTTCTTTCTTTCTTTCTTTCTTTCTTTCTTTCTTTCTTTCTTTCTTGTGTTCATTTTATTTTATTTGAAATGCAGAATAAAAGTGAGAAAGAGAAGCAGAGAGAATGAGAGAGAAGAGAAAGAGAAACAGAGACAGAAATCTTCCATCTACTAATTCATTCCTCAGATCCCACAACAGTTGGGGGCTGGAGTGATGCTCAAACTTTGAGCCAGGAATCCTTTCCAGGTCTTCCACATGGACAGCAGGGGCCCAGTTACTTGAACCATCATCCACTGGCTCCAGAATCTGTTTGTAGCAGGAAGCTCAAATCAGGAGCCAGGGATGGACATCGAATCCAGGTACTCCACTGTGGGATGGGGGTCTCTTACCTAGCTTATTAGGTGCTAAGCCAAACACCTGCCCCTCTGTCATTTTAAATATTTGGATTTTGCTACAACCTCATATTAATCTCAATGCTGGTGAACTTGGTTCTTTCAAAAGTATGCCTAGAAAATAATTAATCCTTTGAGCTTGAGGCTTCCACAGTCTACCCTTTGGTTCCTCCCTCTAGGAACATACCCTGTTGGGGTCACTATAGAGTAGTAAATATGAATCTGAATGCCCTGGCTGAGTTTCTCATTTCATGCTCTTCTTTATTCAGCTCCACCTAATCATGAGCGTGTCTGCGCGTGTGTTTTCCTGTGTGTTTGTGCTGGGAGGGGAGTGGCAGAGGAAATGTAAGTGGAGAGGGACATGTCTGGCATCCATCCAATGCACCAGCCCTATGTATAGGAGAAGGGAACTTCCAAATATCCACCATCAAAGAAGGAGGACAACGGGGAGAGGTGTGGTGGAGAGAGAGGCAAGACTTTATCCCAATGTAATAAATTTTGTTTAAATTCTTTTATTCCTCCTGCAGAAACTTTGTCATTAAAGTCACCCCTGAGTCTTTGATTCATATAGGAGCTCTTTTTGAGACTTTGATTGATATCAGAGCTCTTTTTCCTGGAGGAATTTCATGGGAAAAAAGAAAGGAAGACCTTTGGACTTTCCCTAATGGTATGAGCAGCATTAGACATAGTAACGTTTACCACGGAAGTCCCCAGAATGTTAGAAGAACTGACTAAAGACATCACAACCAAGTATGTGAGGTCATCTATTGTCTGTTTAAATGTGTACCTTTCTAGGGTGCCAGAGGTACCAGGCATTCTCTTGAGGAAACTTCAGGTCTGTGGTTGCCTTTCCATCCAAGTAGTGGCAGTGGCCCTGCGTGGAACATTTCCAAATTTATACTGTTTGCTTTCCTCAGGCCTCTGATACAAATCACATTTGGAGAGTATTACAAGTTTGCAATTAAATTGGGTTTGGAAAATAGTTATGCAGAGGAAAATGTGAAATGATATTCAGGTTGTACCATTGTATACCCACTGAGCAAAATCTATACACATTCCCAAAAAGGAAAAAAAAACTCTAAAAATGAAAATCAAGATTCTTCATATTAAAATAGTGCAGACAATGTAGTCTTAACTTTTGGAACAAAGAGATAAGCATAAATGAAATCACCATATGAGGTATTGTACTCCCACATTTATTGTAGTATCTAAAACATGGAATCAACCCAGGTGTCCAGCAACTGATGACTGGATAAAGAAAATGTAGTATATATACACAATGGAATATTACACAGCCACAAAAAAGAATGAAATCCTATTTTTTGCAACAAAATGGATGCAATTGAAAACCAATATGCTTAGTGAAATAAGGCAGTCCCAAAAAGACAAATATTATATGTCTTATCAGGTATGTGGCAGTTAATATTGAATACAAAAATAATGTATAGGAATGAAATGGAATCTTATAATATGATTGTTGTTTTTAGCCTTTGTTTATACTCTGTGGAACTGTGGTCTCCCTACTTTTTATTTGTTGAATATTATGGTTACTGGTGAATTAAGCCTGTGATTATAGACTGCATTTAAAATATATCTGCAAAAATTCAAGAAAAAAAGGAAGGAAAGAGGGAATTGAAGGAAGGAGGCGGGGAGAAAGGTTAGTATTGTTATCTTCTTAGAACTGTCGCTGTGAAATACATGAGATCTGTTCTCTTTATATTAACAAAAAAGGGAGAAGGGGGTGAGTGTAAGAAACAAAGCCAAGGAGATACCACCTGACTTTTCACTTAAATTAAAATGTCTGCTTCTGTATTTGGCACAAAGACATTTCAGATTCAAATTAGCAGGAAAAAAATCAAGCAGTATGATATTTGCTTTATTTTCTTAAATCTATGTAGTCAACAAGTGTTTGTTGTTAATTTCTAGAAACTAGTGTTATGATAGATGACCTATAACGTAGAAATAGCTGATAAACCATGACTCCCTCAGAAAGCATAAAACCAGTTAAAGCAGTGAGAACAAGACACGAATCCAACTGTTTGATGGAAACAAAAGCTTGGTTTGTTTAATTTATTGTAGGAAAAAATGAAATCCCAAGGAGCTGCATCCTAGAGTTACAGAGGGGTAGACCTCAGCATTCAATCTCAGCCTCTTACACACTGAGGCCCTCTTTGTTAAGTGTCACATCAACTAACCAGATTATGCATTGTGAGGATGTAGTTTCCTGGAGAAATAGGGCTTCCGCTGGGTCTGGAAGGATTTATCAGAGGCAATTATTCCTAAAGGATTGGGATAAAAATCCAAAAATGACTTCAGCAGATTTTGGTATGTCCTCTGATTGCATGCAAAATTGTAAATATAATTTCATTTTCTTGGAAGGTATAACAACGTTTATCAGAGTGTCAACCTCATTCTTGAAGCAAAAGATGGAAAAGATGCCCACAACAGGGCAGAGAACCTTAGGCAGATGTGGAGGAGAAGATCAATCCTTTGCATTGATAACAGCAGTGAAAGCAAAAACTCCAGGAAGAGGGGAGTGCTTCGGAGTTCCGAGGTGAAGGCAAAGTTGAGTAGGTAGACTCAGCTGAATGGGCGAGAGTTCTGAGTCCAAAGGGGAGGAAATAGAAGGCAACTTACAGGTTTGGGTTCGACTGCTTGTGTGATTCAGCACACATCGGGCAACAGTGAAAAGTAACTGGAGAGGACATTCATGTTGGAAGAGGAACTCTGACTTAGTGTTCATCCTGCAGACACTGGATTAAGACAGTCATTTCTTCATACTATATTTTGATGTTTTTAATTTCCTTATTGCTTTCAGAGTGTATGCAACACAGAAGTATGCAGTCACTTGGTAGGGCTCAGGCTGTGTATACACACAGGTGTGAAGTCCTCCTGCTTAAGTAGCATGGAAATGGTCCGTGTGCTTAAAACAAGTCCAGGACAAGCACTCCTGGATAGGGAGGGTTTCACTTCCATTTGTCAGCTATTCTTCTAAAAGCTTGAAAAACGAATTATTTTTCTCCCAAGAACAGCTAATTCTTCACTTAGAAACCAGCTTTCTTTTTTCACATGAAGTTCCCCTCCCACTGACCTCTACCGTGCCTTTGGCCAAGTTCTGGTTAACACAGGGCTGCTCCACGCCATGTCAAGAGTGACATGTCCTGACTGCCACATTTGCTGACAAATGTCAATCACAGTGTCTCAGAGCCACCCCACCGTGTCAGCCATCATCTAAACCACACTTTCCCAGGAACGCCTGAGTATGGCATCTTTGTTCTGTTTTCAGATAAACAGATCCAATTCCTCAACAAACAGACTGCTACAGTCCTTTTGATAACAGTGTAATAATTCAAAACAAATGATTCTCGGCTTTGATGATAGCACTTTTATGGGTCATGAATAAATCCTCCCACCAACATCTGTTTGATTTTATCTACTTGAACTTTATCCTCCAGTTGAAGATTTATAAGCTGAAATCATCCCAGCCTATTAAAGTCAAACTAATGTTCAAGCGCTAAGTGGAGAATGAAAGTGCATTTCCTAGTCATCTACCTTTTGAAAAGCAGCTATGAGCAAAAGGATAGCAAAAGTTCGGGGGATTTTATATTTGGTCAAGCCTGAGACAAGGCTCCCAAGATAGGGACGTGAGGAATCTAATTTGCACATTTTAGGACAACTGAGTTATTTACAGAATTTGTATTTCAAAAGGTAACATGAAAAATACAGAGATTGTTTACATTAAAGGTTGTTTTCTTAGTAAAATCCTGTATGGGTCAGGAAAATGCAATCCAGATTTTTCTCTTTTTTTTTCCTTCTCCTTCATTTCCTTAAAGACTACATATTTCTGAATTATAGCTCAAAGATACATCAGTTTAACTTAAAATATAAACATAAAAAAAGTTCAGAGATTTTAATTTGGTGAAAAGAACATTAATAAGGGTACAGTAGCTAGGAGTCAAGACTCCTGAGTTCAGATCACAAACCTTCAATCAGCGCATTAATTTAGTCAAGCAAACACCGACAAGACTCTTTAGCTCTGGGTGTGTGGATGTGTGTGTGTGAGAGAGAGAAACAAACTCTGCTGTGTGCAGGTTAAAATTTTCTTGGTCTGTCATATACTCATGACCCTGTGGACTAAAGATAACATCCACCTCTAGTTTCTTTCCTTTCCTCCCATTTTTTGCATTTGCTTACCTTCTCTCTCCTCTCCTTTCCTTCCCTTCCCTTTCCTTTGCACGATTGCTGCATTTCCTGTCCACTGAGTAGCCATGGACTGGTGGAACCAAATGAATTCATACAGTGAATTTCAGATTGGACATATTTTGGATTCTATCAAAAAATGGGAAAGGACCTTTCCAAATAGCAAAGCTTCCTCCATCTTGCAGATGAGGATACCATAGTACAGTGAGTAGGGAACTTAGGAAAGATGTAGATCATTAATTCACTCATTCATTCGTTCAGTAACCACTTGTCAAACAACTACAAATTGCCCAGCATATTGCCCTGTGCTAGAAACATACTGATAAAGGGACATGGATTCTGTTTCTGGTCTTATAAAAATATGAGTTATGGTGGAAGAAGGGAGGTGAGGAGTGAATGCTACTATCCTAATAATTAGCAACACCATTAAATATGTAAGAAGACTACAAAATCAGTTCTACAAAGAGAGAAATCAAAACCTCTAAGTGGAAGATTTGACTTAGTAATAGTCAGCATCGATTCTCCTGAGAACCAGGTATAAGCTGAGATCTCAAAATTGGGTAGAAAGTAACCAAGCAAAGGCAAGAGAAGAGGGCCCCAAACAGAGGAAAGTCTGTGCCACAGCCCTGTGGCCAGAAAGAATGCATGACCAAAAGAGGAGTGATTTCACTTGGCTTTTGCGGGAGAGGAGAACGGGGAATGTGATGCTGGAGCGATGAGTAACAGAGAGACTATATAGTGCCTTATAGTTGTGACAAAGGCTCTGCCTCTGGCCC
Source organism: Oryctolagus cuniculus (assembly GCF_051225735.1). Classification (NCBI taxonomy): domain Eukaryota; kingdom Metazoa; phylum Chordata; class Mammalia; order Lagomorpha; family Leporidae; genus Oryctolagus; species Oryctolagus cuniculus. The sequence goes on from NC_142874.1 coordinate 83,541,247, forward strand.
CATTTATCTGAAGATAAGTAGAGCATTTGATGTAGAAAGATGACGCAATGAGCTTTGCGTTTTGGCTAGGTCACTGTGCTGGAGCATCCAAGCTGGAGGAGGCTTGGGAGGTTGTTCGCAAACTGATTAGAAGACACGAGGGCAGGCAAGAGGCAATGGCATCCTGGACCAGGGTCAAGGCAGCAGAGATGGGGAGAAACACAGGTCTGAGGTTTCACAGGGGCACAATCTACAGAGGATCATTTGATGGATTGAATGGGGAGTTAATAAGATGGAGGTGTAAAAAATGAGTTTTAGATTTCTGAGCTGTGGACTGGGTAGGTGCTAGTGTCCTTGGCTGAGATAGTAAACACTGAAAGATGACCAGGTCTAAGAGAAGATCATGAGTTCAGCCTCACACATGCTGATTTTGAGGTGTCTTTGAAACATCCAAGAGAGGATGTCAAGTCCGTACAAGAACCAGATCTGGACTCTAAGACTTCCAGTTCTTTCCACTAAGCTCCTACAGCTATTACACTGTGTTCTGTTGCCAAATAGAGGCACTCTCCATTTGTTTTTGATCTGTTTGTGGACCACAACACTCAGAATAAGTGGTGGATAACATAGGTCGATTGATAATGAACTTTAGAACTTGAAGTACAGTTTTTGTTTATACCAATTATTCTTTAAAATTGTTAATAAGAAGCATAACATTTAGATAGGTTTCATTTCAGATGAATTAGAAAATTTTTACAGAATTTGGAATTAACCTTCAGTGAAAACAAACCTTTTTAAATTTGGGGATTTCTATCATTTTGGGATTAAATAACTTATTCGATTGCTTCTGGAAATGGGTCCTTTAACAAGTAAATTGTACATGCAGGCATCTATATTTCTATATGCATCGCCCACTGTCAGAATAACTAAAATTCAGGCATTAAAATAGCATTCATGGATTTGAGGAATTCCTGGTATATTGAACAGAAGATCCCACAACTGAATTCAAGACGCCACATTGCTCTACAAGTCATTTAACTGCTCTTGTTCATAGTTGCACTAGACATCAAAAAAGAGATTGTTTTCTGCCTGCTTGATGTAAACATGACTACCGCAGACATAAGATTGCGTAATTGAAGCTGTGTTCTGGAGAGACGCACTCAGCATGTAACATCAGCATCTGGAACTAATCACCAGGTACATCTCTTATCACCTCCGCCGTCTCCCCCAAACTCTGCTATCTAGTATTTATTTGAAAGATATGAACATCTGTCACACTTAAAATTTAAATTCTCCTCACTTTGTTGAAGAGAGACCAATATATTTTGTCATAGATGCAATTCTCAAGGGGCTCAAATATAATATATAGGATTCTATATATTGCTGTCTGATTTCATTTCGCTCTAAACAGCAACTGAGACTCTTTACACATGTTAAAAGTATTTTGCCACCAGGAGGAGGAGATGACCTCAAAGATTAGCATGTGCTCTTATCACTGTCACTGCACCCAGCTCCCATCCGAGGAACGCTCTTGTAAAGAGGCTCTGTCTTTCTAAATTACAAACATGCTCGTATAAATTTTCCCTTTACAACAAATAAAAATTCTGGGGTCAAACATCATAAAATAAAATTTATGACTGAAAAAAATATAAAAGCTTGAATAATCCTCCAGAAAGGAATAAATTATACGGGACTAGTATAGATCAGTGCCCCAAGCATAAGACTAAAACCAAAATCTTCAGAGTTCTTATGCTGATTTATTATCTTTCTTGATGGTTACCTGAGAGCAATTTACTTAACCTCAGTGGGCTTCAGGTTTCCAGATTCTAAATTGTAAGCTATATTGTGGTCTTCAACCCAACCAACAATGACATTACATTTATTTTCAATTTCCCCTGTCCATGAAGTCAAAGGCAATGACAGCAAGGCTTCTCATGGATCAGCCATGAACAAGAATGAATAAGCCGTCCTCTTCCTAGTGAAGCAGCTCTACAAGCTCCAGGGCTCTGGCATGATTGAGAGGAAGTTTCCAGCTCTCAGCAATTTTTTACTTTAACAGCAAACTATAGTCCCTTAAAAAAAAAGAACAAAATTTATCTATCCATCTATCTATCTACCTATTTATTTAAAGTCAGAGTTACAGAAAAAGATGGAGAGACAGGGAGAGAGAGAGTGAGTTTCCATTCACTGGTTGATTCCCCAGATGGTCACAATAGCCAGGGCTGGGGCAGGCCAAAGCCAGTAGCCAGGAGCTTCATCTGGGTCTCCCATGTGGGTGGCAGGGACCCAAGCATTTGAGCCATCTGCTGCTGCTTTTCACAGACCATTAGCAGGGAGCTGGATGGGAAGTAAAGCAGCCGGGACATGAACTGGGACCAAATGTGATGTCGGCATTGCACACAGTAGCTTTACTCACTAGGCTGCAACGCTGGCCCCTGGTCCCAATTTTTAAAGATTTAATTATGGGAAACCAGGAAGAAGCTCCTGGCTCCTGGCTTCAGATGGGCTCAGCTTCAGCCATTGCAGCCATTTGGGGAGTGAACCAACAGATGGAAGACCTCTTTTTCTCTCTTTTTCTCTACCTCTCTGTGTAACTCTTTCAAATACATGAAATAAATCTTTAAAAAAAGAAATATTTTATTAATTCAGTGTTCTGATCCACTTGGATTAAGCTCATTCAGGATTAGTGTGGACAGTTCTCAATCAGGGTGGCTTTATGAACTACACGTGCTTAGCATGAAGAATTTAACAATCAAGGCTACCAGGTATTCTGGGTATCCAGGATGATCCCAAACACCAAATCTGAAGTTCAATCTCAATTTGAAATTCAATACCTAAAGGGTCTACGAAGGGCAGTTAGCCTAGAAGTTAGGCCACACACTAAGACACCTATATACCACATCAGAATGCCTGGGTTTGAGTCTCAGTTCCAGCTCCTAATTCCAGCTTCCTGCTAATGCACACCGTGGCAGACAGCAGTGAATACTCAAGTAGTTAGGTCTTGGTCCACGTAGGAGGACTGGATTGAGCTGCTGACTCCCTGCTTCAGCTTGCCCTGGTCCTAGCCTTTGCAGGCCTTGAAGTGAACCAGTGAGTGGAAGCTCTATCTTACTGTTCCTTAACTACATAACTTATTTAACTGATTGCTTTAAATTCCATAACAGCACCTTGAAAAGAAATCTAATGAAACTTGTCTAATGAACATAAAAAGTAAAAATTCAAATATCAATTTCATCCCTCTGAAGGCTTGCTTGCCCAAAATTGTTGAGTTTGCATTAAACTGAGAAAGAGGACTTTTAGGGTAAATAAACTCAACAAAATGTATGGATCTACAAAAACACAAGCCTAAAAATCATTGTATGTGCTTAGCAAGGTTTACCATAACTTTCCCTCTGAACTGTTTTCTATGTGACATATAATAAGAGAATACACTTACGGCCGACGCCGCAGCTCACTAGGCTAATCCTCCGCCTTGTGGCGCCGGCACACCAGGTTCTAGTCCCGGTCAGGGCACCGGATTCTGTCCCGGTTGCCCCTCTTCCAGGCCAGCTCTCTGCTGTAGCCCGGGAGTGCAGTGGAGGATGGCCCAAGTGCTTGGGCCCTGTACCCCATGGGAGACCAGGAGAAGCACCTGGCTCCTGCCATCGGATCAGCGCGGTGCGCCGGCCGCAGCGGCCATTGGAGGGTGAACCAACAGCAAAGGAAGACCTTTCTCTCTGTCTCTCTCTCTCACTGTCCACTCTGCCTGTCAAAAAAAAAAAAAAAAGAATATACTTACAAAATTCACAAATTATGTGTACCTCATCTGAACAGCTTTATAAGAAATTTTAAAAAAAGGTAAATTCAGATGGCAGAATAATTTTTATTTATATTTATTTATTTTCATGCAGTTTGGCTTAGAAGTTCTACTATTTAGTATTAGAAGTACTACTATTTAGTATTTGCATCCCTGAGCTCTTATGCCATAAATTTAGCTACTTCTCAGCCACTTTAAACTACCTAAAGGCCACTTTTCCCAGCTTTGAAACTTCAAGCTTACTTAAAAGTTTTTAGGTACATATTGAATATCAAATACAACTTTGTCTAGAAGATGAAGGAAATGGAATGAGAACATTAAAGAAGAGAAGGAATGTTTAGAATGAAAACAGATAATAATTTTAAATATTTCAGTGAATATTCCCTTTGGCTCTTTTTATGAAGATACTTTAAGGAATTCCCACTGAGAATAAATGCCCCAAATCAGCATTTTTCCAAAAGTTTCATTTTGAGCTTTTCTTAAGTCTTCCTTCAGACAAGTAACCAGTGAAAATTGTCTGAAATCCAAAGATTTTTAGACGCAAAAAGGATGCCAGTGACACCAAGTCTAGGATTTTCTGTTGAATTATTAGTCTAGTCCTACAGATAGGTTTGCACAAGCTACCAGCCCACTGGATGCAACACGAAATAATGCAAATGCTGGTTGATGCACTGGGATTAAGGAGACCATCCATTGCTTTGGAAGCAAATTCTTTTCTATGCAAAACTCTCATAGACATGTCTACTTGAAATTTGAACTCATGACTTTGAGCTCCAAAAAAAAATGGTACTTTATAACCCAGTAAGCAGCTCAGAGAAAATAATTTAAATATTCAGCTAGTATTAAGTATAAACCTGTTTGTGTGTGTGTAAATACACAAGTGCTTAAAACACCTATACTGAAAAAGATTCTTTGGCCACATACTTTTATTTTGAAGATTTTTCAATGCAGAAATCACTGTAACAAAAATAACACAACAGAGGAGCAGAATTGCTGTTCTCACATAATTACTATTTCATGCATGCTTTCTCATGGCCTGTGGATTTGCTTTAAATCTGCTAAACTTGTGAGGACTAATGTCTAAATGAAATACATTAGAAAAACAAAGACACAGAGTCATGTGTGCCAGAAGCCATCACTGTCTTTAAACCTTTGGAACAGAATTTTAAAAATAGTGGGAGATTTTTCTTGATTTTTTTATTCTTAAAGATATAAATTTTTGAAAGCTGAAATCCAAAAAAGAAGCATGCATCCTTATAGCTGCAGTTAATAAAATGTGTGCAAATATTAATTGCAGCTTCCATAGGCATAGAAATTGCAAGACATGGTCTGAAACACTATGAGTTCCAATGTACAATAAAAATACCATTAAGATGCTTTAGACCAAGACCTGAAATCGTATCTTTCATCATATGCACCAACAATATAGTTTCTGAGAGGTTGCCATGGATAAAAAAAATACATAATGACAGCAATAAATAACATAAATGTCTATGATTAATATCCTTTATGTAACAGCATGAAACATTGACATCATTTAAAGGTTTACCAACCTCATTAAATGCTCTACTCTATCATATTTCATATGGTCAACTAAGGGGAATTAAGTTCCTACATATTTTTCTTATCTACATGCGTATCCCTAACTATGGCATTTATTGGATGTATATGTATAGCATATATCTCATACAATACATTTTGCTCAAATACTCCATGCATGAAGAAGCTGCTTTAGGCAATATCTGAATTATCTCAAAATTTCCATTGCCATATCCCAGAATAATTTCTGAATTTCACAGAATATTAGAGTTGTTTTTTTTAAATATATCCAGGATATTAGTTTACCAAGGCAATACAATGGAGAGACTACTGGATTTCTAGTAAAGAGACCTGAAACTTAGGAACTACTTGGTCATCGACTGTCTGCATAATCACTGAGTTTATATAAAGACCAGTGAATCATGCACCTATTCTTTGCATGAGTTCTGAACCCATTTTAAAATATTTGTAAGGCACAAAATTGGTTTACTAGTTAAGACGCTGCTTGGGACACCCACGTCCCACTTTGAAGTGCCTGGATTTGAAGGCTGCTCCAGTTCCTGATCCCAGCTTCCTGCTAAAGAAGCCCCAGGGAGACAGCAATGATGGCTCAAGTAACTGGGTCCCTGCTGCTCATGTAGGTAGGAGACCTAAACTGTGTTCCAGGCTCCGAAACATGGAAGAAGCAAGGAAAGATTTTTCCCCAGAGCCTTTGGAGGACACTTGACCCTGCCAGCACCTTGATGTTGGACCTCTGCCCTCTGGAGCTGTAAGAGAATATGTTTCTTTTGTTAGAAACCACTGATCTTGTGGTAGTTTGTTATGGTAGCCCTAGGAAATTAAGAGAGTACCTCCCTCCCACCCTCTGCCTCACCACTCCAGTGCACATAGGTAGAGTGTGGTATGCCAATGGAAGGGCTGCCAGGGGAAGGAAATACCAGTGGAAGAAACATATATCCCCCAGCAACTTTAACAAGTCACATAGTACCTTTGAGTGGTCACTTGCGCATCTTCAAAATCACAGATTTATAATGGGTTCCCGTAACTCCCTACTGTCAATTTGAAAACTTGTGGTCCTAGAGCATAAATCAGTTACCTTAGTCATGTCTAAGTTCCTTTATATAAGTGCACATTTTACATTTGTATTTATTTATTTTATTTATTTAAAAGGCAGAGAGACCAAGAGAAAGAAAGAGAGAGGACAGAGACAGAGACAGACAAAAAAAGATTTCCTAGCCACTGGTTCTCTCTCCAGATACTTGCAGCAGCCAGGGCTGGGCCAGGCTGAAGCCAGAAGCCAAGAAATCCCTCCAAAATCTAAGTACTTTAGCCATTACTTGCTGCTTTCCAGGGTGCATGTGAGCAGGGCCCTGGAATCAGAAGTAGACTCAAGACTCAAACCAAGGCACTCTGATATGGGATACAGGGTCCCAAATAGAATCTTTACCACTTAATGCCTCCCTCAATAAATAAGCATATGTATATAAAGTTTTCACTACCCTCTACCTTACGAATTCTTACTTCATTTAGCCAAGCTCTTTACTTTTAGATAGAACATCAAAATACAATAGGATATTCTTTAATTAATCAGTATAGTTAAAATCATCTTCCAATCCAGCTATCGCTTTTCAGAACTTTCTTTTGGTGAATCTAAATATTAGAAAACAATGACTTTCTATGACTCTAAGTTCATTTGCAAAGAGTATAATGATGAACTTAAATTTTATGTTGCACTTTAGCTAACTCACCTAAAATAAAGTGCCAAATAATTGCATTTGAAACAGATATAGCTATGATCTTCACACTTTTCATAAACCTTTACAACGTGTGCTCATTTTTAAGAGCTGATACCTTCACTGCAGTCTCATGAGGATAGACAGCTTGTTAACACACCCATTTACTCAAGAAGTTCACTTAAGTTCTTATGGTCCCACGAAGAACAAGTGGCAGAGCTGGAATCTAAATCTAGGCATCAGGTTCAAAAGCTTCTGTTCCTATCAGCTCTATCGTGCTTCTTCTCAATATATAAATATATACGAGTTTATAAAAGTAGGAAAGTGTAAGAAGGGGAGGGCTATTGTTGAGAAAATTAGAACTTCCCTATTTCCCTCTTTGCTACTCTGTTCCTCAATACCCCCCCTCTTTTTCTAACCCAGACATTTTGGAGTAGGTGTAGGACTGACAGAATAAACAGATATCCATAGGTATATGCGGGGATGCAGCCTTTAAAAAAGTGTATTAAATTATCTAATTACTAAAGAGTACTCTGCATGACTCTGAGGCTTAAACAAGTAACTCAGAACAAATTATTTGCATGTTTTTAAATCATTATGCAAAGTCTTAACAAAGTTTGAAGTAATATGTAAATACATTTACAACACAGCCATTGGACTATCTTGTGGGAAGTGTACCCTGTATATTAAAATGAATGTAACTTAGCAATAATGTGTAGAGTCTCTATCAATGACTCTGTACAAGGCAGAGGGACCACAAAGATATATCCTTTGTCTTCAACTGGCTCACAGTCTTGCATGTGAAATATTTGACTGCTGATGCTTGAAAACCATGGAGAAATTTTATAGCAGTGGTTCCATATGAACTGATTTTGAAAAACCAAATCATAAATTTCAATTAGCTTAAATTCTAATCTCAAATATTTCTCTTACTCATTTCTAATTCATCCATGTTTGCAAGAGCTTGATGGACACCACCAGTCTCTTTAATGGGTAGTTAATTGCCTGTAGAGTATTTAAAAATCACTAGGGAACCAGTCGTTCAAACAGGAACAGTTTTACAACTCCCATAATGACCTCTTCTAATTGACTAGCAGCACGGTGCAGCCAAAAACACCAGGAGTCAGAAGTCTGGGTTAGATGCTGCTTACCCTTGCTGGTCACCTAGGTCCTCCCCTGTGAAGTAAGAGGATCTGACACCTTGATTTCTCCCCTGTGGAATTAGATATTCCATCTTGAGCTTTCAACGTTCTATGTATTGTCTTTTCTTAAAGCAAGGCAAATCAAGATTTATTATGATTTTCAGATTTCCCATAATTTATTTATAGATATGCTTTACAATACCATTTATATTTTTCTCATCCCTCTACTCCTCATTTTCAGTTCACTCTGATGCCTATAATATACTAATCAGACTGCCAGAAGGCAGGTAAATGATATTTTTCTTCTTGGAATTCTGAGCCACCAATATAAAATGCCACAGGAGCCACTTACCTACTTATCTGTGTAATTCAGGGGGTAGAATTTGAAATAAAATATGCACTTTAGATCATAGGATGTAAATCAGGAAGGTGAGAACGAATGGAAAGCAGGTCATTATAGAAACCTTTATGCGATATCTAAAACCTAATTTCAGACCACTGAGAATAGCATTTCACACAATCTCTAAAACCTAGATTTGACCAAGTGAACATTTTGATAGAGAGTAAAGCATCATCATGATAATATCCTGCTCATGCTTGGATCATGCAATAGTTTCCAAAGCTCTCCTAGCTTCAACCTTTACCACTTTACAGCCCCTTCTCAATGAAGAAAGCACAGTTCCTTTCAAAGACCCAAGTCAGAGCATGTCACTTCCCCATTCAAATCACACTACAAGTCAAGGTCATTGCCTGGGTCCAAAGACTCTCCAGGATAGGCTCCTGCATCACCTCCACCTCTTTGTTGTCCATTCTGTCCTTCCTCACTCCACTCCCACAAAAATAAAAAAGACACTTGCACTCACTGTTATCCCTGGCCATACATTCCTCCTCCAGACATCTGCATGAGTCTCTCTCTTTCCTCCTCCAAGTCCTTCCCAAAGTCAAATCATGTGATGTCAACTAAATTTACCTAAACAGCCCATTTGACATAGCACCTTCACTCTCACCTGGCACCCCCTCTCCCCCTCATCTTGACCTATTCTTTCTTTGTCTCATCTTGTTTCTCACCTTCTAAGACAGTTGTTCGCTTTTCTCTCCCATTTCCATCCCCCACTAGAATGGAGGCTCGAGAAGATCAGGAATTTTCATCTTTTTTGGACTATCACAACTGCTGCAAACTGGACTAAGCTCAAAATATGTGCTTAATCAGTAGTTTTTTTCATGCTTGAATATCCACTCCTGAGTCCTCCAGCTGGCGGCTACATTCCACGTTACCACCCACAAAATTCCTGGGGCTCTTTCTCCCATTTGCTTGTCTCCATTTCTAGTCTGTGCCTGTCATATGTGTAAATAGGCAAATGGGGGCCCAACAGGCCCAACCCTGAAGACCATACAAAGACCCAAGCAAACTCCAACAACTGCTCTAAACACGAGGGAAGCAATGTGGGTATTCACAGTTCTTTGAAGAAACCAAAGCATATGGAGTAAGAATCTGGCAAGGAGCAACATATCCAAGTTATATACGCATTATGCCACCTATCAAAGAGGAGACACTTGGCCAATCTAGCTTCAGTAATTCAGAGGCATCTTAAATAGGATGGATAGATGAAAGAAAGCAGAGAACGCTCAGTGGAGTGGAGTGGAGTGGAGCAGATCACCAAATATAAAAGTGCTGGCTGGCTTGAAGTAACAGAGAATGCAACCATTGCAGACTCAACAGTCAAATGATTTTCAAATTTAGAAACCAAGCTACATGAATGATTTTCCAAACCAAACGACATTAGAAAACCATCAGAAGTTGTCATCACTAATACTGATGGTTGTACTCAAACGTGAATGACTAAAACCAGACAGAGCACACAGAGCAGTTTTTTATGATTGCAATGCACATGTTTTAATAATTAGGAAATAAAACAAAATGGTACCTTAGCCTGGAGAATGGGCTGTCACTAATTCAGATGACTGACTATATTACTTGCCAGGGTCTAAGGAGAAAAAAAAAATACAAAGCAGAGAAGTAATTTGCTGCTATTGGCATACTTACAAAATTATGCATGAAAACCACATACACACACACACATACACACACACACACGCACACAAAAACACACAAGTAATCTCTAACAAATTTAAATCCAGCTGTTGCTGTGGTACTGTAAAATACGGCAAAATAGCAGCATTCCAGAACTTCAGAGTTAGGGGTCCTTTTCTTCACCAGCCTGTACTGCAGTTAAAACGCCAAGTCCAGTCAATTCAGTAAAGGTAAGTTACTGCTGTTCACACATCCTTAAGATTCTGGGCTCATGGATTATGTTTTGTAAATCAGTTAACTTACTACCCAGAGATTAAGGTAAATTCTGCTAAGGACTAAAAGTTGACTTAGAGCATTAAGAAGGATTAATGTTTAGCTGTGGAGAAGCTGAAGCACTAGGATAGCATGTTTACGCAGTGCTGCAGATCACAATTAATCCAAAATTAGTATAAAAGATCAACAGCAACCCCCTTTGCATGCCAGCTTGGCTTAGCCCTAAAACTCATGACTTATTTTGAGGGCAACCTGTGAGCAGAGTTACTCTCTGCCTGTGCTAATAGGCCTGAGGCTTCCAGAGCAAAGCTAGCGTTTGAAATGTTCAGCTTGCATGCTCTTTACTTTGAGAAAATAAATGCAGGAGGTAGTCCTCCAGATGCCTCTCTACTCCTTTTATCAATGTGGCACACTCACTAGACTGCTATCATTGAACAATGCCAAATTTAGTTTTCTAGTGGGTATAAAAGTAGCATACTTTTTAATAAGATACCATTACTCTATTTTGCATTAGTAAAGGGTTTGATAAAAGACATAACTTAAAATATATGCAATGCATGTTAAACAGTTAGAAATCCCAATGAGAATTCTATCCCATATTTGCATATTAAATATGACTGTTGGGAAGACAACATATAGTTTGTATTTGTCAGCTTACCAGGTTTAAGGGTCATTTTTCTTCTTATTTTAACAAACAGTAATTTTAAGAGTTTATTCCTCCCATATGGAAAGATACATTTTCATTAAATGAGTGAAAAAAGTATAGCAAAGTAAGACTAAAGAATATTTGCCTAGCAAATTACAAATGTATATTTGTCATCCCTCTGCATTCTTTCCTTCTATTTTTGTAACTACTTTTCCTGATTTGGTGAAGATTTTAATTATTTTCTACAAAAGAGTCAACAAGCAGCTTATTGATGTGTAGGATAAAAGTGTAATATTTAATCAGAAACCACTTAAAATTGCTCCTATCTTACTAGTTTTATCAAACAATGTATAAAATACTATGTATCAAAATCCTATTACCCATATGAGCTTTAGATTCTTAGGAAGTGGCTCATAAATTTCCCTAACTGACAAAGGACATCTTTGCTAAATGTCCATTTGTGAGCAGTGGCTCAATGACCCCGGAGGTATACAGTTACAAATGGTGGCTAGCTTCACCAGCAATTATTGAGCACCTAGACAAACTAGACAAAATACATTCTACTATCATTTCCACATCTCACAGCCTATCAGCAGAGTAGGTAATAATTAAATCTTGCTTCACATGTTAAGGAAATCCTTGAAATTCAGAGAAGCTAAGAACAAATAAACAAAAAAATACCAAACCTCAGCACTTTAAGATTCTAAATGGTACAGTTCAAATATTAACCAAGGCTTTGGAGTCAAATTTAGATATCTTTCCATTAATTAACTCTTCCCAAATCCAGGCTATACTTTAAGATCTATCCCATAACCAAAAACACTGAATATTTTCAGAAAAATAAACCAATATCACTTGAGACTAAAATAAGTAATAAAATCTGAATAATCAAAACTATACTATAACTTTAAAATTGTGTCTTGAATTTTGAGGTTTAAAAAAGTAAGTGAAAAAATGTTTCATGTTTTGTTTCTGCTGAGAATGTAAAGTCACCTTCAAATGCTACCCAAGTTGAAAGAATTTTGTTGATTATTATGTCTAAATGTGACTCCAAATTTATGGCTGTACATATTATATTTTAAGCTGTATGATAGATAAAGGAAGCTTTCTGAGACAGGGTGTTGGAAGAACTTCATAGTAATTTGGGAGAAATATTAGATCACCTTAAATACAATAAACAAAAGAAACTATATAGAATTACAGATTCAATTATTATATAAATTGTATAATAATAAAACTAGGATAATATCCTATTTGTCTGAAATATCCATAAGTTAAAGTTTCCTCAACATTAAATCAAAATAAAAGTATATAAAGGAAAAATTAGATCAGCTATGAATATTTAAAATGTGAAAGCTTTTAGTGTGTTTCCCAATTCTTCACTTAAACTACAAAAGACATGGATTCAAAAACAAAGATGTAATAAAATGCATAACTGGTACTGTGTCATCAAGGACATTCTTAGGTAAAACCAGCATTGTGTTTCTTTGTGACCCAGGACCCTGTCAGTGTTGGCGACAGCATGAGTAGCAGTGGCCGAGGTCACTGCTGCTTTGAATGGCTGCAGTACCCCTGCCTCACAAGGTGCCTGTCATCTCACCCTGCTGCTCTTAGGCCTTTCAACACAGAAAAAAAAAAAAAAAAAAAAAAAAAACTCAAATAACATCTTCAAAATGTATTGACCTTGCTGATATTCTGAAAGTTTCTTGAGACCAAACACAAAGTGATAAGGTGTTTCATCAAAGATAAATAAATGGGAGTTTATTGAGTGTGTAAGCCATGTGTTTTCATGAGACACCATTTTTAGTTAAAGAACAACTGATAAATGATAGTTATTGCAATCTGGATATTTGGCAGTTATGATCTTGGAGGGAAAATGGATGATTTTTAAGGAAAACAAAAACAATTGCTAACTTGTTTTGCCAATGACAAAATTCAGATTTTCAAGTGGAAATTAGAACTTTCAAAAACTTATATTTGCAGATGTGACCTTGACAGCAACCTAATACTTCAGCACTGTCCCGACAAGATGTGTAGTAGTATCGATGAGTGTGCTGTTTTCATTTTAGTCTGGTTTTTGCAATTGTATCATGAAACACATCAACATCCAGAGTCCAGGACTGGGGTCCCCTGCTGGTTTTGACAAAGCAAACAGTCCCATCGTGGACTCTGACCAGCCAGCATAAGATAAGTCAACAGACAAGGAACTGAATTCTATCAGAACCAAGTAATTTAGAAAATGGCCCTGGCCAAATCATGATTTAGACTTCAGAGAGCCTAAATTGAGGCCCAGGTATCTGGATCCAGATCCCTAACTTTCATTAGTAATTCCTGTTGATTTAAGATGCTAAATGTGTAGTCATTTGCTGCACAACACTTGATAACTAATACTTGTTCTAAGGGTTAGGAAGAGTCTCTGTGGTTTGGTATGGCACATAGCAAACACTCAATAAATGGCTGTTGAAGAAAGCATAACAGCCAAATATAGATAGTTGGATATGGCACACACATGGTGCAAACACTGGTTAATTTAACTCTAATTTGTAAGCATTCTTATAGCTTTCTATTTAGTAAGTTGCATACTTCATGCATTTTCTGCTCTGCAAACTAACATAGTGTTGTCTATACTCACATGAAGACTGGAAACTTAGGCATTGTCTCATAAATAAAGATGATTTTTGCCCAGATATTCTGCTCATATTATTTATTATTTTATCAAAAAACTCCAATACTGTAAAATATATTTTTGCAAAAAGTATCAACTTACAGTAAGTAAAAGAAGGTTCTGCAGTATTCCATAAACAGATGAAAGTTAGGTCAAAAGTCATTATAAGGCAAGGAACATTATAATAACCATTTTTCTATTATAGAAAAATAAATCTCAGAACATTTACCATTCCCCCTGCGACGCATAAGTATGGTGAAAGAAAGAGAGAGAGAAAGAGAGAAAGGGAGAAAGGGAGGAAGGGTGGAAGGAAGGAAGGTAGGAAGAAAGGAAGGAAGGAGAAAGGAAGGAGGAAGAAGAAAAAGAAAAAATTAGAAGAAAGAAATAAATGCTGCCCAACAATTTTCAAATCCATTAAAGGTCAGTGAAAAAGACCATTGACAAGCATGTCACAGGGCAAATGACAGCCCTATGTGAATGCCCACCAATTTGCCTGTTTGCAAAAGGGTTGCAAGTTGTCCCACTCTAGGGATAGCTGAACAGCTCAGACTTTTGGCTAATACTGTTTTTAGGGAACATTTAGGAGGGGGAGTGGAAGTACATATCTGTTCTTGACTTCGATTATAATAATGGGTTATTTCCTGAGTTTCTTAAAATGGAAATCAAGGGAAAATCGGATTCTGAAAAATAGTGTCTTAAATTACAATGATATAATTATTATAAGATAATTTTCATGATAGTTTCTAGGAAGAATTTCCATCAACTTGAACTAAATTATATGTGGCTCTCTGATAAAATAAGGTACTTGCTGAATCCAAATTAAAAAAAAAAATCAGGATCCAAGATTTAGAGTAGTAAGAATTCCTTAACTTACTACCTTCTGTAACAAGTAAAATTAGGCAAACCAAATACAACTCCCATCATGGCCACAGTGGTTTATAATATTATAATTTATAACATATAAATTATAAAATCTATCATTTTATAGATTATTTGAATCACAGTGCAAAAATACTTGCAGGCCACCCTATTTCTGGTATGTCAGTGAATAAATAAATAAATGTGTATAACCAATATCCTTTAAATTCAGGCCAATGATCATTTTTTAAACAAAATTTCAGTAAAATTTCTATACTTATGTGTATTTTTTTTTTTTTGGACAGGCAGAGTGGACAGTGAGAGAGAGAGACAGAGAGAAAGGTCTTCCTTTTGCCGTTGGTTCACCCTCCAATGGCCGCCGCGGCCGGCGCGCTGCGGCCGGCGCACCGCGCCGATCCGATGGCAGGAGCCAGGAGCCAGGTGCTTTTCCTGGTCTCCCATGGGGTGCAGGGCCCAAGCACCTGGGCCATCCTCCACTGCACTCCCTGGCCACAGCAGAGGGCTGGCCTGGAAGAGGGGCAACCGGGACAGAATCCGGCGCCCCGACCGGGACTAGAACCCGGTGTGCCGGCGCCGCTAGGCGGAGGATTAGCCTAGTGAGCCGCGGCGCCGGCCAATGTGTATTAAGTGCTGGACAATGTCAAGTATTAACTCGTCAATCTCTATGTGAAAGCTGTGAAGAATTATCATCATCCCCATTTAAAAAAAAAAAAAAAAAAAAAGATGTATTTATTTGAAAGATAGAGTTGCAGAGAGAGAGGGAGAAAGAGAGAGAGATCTTACACCTACTGGTTCACTCCCCAAATGGCCATAACGACCAGGGATGGACCAGGCCAAAGCCAGGAGTGGAATTCCATCTGGGTTTCCCAAGTGAGTCCCAAGGGCCCAAGTACTTAGCCATCTTCTACTGCTTTCCCAGGTGCATTAGCAGGGAGCGATATTGGAAGTAGAGCAGCTGGAACTCAAACTGGTGCTCATATAGGATGCCAGTGTCACAGGAGGTGGCTTAACACACTGTGCCACCATGCTGGCCCCACATCATCCCTATTTTAAAATGAGATAACCAAGACACTCTGCAGTGAGGTGAATTGCACAAAAATTCCAATAGCAACAAGTGGTAGAGTTGTAATTCAAACTCAGTCTGAGTCTATACTCTTAACCATCATGTACAACTATCCCTTTATTGGCCAAAAGATTACTTGAGTTTTGAAAGAATACCTTATTCACTCTACTATATAAGTGTGATTTGATAAAAGAAAGGGAAAACACTTCCTAATGTAACTATGCTCCTGTACTTTCTGTTGCCTTAAAAATTAGCTTTTCTTTTAAAAATTTAATAGCCAATGAATATTAGTTTGGCTTGATTTTTATGATGAGAAAGAAAAGTTGTATTTGCAGATTGTATTTGATAATTATTTCTGGCAGTAAGTCAACCAGTATTTACATAATAAAAATAGAGACATCAGAAATCTCTAGGGTTAGAGGAAGCCTCAGCTTTGGTGAGGCAGTGTTGTTCCTCTGGGTGCTTCATCCTCTTCTGCTTCTTCACCTTCTCTTCCTCCCTACCCTCCATGGGGACCAGGGACCCCAGTGTGTGCTCCACTGTGCCTCATGTGGGACTTCAAGGGATGGCAAGAAGGGGAGGGCATTGTGGAAGAGGGGGTTAAGCCACCATTTGCGACGCAGCATTCTAGGCTTTTACTCAAGAACAACATAATGATTTAGGGTGTGGTCATTTTGGGACCCAAAAAGATCCCATTTTTGAATAGAACAAATAAACCTGTGGTATAATCCACTGAAGACTATCCAAATCAACTACCTATGGTTAGATTTGTCTCTACTATGTTTTACCCTAGTGTCTCTGCAGATGGTCATTTATGCCTGGTGTACCTTAGAACAGAGTCCCGCCTATGTGGGATGTTCCATTTTAATACCTATGTAGTCTCTCTTGGATGAACCAAATCCCAACAGTCCAGCCAACAGTCAACCCCTCAGCTGTGTCAGAAGAGCAGCAGGAATATGAAAATCATGTCTCTGCCGTAGGATAACAGAGCTGGTGCAACGGTTGATCCCAGGTGGAGCAAGAGACCAACCATAAGAAAACCATGTATTGATATATTCATCCTCTTCATATTCCTTGGTACCTTACATTTAGTTTATTGAAAACAACATAACTGTTGTGCTATTTTATCTTTCCTGGCTAAGCTGATCCTGGCCCTTTTCCCTCTCCTTGAACACCAAACAACACCCTCCAAGATATCAAACATACCACACCTGGTTGCTTGAGACAATTACAAATGCTTAATTCCTTTTCTATTGTATCTCATTTCCAGTCTCCAGTAGTTATTTGTGCACTGCATTTTACACTAAGTTTTAAAAATGAACTGCTATACAAGTGGTTCTTATGTATAGCTTTAGGATCAGGATGTTATTTTAAACAAAATAATTGCTGAAGTGTTTCATCCTGGTTGGTCCTTCACTTGTGTTAGGTTTAGAAGTTAAATGTGTTCAGAATATGACCAATCAAAAACAAGGAAACAAATCCATCTAAAATTTTGAAAGAGGAATAGAGGCCCCAAATCCTATGCTGCTAAGACAAAGCAACATGAGTTACATGATGATATTTACTGGTAGGAAAGTGAGTGTTGGAGAAGGCAGCCAAAGGAGCACAGCAGTTGTAGTAACTGACACATCCTCTCCTGGCAAGAAACACTTCCCATAAACAGTTCCCTAAAGGCAGCGGACCACTGCTTCAACCATCTTCATCTCTGGTTTCTCTCTAGCATTTGATACTACTGAACAAGTTCTTCACAACCTCATGCTCATCCCTACTCAGGGGATTCATCGTCCCCTACTCCTTTATTAAGTATTGATCTGCCTCTGATATTCATACTTAGAACTCACTCTTCCCATTCTGCATATCCTTCCAAATGATGTACTGATTCCTGAAGATGTATGTCCTAAATCCCACCCCCCAAATAGCCTACTGGACATTTGCATGTGATATCTCACAGGCATGCCAACTCAAAATTAAAGTCAGCTTCCTCTCCAAGTAAAAACCTCTTCTCTTTTTCCTTCTTCTTTCTCTCCTCCATTCTTCTGCTATGTTACAAGTTATCCAACCCACATTATTTATAAACAAAGAAAATTTTTCCATACCGCCTTCCCCTTTCAACCAAATTTGAAATTCCCTTTATGTCACCACACTGAATCAGACATAACTCACTCATGCTTTCAGATACAAACATATTAATGAATGCCTACTAATCAGTAAGTATAAAATCTAGTGGTATTTGTTAGATAACCATTCTTTAAATGAGTTGATTCAATTAGTAAGGGTAAGGATTGTTATCTCCATTTTAGAGTTTCACAATTTGAGTGCCAGAAAACACAATGGTTTTCCCAGAATGAAACAACCAGAAAACTGCAAAGCACTTGATACAAAACATTGTCTTATTGATTTACTCTCCTCTTAATTCCCGGCTTCATATTTTTAAGAAAAAAAAAAAAAGACAGCATTAACGTATACTTCTAAGATCCAGAAGAGATGAACTAGTACTAGATTTTTTCTGTTTAGTGTAACTTTAGCATATTAGCAAGATTTATTAGACTACATGCTAAACAGAAGTCAAAGATATCAAGAGTGGGGAACATGACAGGTAGTTTTTGGTGGAGAAGACAAAAACAATACTGCTTAGGCTGAAGAGGACCAGATGGTTAGTCTTGGAAATGACCTATGGGTAGCTCCAATGGAGTTTTGAAGGTGCTACACATTCAATAGAGACAAGATGAGGTGAAAACAATCAGGTGTGTTTATGAGAAGTGGGTCATAATTCAAGTCAAATCAAGACCATTTCACTCCTCCAGAAGACAATCCTCTTGTGCCATCATTTGACATGACTTCATACTCAGCCTATATATTAGGAGCAATTCCAAAATATCTGTCAGAAAGAATGACTTCTTTAATTATTATTTAGAATCTTCCGTGACCTGGAAAAAAATCTCAAAATTCCATCTAAGCAAATCTCTGAATAGTGTATATCTAATTCATTTTATTAATTTCCCCAAGGCCAAATTCCATACACTGTGCTCTCTGTAGAGGACATGTGTGCTACTAGAAAAAAAAATCTATGCTTTGCAAATATTGTAATGTTCCTAGACCATCTTTTTGTTTTTGAAACTCCTGTTTTCAGGAAATGGAATTATGTCTAATGTTCTCTAAATCAAATATTATGTCCTCATCATACTTTTCAAAATGTCCTCTTACTGTCTACCATCACATTCCTTAGTTCTCAAATCTAACCTTATTTCCATACATAGTTTGTACTCTTGGCCTCATTCACTCAGCAAAACTGTTTCTTAGCATTAACTATTTTCTTCCAAGTCAACATATCTTACATTTATAAACATTTTCCAAGTAATATCCATGTGTGAATATATATCAACTTTGAAAAATCAGTTCTTTCTAAACTAATTTTTCATGGCTCCTATAAGACCAATTTTTCTAAAACTCTGGATTTTCAACATTTCTTCCTCCAAGATCCTTTGTATATAAGCAAAAATATTTGTTGTAGTTGCAATGTTTTATTGCAACTTGAGCTCTGAGGAGAGACATCTTGAGTACAGATCCTGACCCTACCACCTTCTAGCTCTACAAACTGACTCAAGCTCCTTAACCACCCCTGTGCTTGAATTTCTTTTCTGTAAGACAGGGATAATAAATAACACTACCAACTTCATTGGGCTATTATGGGGATTAAGTAAGATAATGTACATAAAGCACTTGGAGCAATGACTGCACAGGGTAAACACTGATTAGAGGTGATATTCAGTGGTGGTAGAGCAGTAGTAGTAATTTTCATCTGAAGACAGGACTTTGGAGTGAGGTGACTCCTGGCTCTAGGCTCTGCCGCTTGTTAGCTTTATGGCCTTCACCAAGTTGCTTAGTCTACCTGAATCTGGTTTTATTATCTTTCAAATTGAGCTAATATACTATAATAAGATTACTGTACAGATTAAATAAACTAATGTGTGAATAATGCCACCACAAGACCTGGTAGACTATAAATGTTCTACAAATAATGGTCCATATTGTTACTGAATATTCCGGGGTAAGTATTAAGAGAATGCACTTTCATAAAAGAAATTCACTTTTATAGATATTTAATAGATGTGTGATTTTTTTTCTTTAAGAATGCATTCTGGCTGGCGCCACGGCTCAATAGGCTAATCCTCCGCCTTGTGGCGCCGGCACCCTGGGTTCTAGTCCTGGTTGGGGCGCCGGATTCTGTCCCGGTTGCCCCTCTTCCAGGCCAGCTCTCTGCTGTGGCCCGGGAGTGCAGTGGAGGATGGCCCTAGTGCTTGGATCCTGCACCCCATGGGAGACCAGGATAAGTACCTGGCTCCTGCCATCGGATCAGCACAGTGCACCGGCCACAGCGCGCCAGCCACAGTGGCCATTGGAGGGTGAACCAACAGTAAAGGAAGACCTTTCTCTCTGTCTCTCTCTCTCACTGTCCACTCTGCCTGTCAAAAAAAGAATGCATTCTAATTTTGGTGCCTGTGATACCTCCTCTTTCTGCTCACCTGTGGACTTTCTGTACATGCTGTTTCATTTTCTGGGGAGATGCTATCCCTTAAGCATAATACCTGTTGCAGTCACTTAGCCTATTTACCCATACAATTCCTCCTCATTCTTCAGGTATTTACCTAAAAGTAAGATTTTCTGATTTCCTAAAAGTGCCGATTCCCTCAAGTGACTTGGAAACTTTGTAGAACTCTTCAAGGTCATGAAAGGAACACAGCCTGGCTGAGACACTGACGCATACCTTGACTATGCCCTGGTTTAGGATAGGCTCCCTGTATATAAATATCCTCTCCATATAGCACCCTGCACTTTGACTTATCTCTCATACCATGTGTCCTTACTTTTCTTTCTAATTTTAATTACTTATTTGAAAGTCAAAAAGACAGAGACAGAGAGGAATAGTCAGATAGACAGACAGATAGATATATCATCCACTGATTAATTGCCCAAAAGCCCTCAAGAGCCGGGGCTGGGCCAGATCAAAGTCAGGAGTTGGAAATGCAATCTGGGTCCACTACATAGGTGGCAGGGACCCAAGTAGTTGAACCATCAACTGCTGCCTCCCAGAGTATGCATTAGCAAGAGGTTGGGATTAGAAGCAGAGCTGGGACTTGAATCCAGGCATTCTGATAGTGGACGTTGGTGTCCCAAGTGCAATTTTAACTGCTACACCAAACACCCACCACTGTCTTTGCTCTTCAATCCATACCTATTCTTCTAAGGCAACAATTCAAGGGAGATAGGGACTAAATCCCATTGTTCACTGCTATAAACCAAGGTAAATGAACAATACATTTATTATTATTTCATAATTATAAAGCAAATACAGAAGTAAATGATAGGGATTATGATAAATATTATTTAAAGAAACAGCAACAAAGTACTAAGTAAACGTGAAGAAGGATTCTAGCCACTTGTAACAGTCATAAAAGAAAACTTTACAAAGGAAAGGGCATTTAAGAAGGTCTTGAATGTTAAAATGCAATTTGTAAGAGGATAGTTTTTAATTTTTATCTATTTTTATTTGGAAGGCCAAGAGAGAAAGTCAGATAGAGAGAGAGATCCACCATTCACTAACTCACTCTCAAAAGACTGCAACATCCAGGGCTGGATCAC
The DNA here is from genome assembly GCF_051225735.1 of Oryctolagus cuniculus. Lineage (NCBI taxonomy): Eukaryota > Metazoa > Chordata > Mammalia > Lagomorpha > Leporidae > Oryctolagus > Oryctolagus cuniculus. Next base: position 83,562,631 of record NC_142874.1, read on the forward strand.
CCCAAAGCAAGGATTGCAAAATTCAATCCAAGTACTTGAGCCATCAAGTTCTTCCTCCCAAGATGCACACTAGCAAGAAGCTATGATTAGAAACAAAAGCAGGACTTAGAACTCGGGCACTCAGACATATATGAGATATGGATGCCACAAGTGGCATCTTAACCACTACACCAAATATCTAGTCCAGTAGGAATTTATTAAAGGGGCTCATATAGGTGGAGACACCAGTAATTTTTAGACTCTCATAATCTTCAATAAATGGCATCCTGGGGCTTCCCCACCCGCATCTTGAACAAGTTGAGAAATAAAACCAAGTATAAAGATGGAAACCAAAAGATGAGCATTACTACCAATATTAATATTAATAGATGTCATGTTGAAATATGTAGCTTAGTTCAAAGTCAAATGTGCCTACTGATAGAATCCTAGAGTCAGGAAGACTCAGCCAGCCAGTGGCAGCAACCCCAACCCTGTGTGTGTGTGGCACAGAAAGTTGCCAAATTCAGCAGTGAATATCCAACTCAGAATGACAGGGATATGAAAGCTTGCCAAGTCATTCTTCCCAAAATTTTCCATTACTAAGTCACTTCTCAGAGGTGAACTGTGGGACAGAAGACCATGAATGTGTTAAGGAAAAGAACTGTAAACCAAGAGAAGACATTTTTCCCTAAAGAGAAGAATCAAAAGGTGTGTTGCGGACCAGTAGGAAGACGAAAAGTTGGAATTCAGGGTATTTGAAAGGACACAATAGGGAATGAGGTTGCAGTGGTGGAACTTCAGGAAGGCTCCAACTGCTACACTTAAATATTTCTAGACAATTTGTTTGGCAAGATGTAGCCACTGAGAACTTTCTCAGCACTATGTGCCCTGAGCTTCTCAGAACAATGGTGAAGTATGAACACTGCAGCTTGACTGCCTGGGTTTCTAACCTTTTTATTTTCCTGCCAAAAAAAAAAAGGGTGGGGGGAGAGTTGGAGCAGCACTCCCTCTGAGTTAGAAAAATCTACCTCCAAGTCTCCATTTTGCTCTTATTAATTATGAAATCTTGGTAAACTAATGGATCACTCTGAGATTCATCATCATTAAACCTATGTTGCTCAGTTGAGATCAAAATAAAGAATGCGCATTGCCTAGTAGTTAGTCGACATGTAGCTAATGGTTATTGTTATTGTACTGCTATTGAATAATCTTATTGAACATTACATATCCCTGAAAGTAGGCGGTAAGCCTTTTTCATTCAGTATATAATTATTCTAGGGCATAGTATGGCACTGCACTAACAGAAGAAACAAAATGAAAACCAATTTTAGATCACAAAGAGGAAGATGAGTTGAAGCACTGGTCCTCTGGCAGACTGTTGGATGGGGGGGGGGGGTTAACAGCTTCTGAATTTTGTGTGCATTACCCATGTGATCTGCTAACTTTTTAAGTTGTTTTTAAACAATTTTCTAAATATAGTATGGGGCATGACTCTGAGATTTGAGAGCTCCACTAAATTTGTGTCTTAAGAAGCCAGATAATACTGCATCCCTTGCCCAAAGACAAGTCATTGTTTGCCAAATACTGTAATTTTTTCTCTCTTCTTAAAAAATACACTGATTAGCTAAAGATTTTTAACAAAGGTTATTAAAAGGCAAGCAGGATGCTTTACGTTGAGTCTGTATCTTTCCTTAATTTGGTATTAAAACAAGGAGACATTGTGCAAGGGAAGGGCGTTAGCAAATTGATTCCTCTTTAGACAAAGCTGAAAAACATCTTTTTAGTTGCAGTGAGCAGCACAACAGAACTCGCTGTAATCATATACAGATGATGGGAATTTGTCTAATGTTTTATGGTGAATCATTGATGAGGCCAGCAGAAGGAAAATTTGTAGAAATAAAATCACCTTGACAGTAGAGTACGAGGGTCAAAAAGCAAAGTCAAGTGAGTGTTCTTAGCTTTAATAAAAACAGTATGATCTGTCATCAACACAGCATTTTTACACTCTTGGACAATGCACTCTGAGATCTCCTGCTGGGTTTCATTTGATTTTTACCAAAACCAACAAAGGACAACTTATAGCTGGTGATTCATTGTGACAGGAGAAAGCCATAAAGATACGCATGTTTAGACCCTTGTAAATAAACAGTCTCCAGCGTGACTTTTCAATACAAAGGATGTTATCCAGGCTGTAGAGGAACAGCCACTAGGTTTTTTCTAAATTATGAATCTATGTCTAAAGATTAAGAAAAAGCAATTATTTTGAAAGTCATAGCTGCACATCTTGGGCTGTTCTCCCACTAGGCTGACCTGGAGTCTTTAGGTAAGAAATAAAAAATGCAAGCTCCTTCATAAAACAGAATAGTGCCATGTAGTCTCCATAACAATACCGCCAGATAGCAAAGCCAAACAAACAGAAGAATTAATAATTAAACACAAAGATTAAAAGAGATTGTCACCAGGGTTCTACACCCAGGAAACAGTGCAAATGCGCTAACGAAAGCCCTTCATCTCCAGACAGTTTTCTTACCTAGTTGAACAAGGTAGGATGCAAAATAAGAAATAACTGATTCTTAAAAAGTGTTTTTCATTGAATATTACTCTTGCTATAAATTCTAAAAAAGAAATTACAGGTAAATCAAATGAATAAGAACTGGTAGTGTACTATTTTTGATAACTATTGTCTCACATTAATTTTGCGTCATCTTAAAATATTTATTCTCCTATCTTGAAAATATGCTGAAATTCTTAATATTATGACTAGTTTAATTCATCACATGTATAGTATATAAAATATTTAATACCCACAAAATATACAAAATCCAGGACATGATCTGAGCTAAATGAGCACAAAATGTATTTGTTTGGGAAATAATATGAATAAAACATCCTTCTTGTGATAACTGTTTTTGAAAGCTTCTAAGACCAAGATTATTCAATTTATTATCCTTTTCTGATAATTGATTATTGCAGGTTCACTCTAATGCTCATAGTTTAAAACTTGTGGTCCTAAGTAAAATGTTGAAAAGAAAAAACTTAATGAGAAAAGAAAAACAATTAGCAGTTTAAAACTGCTTTAGTTTTATAGCTGTGTCTGAATTATTTCATTCCATGACTCCATTGTTCTTTAGGTCTCCATAAGCAACAAAATGCAGCATTATTTGTGCAACCAGGCTTTAGAAATAGTTGGACCCCATGTGCTAAAACAGAAGCTTATATTAATGTCGTTGACATAAATGAAACTTACAGCTTTTAAAAATGGGATGCTGGTCTCTGCTCCCTTCCCCCATATGAATCATGTTTCTATCCCCTGAAAAAGTAATTTTTTCCTGGTCAAGTTTCAAGTGCATCAACTTGAGTAATGTATCAGAAATCCCTTCCCCCTCATTTGTAAAAAGATCCTAATGTTCTACTCTGAATGATTTTACTTCTACCTTAGATATGATTAAAGATATAATTATACTGTCTTTGTTTTTTTTCTTTTCTTTTTGGTTTCACTTTTCAGAAAGAACGAATGATGAGATAATACAACAGACAATTTCAAAAGCCAACTGATGTTACTTCATCTGGTTGATGTGAAAGGATTTTTCCTCTAACACATCAGAAAGTAATTTACTTAAAGACGAGATAGTTATGATAAATCTCAATTTAAACAATGTGGTTTAAGATTTGATAAGATTTAGAAGACATCATTATTTATGTTATACCCTAAATTCTCAGTTCAGTTAACCTTACAGATCATCACAATATCTTACAAGAACTATAAGACAATGTCATTTTGGAATAGTCACTAAAATATTTTGGAATAATCATTCTTAAGAGTTCGAATACCCAAACACACGCACACAAAGAAGAATCTTGAGGTTCTATGACTTCTTCACGTTTGATTTTGCGTCTGTATTCCAAGTCCTCTCTTACAGTCTCTCAAAGTTCTGGTCTCTTCACTCTTCTTACGGTTCCTACCCTCGTGTGGTGAAATACCCATCAAATCATCTTTAGATTACTACACGAAACCTCCCAGTAGGTCTTCCTGTCTGGGGCCCCTTCCTCTTCAGTTTACCTGTATCCCAGTCAGATCAAATCTTCCTAAATGACCGCTTTCATCATTCCTCATCTCCTCTTTAGGAGCCATTCATTGACTATTCATTTATGCTCGGAAAAAAAAATGCCAAGTGTGCCCTGGCATGCCCCAGAGTTGTACAGGAGCGTCCCAACCCTGGCCAGCTGCACGCCTGGGCTCTATCTGTCTAATGGTCCTCCATCTCACCAAGCTGGCCAACTTCTCACATAGCTGCGTAGAAGACAGATTTATTCCCTTCCCTTTAGCCAGACTCTTTCTCTTGTTGAAATGCTTCCCATTCCTGTCTTCCTAATTGAAACATTAAGGCTGCCTTTTCCTTGAAGGCATTTTAGAGGCTCCAGCCACCATAGTTACATGAATTCCTTTGTATTCTTTCCACAATTAGAGACAATTATAACAACTCCTGCAATAGCCACCATCAGCATGTATTAAATTCATGCAAAAGACACCATGCTAAGCATTTAAATATGAAATCACTGTACACCTTAAATAATTTAAATACACACACACACAGAGTACACACACATGTCTCATGGAAATCCTTTGAAGGATGAGGAACTCGAGGTTCTAAATGGTTATCCAACTTTCCTTTTCTCATGGGACCAAAGGCAATAGAGCTCAAGTATCTGACTCCAAAACCATTTATTCTTGGAAAAAAATATTGTTTTCACTCGTTTTTTTGTATGTATCACAAGACTATTAATTTCTTGAGGGCAGATGCATTGAGTATTTTCAACAATACCCAATGGATAGTTTAAAACAACATGTAGGGGCCAGAGCTGTGGTATAGTGGGTAAAGCTGCCGCCTGCAGTGCTGGCATCCCGTATGGGTGCCAGTTGGAGTCCTGGCTGCTCTACTTCTGATCCAGATCTCTGCTATGGCCTGGGAAAGCACAGAAGATGGCTCAAGTCCTTGGGCCCCTGCACCTAATGTGGGAGACCCAGAAAAAGCTCCTGGCTCCTGGCTCCTGGCTTCAGATCAGCCCAGCTCTGGACACTGGGGCCATTGAGGGAATGAACCAGTGGATGGAAGACCTCTCTCTCTCCATCTCTGTCTCTCTCTCTCTCTCTCTCTCCCTCTACCTCTCTGTAACTCTGCCTTTCAAATAACAAATAAATCTTTTTTTTTAAATTAAAAAGATTTTAAAAAGCAACATGCAGTATTAATTGACATATGTTAAACAGCATATCTGTGCCTTTGTTGTTTCTTCTCCCTTTATATCATCACTCTATTTTTAGCAGTTTACTGGATTAATACAATCATACTTAAAGCAGTCAAAATTTGAAATTCTGACTTCAGTCTGAAAGAGTATAGAATAGGAAGAAGAGAACAAGTGAACATTAAAAAGCTAGGCCACATATACAAATATAAAAAAAAACAGTTCTTTGTATTAGACCAATTATGAGCAGACAGAAGTATGAATGAAGTAAGTGGGGGTATGTGTGGTTTTTAAAAGATTTCACTAAAAAGGCAAGTTTGATCAAGGTGTACATCTGTACATTTAAGCTTTATAGAGGCTTTTACAAAGTTTGTGTGTAGTTAAATACAATGTCAAGTGAAATATTAAAATGTGTTGCCAGATCAATGAGGATGCCAGTGACACCATGCCTAGCAACCTACTCCAGGTCCAGTGCTCCGGGTCAGGGGCACCAGGCAGACAGAGGCAGCCCCCAGCTGCACCGGTTCACAGCTACCGTACAGCTCTTCATCCCCCACAATGCACTGAGCCCCCTCTGCCACACACCCTACCCCCACGGAGCCTTTTCCCTCTGAAACCCTCTATATTTATTTTATTTTATTTTATTTTACATCTTACATTACTTGCCACTGTGCTTCAAAATATGGGCTTTGGAGTCAGATCACTGGATTAGAATCCAGTTTTTGCACTTCTAGCTCTGACTTTGGGCAAGCTCCCTAGTCTTTCTGTGGCTCAGGAGGATGGCAGTGCCTACTCCTAGGGCTTAGTGTGAGTACTAAATGAATTAACACATGTAAAGCCTTGTAGTCAGAATGTTCTATACTTGTTAACTTTTATCATTTGTGCCCCCAGCATCATCAGTATCCATTTTATATATCCTTTCAAGTTGGTTATTTTTACATGCTTTTAAGGAAAAATCCTTGCCCTTTTCTTCTCAACTACACACAGAAATGGACACTGTGTCTTTTACAATGAATACTGTTCCAGGACAGACATAATAAGTAGATACCTCATCCTACACTCAAATGTATGAAAAATCAAGCCTATCCTTCCTTCCTGTCCTCTTCTTTAGAAGATAGCAGAACAATCTCATTTTTTTTGACCAGGAGAAAAAAAACTATGATTTAAGTCTCAAGAGACTATTTCTTACCTAGCAAAATGATAGCATGGTGCTCATTAACTCTGCAGGCAGTTTTGCCAATAAACTCTAAATGATCATACCCTTAGATGGACTCAATTTTGAAGAACAGGCAAGAGCTTGATAAATACAATGCTACCAGTAAAAACTCAAAGAATATTCTTTATAAACATTAAGGCAAGATGTGAGAGAAAGGTTCTTAGATAAATCATTTCAAATATAGAGTCAATTGCTTTGCTTTCAATCCCCTTGAAAGGAAAAACGATTATGCTTTTTAGCTGTCAGAACAAAACTCTAGGGTAATTCATAAGGCATTATATTAACACATATAAACCAAAATGAAAAACAGCTTCACAGTATGACCTTACACTTGAACAAAATCTGGAGCAAGTGTATTGTAGGCCAGATTAATACCCAGTTTACCAGGCAAATAAATTCCACAGTGAGTCACCCTCCAGCTTCTTTATTCTGCCTGTGAGGAAATCACAGCTCTGGTTCTCAATAGAGCATAGATATTATAAAACAAAATAGAGAGCTACTCCAGGCAGAGTCACAACTTGTTTCTCTCTCTATTATTAGGGTTTTTAGTCTTATTGTTACAGCAATAGAAAATACATACAGTAAGAAAGGTTCACAAATTACAGAAAAGATTGGAATCCCACTTAATACGAAGGGCATAAAATAGTGCAGTGTCTGTGTTACCTGTGTGTATGTTAAGTACAGTATATTGAACAATATCATACACAAAAAGGAAGTGTATTTACCACAGAGGAGACAGTTGGCTGAGGCTCTTCAAAAGCAGATATTTCAAAGTTTACTTTCACATGGGTTTTCACTTTTTGACCTGCTCTTGACCTGGGTAATTCTTGCAGACCAGTGAGTTTAACAAGGCCTGGGATCTATTAAAAGAGTGGTAGCCTGCCTTTTACTGAGTAGCGCGCTGATGGTTTAAAGTAAATGTTATGGTTTGTCACAGGAACCAATTTGGTTACCGTTTGTTCTTCCTGCCCCTGCCTGCTGATATTTTTGCAAGTGTTTTCCATTCTTTAAATTCTATAAAGAAATCTGCATGCTGTTATTTTAAACTCCAGCATCTCTTTTTCCAAAGAGCCATAGTTGAAAACCGGGCTGTGCACCCAGAGTCGCCTTTGTGTACTGTTTGGTAAAATTTGAACTCGTGGTGCACCAGCATGAAACCTGCTACCTTTTCAACAGCGAACAATTACTGAGCCACCCTCAGATTCGGCTAGATTTTGAAATTCTGGTAGTAAAAATATTGGCCTGTGCCTGAAAAGAAAAAAAATATGAAATATACATCAATTATGAAGTAAAAAATGTCTAAACATTTCTACTTACATAGATAATTATCAATAATCTCTATGCTAGTCCTTTATGAGTTTCTCCCTAGAGGGCTTTTATAGAGTAATTAAACATAAAACTGATCATTTAACTGCATTTTTCTGTTATCAAGTAACTTAGAATCACTTTCAGAGGTGGAATTAACAAAATGCCAAGTTTGTGGTAAAAAGGAAATAGAAGCAAAAATTGTCCCAAGTTTGCCAAAGAACATAAGCTGGCCTTGACATGAATGTAGAGGGAGATTAAACCGAGCGCTGGAGTGAGTCTCCTTCCTCTGTACAGCATTAGGGACGAAGAATCTATGTATCGTGCAAATCCTCTGACTTATGTCTGTTTGGATGCTTTATTTTCATTTTTCTCAAAGAAATACCAATGCTGTATACCAGTGCTTCTGAGTATAATTAATAAGGAGAATGACCACTATTCTCAGACTTGCAAATGCTTCTACACATTACAAATCTTTACATTTATCAATGTAAAATAGCCCCAATGTTGTGATGCCCAAACCAAAATCAAACAATAACAACATCAAAGGTGAGGAGAGGAAGAGAAAAGAATAGCAATTACACTGTTGATACCCATAAAACATAAAAATTACTAGAGTACCGAAAAGGTAATCTGTAGAAGTGAAATTGACACTTGAAGATGCTATGATTTTGAGCAGCCCTGATTTTGACTGTTGAGAAACAACGGTTTTGTTTGTTTAATGTTTAGGTTTTTTTTTTTTTCATACTACTTATTGAATCTCTTTACTTAGTATAGGGTTAATCTTTTGAGTACAAAGTTAACTGAAAGTAGATCTTTGTAAAAAATAAGAATGGAAATACGAGAGGGAGGAGGAAAAAGGATAGAAGTGTGGGTGGGAGGGAGTGTAGGGTGGGAAGAATCACCATGTTCCTAAATTTGTATATACAAAATGTATGAAGTTTGTAAACCTTAAATAAAGGGAGTTTCTAGGTAAAAAAATAAATAAATTAATTGCATAGAACCAAAGAACATAAAAATGACTGGTAAATTAACATGAAGTTAATAATCTCCATCTCCATTCACTTAACTGAATGTTAAGTGAATAACTGAGTTCACTTACTTAAATACGGCTGACTCTATTCTGCACCTTTCTAGCACCTCTACTAGATACCTAAATAACAACTGGCACGTTGTCACTAGGCTTCAGGTTTACTATGTAACTTACTCTTCCCAGAAAGCCATTAGTGTAGATTTAATTACCTTCAATTTCAGAGGAGAATTCTAAGGGTCAGAGAAGTTAAAAAACTTGCCTGAGGTCACAGAGGTAGTTGAGTGGCAGAACAGGATTCCAACAGCTATCTTTATGACTACAAGGTCTTAAGCACTTTTCTCCTCACACATTGCCATCTCAAGAAAGATACAGTGACAGAGGAGAGTGAAATACAAAAGTAGAGTTTAGAAATGCGACCTCAAACTAATACCTTTTGGCCACTCTGTAAATTACACTGAATGAAGATCATTCAAAAAGATTCTTTAGGGGCTGGCACTGTGGCGTAGAGGATAAAGCCACCACCTGCATGCAGTGCCAGCATTCCATATGGGCAGTTTGAGTCCTAGCTGCTCCACTTCTGATCCAACTCCCTGCTAATCCACCTGAGAAAGCAGCAGAAGATGGCCCAATGCTTGGGAACCCCAGTCTAAGATGAAGCTCCAGGCCTCTGGATTCAGCCTGGCCCAGCCCTGACCATTCCAGCCGTCTAGGGGAGTGAGCCAGCAAATGAAAGATATCTCTCTCTGTCTCCGTCTCCATCTCTGCTTCTCTCTCTGTAACACTGACTTTCAAATAAATAAATAAATCTTTAAAAATATTCTTTACTAAGGATTGATAAGAAAATTATTATTATTTTATAAAGGATAATAACCTGAAATCTATTGCAAGGGTACAACTCAATTAGCCACTAAAGAGACTTTTCTGTGACTTATAGTGGGGATAAAGAATAGCATGATGTTTGGGAAGAAATATGATTCTTCAGGAACTCACTCAGCAAACATGTAATGAATGTCTACAAGGTGCCAGGCTGCTTGCTACCTTCTGATCAAACAAAGCTGAATGCCAGGACCCCAGCATAAAATCATGATACACCACAAGGAACTGCAAAATGGTGTGAGAAAGGATCTAAGGGGATTGTGAAGAAAACACGCACGATCAGGAATATTCAATTCTCCTTAAACAGTCAGTGAAGTCTGTAAGGAAGAAACATCAAGGTGGTAGCAGTAGAGGAGTGAGCCGGGACGCAGAGTAAAACAGATGAAAGAGCGGTACAAGCTCTGGTGAAGCGTCTGGGAGATGCAGCGCACATGTGAAGACTTGCAAGCAGAAGCCTCAGCCACATCAGACTCCGGAACAGATTTCCAAGAATCTCAGCGAATGGGGACCACCAAGGAAGATTTTTAAATCTCTGACGCCTGAACCTGAGGAAGACAAGCTAGTTTGAATCTCTGGCAACAGAAGAATAGGAGAGAGAAAATTATGGAGATGCCAAGGTCCTTTTGAACTAAAAATTGACTTGAAGAAATGAATCAGGTGTCCCACAGTGAAACATAATGGGAGCAAAGTGCTAACACAGCCATGTGCAAGGACTGGAGGAGAATTCCTGAAGCATTCTATATGTGTTTCTTTTTCAAATGAAGACATATTATTTGTATGTATAAGCTACTTTACAATAAAAAAAATAAGAACTGAATTGTCTTAATTAGCAGCCACTTAGAAATGTGTTTCCTTATCAGCTCTTTCTCTACTGTTTCACTGAATTTTCACCCTGCCAGTTCTGCCCAGAGAGAGGAAATGCAATTTATATGTAAACATTTTAGGCAATTATGTCTCAAGACCTTCCCCCAAAGAAGATTTTACACAATTATAAGGTTGTACTCAAAAATCCATCTATGGCCACAGAAAGTAGATTGACATTCCTTATGTAACGATTTCATAAGTCACACTAAGACCAAACCCAGGCTTGCATTTACCTGAATTAACTTACAGTCAAACTTATTTTCTAGACTAGAAAGAAACAAATTGAAAAGATGATAACTGTTTTATCTTGTGTTACAACAAATTATAAACACAGGACTAACAAATAAAATCTTAACAAAGAAATAAAATAAGGATTAGGAAGAAGCCTAGGGACTAACCATTTTATTCTTCTGACAGCACTGAGATGAAAACATAAATAATTATTTAATAAACACTGAGTAGAAAGATCAGAACACCTATAAGAAATGGATGCAAATGATGAATGATTCATTCTTTGCAAACATAGCCAGAGTAACAAGGCTAGAAAAAAAGTCAGAAAAAAGGTATATTTAGATTTATTTTTTAATCTGAAGAAAATAAGTTATTGTTCCTGATATTTAAAAGCCAAAATGAACAAATAGAGTACACTATGAAAATTTGCTGTCACCACAGCCAAATTCGATTTTGCAGAACTATTAATATTGGATTTAAATAGGGCACGATGCTTCACTTCATGACAATATCACTGATTGTAAATCCTGATGAAAGGGGTTACTTTTATGTACTGATTAATTAGGAAATTACCCAGTTGAGTTATAATTATTATATTTTTAAAATATTATTTTTACTACCATCCTTGAAACACTTTGAAGTGGATTCATATTATAAACCCATTTTTCTGGTGAGAGAATCGATGTACAAAGATGCTGGATAACTCACGAGGGATCACACATCTGAGAGCTAAATTGAATTACTGAGAATAACTTTCGAAAGAATAAAAGGTTACATAAACATAATAGCATTAACAGATTATAAGGAACAAAAGGTAGGAGCACAAACCGAGTATTACCTCATCCACAGCGATGCTTTCATTTAAAAAAAAAAACCTTAAGTTTTTTAAAAAATTTTAATAAAAAGTCATAAATTTTTTAAAGAAGTGTAATGCTGTAGTTTTTAGTACGAAAAATACCATGTATGTAAATGTCGATTGGGGAAGCTTCCGTAGAAAGATGAGGGAATAAGGAAAGTAGAAACTTTGTGGAACAGATAATTATTTCAATAGGCTTGTTTAAGTCTCTCCTGAACCACCTCATCCTTAGGAGAAAAATGCAGTTAAAGATGTTTCCAGGGTTCATGCTACCTGAGATAAGTAAGTGTCAATTCTGAAGGGCACTTTTGCATTTTTTAGGCAGGGGATGCCTGGGAGAGTGGCTCTGTCAGGAAATGTGAAATTCATCAGTAAACCTGCTGAGAGATTCCCATTGGCTGTTCTAACTCCTGTTCTAACTCTCTCCTGCCCTGGAGAACTCTGTCTCCTCTCAGTGAGGCTCCCTCAACATCAGGACAGGGCAGCAGTACTAAACAAACGATGCATTACAAATGTGAATATTTTGTAATAGAACTCTACCAGTGGGAACTTGTAAGTATAAGCTATAGAAAGAGTGAATGAAGCAGGAGCATGTTTAAACAGGTGCCCAATTCCTCTCTCCCAACCCCCTGTGTTCTACTAACACAAACACTCAAGTCTCCCTCCCCTATATCACAGAAGAAAGAAATATATTCCTTTCGTGCATGTCTTTCCTGTGTGCCAACTTTCCATATAGCATCTTTATTTGTACAAAAAGGCAATTGTAATGTTACATCTGGTTTGCCACTTACTATTCCCTCCTTATCTCTATTCAATTGTGTGCCTATACCTGAGGAGCTAATGATCCTGTTTCTGCCCATAATTCCAGCAACAGACCTACTCTTCACTTTGGTCGGCTGGACATTATTTAATATTCCTTGGCTTCTGGAAACACATTTGGCATTGCCTTCACTGTTCCACCTAAACTTTACCTCCCTCTATAGCTTCTCCCTCTCGGCTGCCTATTTGACTCTGTTGATCTGATCTGCCGCCAGAATACGAACATAACCCTGAGGCAGCGACTCTCTCACTTGACTATGTGAATGAACGCCCATTGCTGTCCCGCCCCTCTCTGTTCCAAAGTTTCTGATTCAGTGAGTCCAGGATGGGCCTGGTAATTTGCATTCCTAACAAGTTCCTTGGTAACACTCCTGCTACTGGCTTTGAACTGCAGTTTACAACCAGTTCTAAGGCTTAGTCCTATCTTTCTGTCTGTCATTTACTCTTATTCAGAAACTACCTACTCTAACAATTTTAACTTTTACCTCCCCTGGCTGACTCCTAATCTCCAACCCTAATAAACTTCATTCTCACATCTCTAACTTTCTTTCTTTCTTTCTTTCTTTTTTTTTTTTTTTTTTTTTGACAGACAGAGTTAGACAATGAGAGAGAGAGAGAGAGAGACAAAGAGGCAGGTCCCCCTTTTCAGTTGGTTCACCCCCCAAGTGGCTGCTACAGCCGGCGCGCTGCGCCCATCCGAAGCCAGGAGCCAGGTGCCTCCTCCTGGTCTCCCATGCAGGGGCAGGGCCCAAGGACCTGGGCCATCCTCCACTGCACTCCTCTAACTTTCATTTCCACCCATCAGCCTCGCCTTCACCTCAGACCTGAAGGTAGGCTAGATGATTGTCTTTCTGCGCGTTTCTTTTCCTTGTCCCCTCGGAGGAGTCAGCATTTCCCCAGACATCGGGTTCAATACCGTGATAGGATTTTTCTGCCCCTGCCTCCCATTCCGTTTTGTGTCTCCTCACTCCGCATCTTCTTCCAGTCACTGTGCCGTGTCACTGCAGGTGGGTGTTACTTCACACCTGGACTTCAGTGATTACCTATTCTATCTTCCTGCCCCAAACACTCTTCACACATACATCCCATTGTCAGGCTAATCTCCCCCAAACACCACTTTATAAACTTCCACAGCTTCCACTGTCTAAGCCAGAGATTTTCAATCATGTGGACCATGAGCACCTCACAGGTGTGCTGGTATATCAGTTTCCTAAGCCATCTGGATATTTGGCCTGCCCTCAAACGGCCAGATCCAGAGAAAGGGTAAGAACCATCTCTACATCTTTTGCTCCCCACTGCAGTCTTGGGGCTGAAGTTGACCTTGAATGGGTTGATCTTCGTGGGTGGCATTCAGGAGACAAGACTGCAATAGCCAAAGAGAGCCCCAGGCTGAGGGCCCTGACTATGTGGGGGCAGCATCTGTCACCCTGATTCTTAAACTCACCGTCTCCTTCAGAATGCTGATGTATCCATTAAAAATAATTTTACAGTAAAGTTAAGGGTTAGGGTTGGGGGATGCAGAGCATTGCATGAAGTGGGAGAAGATTCTGGAAAATGCAATCTTAGGGAAACGTGGAAAAGTGAGCATGTGAACAGTGTTACACAAAGTAGAAAATCACCTTAAAAAAGTCACTTAGGGCCAGTGCTGTGGCTCAATTGGCTAATCCTCCGCCTGCGGTGCTGGCACCTCAGGTTCCAGTCCTGGTTGGGGTGCCGGGTACTAGTCCTGGTTGCTCCTCTTCCAGTCAAGCTCTCTGCTGTACCGGGAGGGCAGCGGAGGATGGCCCAAGTGCTTGGGTCCCTGCACCCACATAGGAGACTGGAAGGAAGCACCTGGCTCCTGGCTTCAGATCGGCGCAGTGCTGGCCATAGCAGCCATTAGGGGAGTGAACCAGCGGAAGGAAGATCTTTCTCTGTCTCTCTCTCACTGTCTATAACTCTCTCTGTGTCTCTCTCTTTCACTGTCTAACTCTTCCTGTCAAAAAAAAAAAAAAGTCACTTAGGTGGCTTTGGCAAGAATAATTTCAATGAGGGTGACATTGATGACAATGGATAACATGGGAGTGGAGTGAAAGACAAATCGAGATCTTATAAAAGTTATAAAAATTTACTGGAAAAAAAAGTACAGACTCTGGAGTCTGGGTTCAGCTGTTTGACTCTGAGCAAACTGCTCAACAGCTCTGTGCCTCCTCTCCTGTGTAATCTCTTAGGATCTACCACATAGCAGAACAGTAAGGATTCCATGAGTAGATATACGTGAAGTGCAATAGAACCGCGACTCCCAATAAGTACCCAGTTACCTCCACACCTTCGCATTACCAGCACTCACTGCAAAGCCACATGCCGCAGGGGGGTTGAATTATTTCAGAAAAAAAGAAGCAACAAAGATGCCACTCCAGCATCATTACCTGTGAGCTTTATGTTTCTTGTTCAATTGTATTCTAATACTATTCTTCCCAGCTTACAAATGAGACATCTAATTTATTCCAGAATCCCTAGAATCCACTTCTAGAATCTTGAGGACATATATTAGCTATCAAATAAGGAAGATATTTGCATAATAATTTTTAAATCATAATTAACTCCAAAATGGCAACAAATTGAAATGAAATTAAAATACTTTCATCTACAAGTTTTAAAAAAACATTATTATTCCAGATGATAAGAAGTTCTTGTCTTCTGGCCACGGAATGGCTCCTGACACAGCATCACTGAGGAAGGAATAAAGATGGACTCCTCTGATGTCTCTTTCAATGTGGACAGAGTTTTCTCCAGAAGCCTTCAGCACTCTTTGCTTCACATCCCATTGTCCCAGAATGGAAAGCACAATCCCCATTAGACCAGCCATTGCGAACAGAGAATGGGATTGTTGTAAAAACTTAGGCCAACTGTGCTCCACCTCCCAGAGCTAGAAACATACTTTTTAAAGATTTACTTATTTATTTGAAAAGCAGTTATAGAGAGGCAGAGGCAGAGAGAAAGAGAAAGAAGAAGAGAGAGAGAAAGGTCTTCCATCTGCTGGTTCACTCCCCAAATGGCCACAATGGCCAGAGACAGGCCGAAGCAAAGCCAGGAGCCAGGAGCTTCTTCCAGGTCTCCCATGTGAGTGCAGGGACCCAAGGACTTAGGCCATCCTCTACTGATTTCCCAGGCCACAGCACAGAGCCGGATTGGAAGAGGAGCAGCAGCGACATGAACCAGCACCAACATGGGATGTCAGCACTGCAGGCGCCGACTTACCCACTATGCCACAATGCCAGTGCCTGGACACATCTTCTCTGAGTGGCTTGTGCCCTGATGCCTGAACAAGATCAGGTGTCTTTAACAAGGAAGACAGCAGACAAAAAATAGTACTTGATTCACAATTGATGAGGGATACAAATACTATGGGCCATATTTTAAGGTGAATACCAGAGATGAACAATGAACACTTCAGCACACTATTCTCACCCTCAATTTTTAATACCAAAATAATCCCAAATTTTCTATTCTAGAGATATCTGTGACACCAAACAATCAGAAAAGTTAATTTAGTATTTTGCTCAAATTAAATTATTATCATATGCTTTTATAAATAAATAAATTTTTATAAATAAATTATTATTTAACGCTTTTAACCATACATGCCATTCACCTAATTATTTTGCTTTTACTACTCATTAATTCATAAACTGATATTTCCTTAAACCTTCCAACATAAGATCAAACAATAAAAATAAAAAATTATGAACTATTTGACATCAGATGTATTAATATACACAAAGGAGAAAAGTACTTTTATTTATATTTGCAGAAAGTTTTCAGAATGCTTTATAATATCTTCTTGTTAGAAGCAAGCATTTAATGCATCAGCTAACTCACTGCTTGGAAAACCTATGTCCCATATCAGAGTGCTTGGTTGGATGTTCAGCTACTCCATTTCTGATCTAGCTTCTGGTTCAACTTCCTGTTAAGGTGCACCCCTAGGAGACATCAGACTCAAGTGCTTCAATCCCTCCCACCCACCTAGGAGTAATATGGTTTGCCTTCGCTGAGATTAAAAACAGTTGACTACTTCTCCACAAAATATTACTTTCATTAAAAGCCGGGCATGCTCAAATTCAAAATGCAAGAAAATAATAAGAATATTTAACCCAACCCCAAACACAGAGCTAAGAACTAAAACAGGTGAAAATGATTCTCTGCAGTGTCTGACCCTAAAGTGCAATTTGACTTGGTAGGAAATATCTTATTTAATAAGCACAATTGCTTCTTTCATAAAAAATAATCACAGTTAAGTAACCATAAAAATGGTTAACTGAATTAAATCTGTGTCAAAAAAAAAAAAAAATGGGAATTCAGGGCCAGCATTTGGCCTGGAGGTAAAGCTACCAGCAAAGATACCCATGTACTATATTAGAGTACCTGGATTTGAGTCCCAGCTGCACTCCCAATTCCAGTGTCCTACTAATGCAGAGGCTGGGAGGCAGCAGGGAAGGTTCCAGTAACCCTGTTATTCCTCTTGGAAACCTGGATTGAGTCTCAGTTCCTGGCTTTGCAGGCCCACATCACCTATTAGCATATGGCGAGTGAACCAACAGGTATTCTCTCTCTCTCTTTCTCTCTCTCAGTGAACAAATTAAAAATTTCTTTGAAAAAATGAGAATCCTTCAACATAAAAATGAATCCTAACTATTTAACTGAAGACAGAATTTCCCTTCTTATACATGAAGAAAATGTGACTTTCTCCTTTAAGAAGACCCAAGTATTTTCTTCAGTCCTTTTTTTTTTTTTTTTTTTTTTTTTTTTTGACAGGCAGAGTGGACAGTGAGAGAGAGAGAGACAGAAAGGTCTTCCTTTTGCCCTTGGTTCACCCTCCAATGGCCGCCGCGGCCGTGCGCTGCAGCCAGCGCACTGTGCTGATCCGATGGCAGGAGCCAGGTACTTACCCTGGTCTCCCATGGGGTGCAGGGCCCAAGCACCTGGGCCATCCTCCACTGCACTCCCTGGCCACAGCAGAGGGCTGGCCTGGAAGAGGGGCAACCGGGACAGAATCCAGCGCCCCGACCGGGACTAGAACCCGGTGTGCCGGCGCCGCTAGGCGGAGGATTAGCCTAGTGAGCCGCGGCGCCGGCCTTCAGTCCGGTTTTGTTTTAAGCCGTGTAGCAGTTCTTATATTTTAATAAAAATGTAAATGTAAACTGTCTCTCCCTCCTTTGTCCTCTTTCTGTACCTCCACAAAGCTGACTATGAAGTATAAAACTTAAATGCACATCTGTGATGTTCGTGTCACCTCTGAATTTTTATTCTTATGCCAGAAAACACACATCTCCTCCAATGGAAGTTTCCATCTCAGTTGACTGATTTGATGTGGGTAACAGCCATAATTCGCCAGCAGGTTGACATGGCAAAGCATGGGCTGGGCTGAAAGCAAAGGCCCTTTCGTAGTGTGTAATCTACAAGACATGCGTATTAGAGTACCAGGGTTAGAACAGTGTTAGTGAAGAACAAGAGGAGCAGATCGCCCCTGCTTCTCAGCATTTGTTAGCCTGAAAGCACAATGATGAACCACCATTTACTTTTCCAGGAGAAAGGTTGCACAGGTCAAGCCAGACTTGAAAAACAATGTGTTGTTCCCAGCCGTGAGTCACTGAAAACAGGAACAGGAATTTACGTACACAGATACATCTCAACCACAGTGCAGAAAAGTACTGTGAAAAAAACTGAAGAACACACGGGTGGGTATGTACTCACATCTAGGTTGATAAAGTCAGGAACGCATAGGACTCCATGAAAACCCCATTTGCCCAGGTATTTTTTAAACATATTTTATTCAGAACAAACCAACTTCCAAGTAGGAAAACCAATAGTTGGAGGAGGAATATGGTATTTTTCCTTCAAATTTAGATGAACCCCTGAATTTCTCCTCTTTATACGCATGTTGTAATATGTATGAGGTTTAAAAGATCTAATAACTATCTTTCATACAATTGATCTTCTTGAGGAAATGGATTTATGCATATCCTCATTCATAATTCTAAATTATTAACATTTATCCTTATTTTGGCCTGTAGAATGCATTCTATAGCTATCATATGCTTCATCACCTGTCCCCACTTCAAATACCCAACATATTTTCTACTTCTCACTATTGTACAGGTCTGCTGTTAACACATCTTCACTGTCACCTTTACTCACCAAACTTACATGCTATGGCCTTGAACCCAACTAGAATCAACCTCTCAAAGATCTACCACTCCTTAGAAGATCATTTCAATGCCTTCTTAGTTCATCTATGCTTTCTAAATGAGTAACAATCTTGTTACAGAATAATATTCTATTTTTTCTGTTTGCTGTTTTTAAATTTTTCTTAAATATTAATCTCATTGAAATTCACATCCAGATTCTAGAATATGAAAATCTCAACAAAATCGGGTCTTGGAATATTGGAAAGACTAACAGTACACAAGGAAAACTGTCAGCTGGATTTAACGTCATTTTGATACTAAAGTAAATATTGGTCACTTATATGATCATCACCCGGATCAAGAATCCATTGGGTAGAATAACCACCAGGCACAGATTGAATACCCAGAGTTTCTACTTCTCTTCTGTATAGTAGAGTAATCAAAGGTGTGGTTGTTGGCATGGAAGTTCTGCTTCCTTATACAGAATCAAGCAATAATTTATATCTACTGAATACTTAGTTCATCCAAGGATGCCTTGGATGAATAACAATCTTGTTATTCATCCCATTTTCATGAGAGGTAGATTCACCCACCAAGGCCATTCAGGGAGTAAGGAGTGTGCAGAGACTCTGGTTATAATGACTTCCCATCCTCAAAATGCTGCCCTCTGCTCTGGCTTCCCCTTCTTCCTCCTCCTTAATATTCTTACTACAATTGCTTGTCCTCCACTCATCCCTCTGTTTCCTAAAACATTCTGATTTGAAAGGCCTAGATCAGATCAAACAATTTCCAATATAATTATTATCTTCTGGTATTTCATTTTGAAATACCAAAGACCAGAAAATACAATTGATACTTGGAGGGCAATTGTGAAGTAGACTAAGTGCTCTTTTGTGGAAATATCCCCACTCTCATGTCATCCCTCAGCTGCATCCTTCGGAACACCCAGAGATTCATCATGGAAGACTCTAAACAAACCTTAGATGATAGGAAGCCCAGGAAATGATGGAGAAACGTTGTTCCTCAACAGAAGAGACAGTGCTGTAAACAATCATCAAATCTCAAAATGTCTATTTCACTCCAAAATGTTACATTTCAAGTACTCTACTATTTACCTTAGATCAGATAAAAACATACAGCAGCTGTCTTTTGGGGACTGGCTTATTTCACTAAGTATAATGTTTCCAGTTGCATCCATCTTGTTGCAAAATACAGTATTTCATTATTTTTACAGCTGAGTAGTACTCCATAGTGTATATATATACACCATAATTTCTTTATCCAATCAACGCTTGGTGGACATCTGGGTTGATTCCATACCTTAGATATGGTGAATTGTGCTGCAAGGAACATGGGGGTACAAATAACGCTTTCATTGCTGATTTCTTTTGGTTTGGGTAAATTCCCAGCAGTGGGATGGCTGGATCATATGATAGGTCTATATTCAGGTTTCTGAGGTATCTCCATACTGTCTTCCACAGTGGCTACACCAGTTTATGTTCCCAACAACAGTGGATTAGGGCACCTTTTTCTCCACATCCTGACCAGCATTTGTTTTTTCTTGATTTCTGTGTGAGAGCCACTCTAACTGGAGTGAGATGAAACCTCACTGTGGTTTTGATTTGCATTCCCTGATGGCTAGTGATCATGAGCACTTTTTGAAGTGTCCGTTGGCCATTTGAATTTTCTCTCTTGAAAAATGCCTATTCAAGTCCTTTGTCCCTTTCTTAACTGGATTGTTTGTTTTGTTGTTGAATTACTTGAGCTCTTTATAGATTTTTGGTGTTAACCCTTTATCATTGGATAGTTTGCAAATATTTTCTCCCATTCTGTTGGCTGCCTCTTCACTTTGATGAATGTTTCTTTTGCGGTGCAGAGCTTCTCAGCTTGATGTTATCCCATTTGTCAATTTTGGTTTTGATTGCCTGTGCTTTAGAGGTCTTTTCCAAGAAATCTTCATCCATTCCTACGTCTTGCAGATTTTTCCCAATGTTCTCTAAAAATTTGATGGCATCTGGTCATAGATTTAGGTTTTTGATCCATTTTGAGTGGATTCTTATATGAGGTATAAGGTATGGTCTACTTTCATACTTCTGCATGGAGATCCAGCTTTCCCAGCACTATTTGTTGAAGAGACTCTCTTTGCTTCAGCTATTGGTTTCAGCTCCTTTCTCAAAGTTAAGTTAGTTGTAGATGTGTGGATTGATTTCTGGAGTTTCTATTGGTCTACATATCTGTTTTTATGCCAATACCAGGCTGTTTTTATTACAACTGTGAGGCTTCCAGCTTCATTTTTGTTGTATAAGATTGCTTTAGCTATTCGGGGTATCTTGTGTTTTCATGTGAATTTTAGTATCATTTTTTTCTGATCTGTGAGGAATGTTGTTGGTATTTTAATTGGATCACATTGAATCTGTAAATTGCTTTCAGTAGCATGGACATATTGATGATACTGATGCTTCCAATCCACGAACATGGAAGATATTTCAATTTTTTAATCTCTTCTTTTTAATATCTTCTTTCTTCTTTAATATTTTATAATTTTCATTGTAGAGATATTTGGCATCCTTAATTAAATTTATTCCAAGTTATTTAATTCTATTTGGAATTAATGAATGGGGTTGATCTTAAAAGTTCTTTCTCAGCAATGTGTATACAAAGGTTATTGACTTTTTGGTGTGTTGATTTTTATATCATGCCTTTTTACCAAACTCTTTTAGGAGTTCCAATAGTCTTGCAGTGAAATCTTTTGGATCCCCATTATATAGAGAGCTCAATTGAAGTAGAGCAGCTGGGACTTGAACTGGTGCCCATATGGGATCCTAGCATTGCAGTCGGAGACTTAGCCCACTATGCTCCAGTATCGGCCCTCTTCAGGAACTCTTAATACCTGTATGTTGGGTCATTTGAATATATCCCATAAATCTTCAACACTGTTTTTAAGTTTTCTAATTTCTTCTTGTTTTTTGGTCTGACTGAAAGATTTCCAAAGACATTTCTTCTAGCTCAGATATTCTTTCTTCTGCCTCACCAAGTCTGTTAAGGCTTTCCAGTATATTTTTATTTGATCTATTATATTCTTCACTTCTAGTATTTCATTTTGACTTTTTTTTTAAATCTCAATTTCATGGGAAAATTTTTCTTTCATGTCATATATGATTTTCTTTACTTCGTGGATTTGCTTCTTTTTTTAAGATTTATTATTTATTTTAAAGTCAGAGTTATACAGACAGAGGAGAGGCAGAGAGAGAGAGAGGTTTTCCATCTGATGGTTCACTCCCCAGTTGGCTACAATGGCCAGAGCTGTGCTGATCCAAATCCAGGAGCTTCTTCCTGGTTTCCCACATGGGTGCAAGGGCCCAAGGACTTGGGCTATCTTCTATTGCTTTCCCAGGTCACAGTAGAGAGCTGGATCGGAAGTGGGGCAGCCGGGTCTCGAACCAGCGCCCATATGGGATGCCAGCACTTCAGGCCAGGACGTTAACCCACTGCGCCACAGCACTGGACCCGTGGATTTGCTTCTGACTGCTTTTGAGTAATCCTATGATTAAACTTTTGAATTCTGTTTTGGGCATTTCATCCATCTCCTCATCTTCACATTCTAATATTGAAATGTTGTTGTGTTCATTTGAGGGGTCATGGTGTCTTCTTTATTCTTGTTTCTTGAATTTCCGCATATATTTTTAGGCATTTGTGGAATTAATTGATAATTTTTCTTCTGATGGCTTTTATTTTTAAGCTATGCCTTTGTGGTTTAATGGAATGTCTGTACATTCAATGAATACCATGAGATGTGTGCTGGGTGGGGCCAAGGAGTTCTGGTCAGTACTTCAGGGTGGGGGAAGTGTGCAAGGTAACACCCAGACTGGCTTGGTAGAGCTCTTCCTTTTAATAGAAAGTGGTGAGTGGTCACATCTTTTGGTGTGATCACCCCCTCACCTCCTCTCCTCCAAGCTGAGCAATGCCCAGGTGTCAGCCTCCAGTGTGCTTAGACTCATCCGCTGCCGTATGAACCACACAAATGATCTGTGCAGTCCTCACTATGAGCATGGCTCCCACTGCAATGACCTGCCCAAGACAGCCAAGTAGCTGTAAGCCTGTGGAGCCACACCCAGTGATTGCCCAGAGATCCAGCTATACTCTACTCCCTCCTGTATCCCCATGGGGTCCTCATGGTCTCAACACACAGACTCCCACAGTTTCTGTGTGAAGAAGTCTTGCTCTGCCCTGTCAGCCTGTCCAGTCAACAGAGAAGCAGATGTTCCCCAAGCCAGCTCCACCCAAGTGTCTTTATCCTTGCATCCTGTGGTATGTTGGGAAACTGGGGGTTCCTCACAGTCATATGTGGGTGCCCAGCCACCTGTCAATCCTCCCAGCCAAGCTCAAAGTCAGTGGGGACTGCAAATTTTTGCCTCGTCTGGAATCTTTGGATCACACACATATACAAGAGCCACTGGCCAAATGTTGCTCTCTCCCAGCCACTGCCTCGAGTACCGCCGAGAAGATGGTGCCCTGTCTTAGATAGTAGTACAAAGGCTTCCACAGCTGCTGCCCAACCCCAAATGGTGCCTGCCCTTTCTCAGTCAGGCAACGGGCTCTGTTGTGGGGAGGTCGGGATGAGATAAACTTGTGGCTTTTGCTTCCACTGGGTCCATGGGTAACCACTAGTAAACAGTAGCCTCTGGGGCTCCAGTACAGACTCTCCCACACTCTCCCTCCCGCTATGTCACCATGGGTTGCTGCAATCTGGCCTCACCTCCCTCTCCAAGCTGCCACCTGCTCCAGTTCTCAGCTGCTGCAGTCTTGTTTTGTGTTCATGTTCGTGCTGTGCACTGGCAACTTTCATGCAAGTCCACAACATTCCTCTTCCTTTTATAGAATTTCCAGTGTGGTTTTCTCTCTAATTCTCCCCCGAGAGTGCACTTCCTATACATTTTTAAAATTTTATTTATTTTTTATTATTTATCCCTAGCCTAGCGCAGTATGCTATTCCCTAATACTCGATCTTGGAATCATCAATATGAAGCCCTTTTTTAAAGATTTATTTTATTTATTTGAAAATCAAAGTCACAGAGAGGCAGAAGCAGAAAGAGAGAGAGGTCCTCTATCTGCTGGTTCACTCCCCAAGTGGCCGCAAATGCCAGAGCCAAGTTCTTCTTTCAAGTCTTCTTCCAAGGACTTGGGCCATCCTTCAGCACCTTCCCAGGCCATAGCAGAGAGCTGGGTCAGAAGTGGAGCAGCCAGGACCCAAACTAGTGCCCATATGGTGGCCCCACCCACTATACCAGAGTCAGCTCCAAAATGAGACCTTTTGATAGGGCCTTGTTTAACCGCACCATTCTTCCCACCTGTGTCAGACCTATCACTACACAACTATCTGAAAAGCCAGGAGTCTTCCCTATGCCACATAAAGCAGAGATGTCAATCAGAATGCAACTTAACCAAAGTAACCCAACCAGGTTTTCAGTTTGGGTACTTTGGCTCCAATCCACAACAGAGTTTTATTGCTTGTTCCCGTCAAAATCAGGATTCTCTAAAAATTTTGGGTTAAGACACAATTTTGTTGCCTAAAGATCTTTGAAAGTAGACCAACGCTGCAGCTCACTAAGCTAATCCTCCGCCTGCAGCACCAGCACATCGGGTTCTAGTCCCGGTCGGGGCACTGGTTCTGTCCCGGTTGCTCCTCTTCCAGTCCAGCTCTCTGCTGTGGCCCGGGAAGGCAGTGGAAGATGGCCCAAGTCCTTGGGCCCTGCACCCGCATGGGAGACCAGGAGAAGCACCTGGCTCCTGACTTCAGATCAGCGCAGTGTGCCGGCCGCAGCACGCCGGCCACAGTGGCCATTGCGGGGTGAATCAACGGAAAAGGAAGACCTTTCTCTCTCTCTCTCTCTCTCTCTCTCTCACTGTCCACTCTGCCTGTAAAAAAAATCTTTAAAAGTAGATCCTTCTTTTTGCATGAAAATTAGCAGAAGTAATAACTTTGCTGTTATAATGAGGTTTTCCATTTAGTGGAACATTAATAGTTCATTGACATTTAAATGTGGAAAATAAGGTCTTGGAGGCAGTAGAAGGAGTTGCTTACCTATCTACCCAGGAGCAAAGTTGGGACCAATGATGCTTTTGCTAAAGTTTTTATGTTGGGGCAGGCATTGTGGGACATCAGGTTAAGCCACCACTATGGATGCCTGTATTTCATATTGATGTGCTGGTTCCAGTTCCAGCTGCTCCACATCCATTTCCAGCTTCCTGCTGATGTGCCTAGGAAGGCAGCAGATGATGTTCTGATGACATAGATCCCGTCACCCATACAGCCATGGCCATTGTGGGCATTTGGGGGAAGATTCTCTCTCTCTCTCTCTCTCTCTCTCTCTGCCCCCTCCTCTGTCACTCTGCCTTTCAAATAAATAATCTCTTTCTTAAAAGGTGATGGGGTGAGGGGCCGGTGCTGTAGCGTAGTGGGTAAAGCTGCCACCTGCAGTACCGGCATCCCATGTGGGCACTGGTTCAAGTCCCAGCTGCTCCATTTCTGGTCCAGCTCTCTGCTATGTCCTGGGAAAGCAGTAGAAGATGGCCCAAGTCCTTGAGCCCCTGCACCACATGGGAACCCCAGAAGAAGCTCCTGGCTCCTGGCTTCGAATTGGCACAGCTCCAGTCAATGTGGCCATCTGGAGAGTGAACCAGAAGATGGAAGACCTCTCTCTCTCTCTCTCTCTCTCTCTCTCTCTCTCTGTGTGTGTGTGTGTGTGTGTGTCGTCTCTCTGTTTAACTCTGACTTTCAAATAAATAAATAAATCTTAAAAAAAAGTAATAGGAGTGAGTGTCGTGGTGCAGCAGGTGAAGTTGCTATTTTGGACGCCCACGGCTGCTCCTCTTCCAATCCGGCTCTCTACTAACACATTGGGGAAGCAGCAGATGATGGCTCAAGTACTTGAGTCCTTGCCACCTATATGAGAGATGTGGATGGAGTTGCTGGTTGCCAGCTTCATTTCAGGAACAAATCAGCAGATGGAAGAGTTCTCTCTTCCTCTTTCTGACTCTCTAAATTTTAAATAAACAAACAAGCAGATCTTCAAATAAAAAGAGTACAGATAATGGGTATAGTATGGATATTCAAATATACGTGTCTGATGTCCTAAGTCTTAGAAACTTGCTCTTTGTTAAGCATTATTATCTAATTCCTGATAATGGATGCTACTGCCACTATTTAATAATTTAAAAAATGCTTGAACTTCACAGTTGTCAATAGGCAGTGTCTACACCTCAGTGAATACAGAGCAGTTCAGAAGCTGCAGTGATCTCGCGGAGACAGTTTAGTGGGTTGCTCCTCCCAGACATTTTCAATCATTTCAAATATCCTTTCTGGTGTAGTATAATGCCTGTAGTAATATTTCTATGAACATTTTAAGGATGAAGGATTAATGACATATTTCATTTTTTTATTTATGGTTCTTAATACTCTAAAGATTTCCAGCATTTTGTTTGGTTCGTTTTTATTTTTTTATTTTATTTATTTGAAAGTCAGAGTTACACAGAGAGAGGAGAGTCAGAGAGAGAGAGTGGTCTTCCATCCGCTGGTTCACTCCCTAGTTGGCCGCAACAGCGGGAGCTACGCTGTTCCGAAGCCAGGAGCCAGGAGCCTCCTCCAGGTCTCCCACGCGGGTGAGGGGCCCAAGGACTTGGGCCATCATGTACTACTTTCCCAGGCCATAGCAGAGCTGGATAGGAAGTGGAGCAGCCAGGTCTCAAACCGGCACCCATATGGAATGCTGGCACTTCAGGCCAGGGCATAGACCTGCTGCACCACAGTGCCAGACCCTTGTTTGGTTTGTTTTTACTTTATCTTGTTGATAAGTTCAACTCAGAATAGTTCTACATTTAGAAATAGAAGAATCTATGGACTTAAATATGACTAATAAAAAAAGTCAGAACTAAAAACTGTTAAGAATTAACATTTACTGGCTGTCTATTTTGTGCCTGGCATTCCACATAGAAAACATGCAATATTTCTTGTTAATGTCATGAGGAGAACAGAAGCAAATGTTATCCCTTCATCTATTTGACAAATGACAATTCAAATTCAAAAAGTCTTACTCATGGAATCTCAGATAATAAATGGTAAATGTAAGGTTAAAATTAGATTCACAGTGTTCATGCTTTTTGACCAACTTTAGGAACAACTGATGATGTGTTTTTTTTTTAAATTCATAATAAATAAGGAAAGTTGTTATAGTGAGATCTCTACCTTTGAATTCGCAAGCAGATTTCCTCTTTTCTTTTCAAGTTCAGGTGAAAATAGGTGTCAATCTAAGAACAGAATTCCTGTGAGGCAATGTGGCTGCAAGAATGGCCCAAGTGTGGGAGAAAGTGGAAAGACATTTAGAGAAATCAATCCCATTGCAAGGGCGTTCTCAGATAAGCTCAGATTTCAAAAGGACATTTGTAAAAGCTGGAAGTCCAGGCACTAAAGCAAAGGTAAGGAGGGAGGGAGGAGCTTACATCTGCTGGTAGAAGATGGCAATGAGGTCTTAAACTGAAGGCAGCGGAGCTTAGAAGGTACTTCTCAAACACTGATAAAACAGAAACCCCCAAAAGGAAGTGAGATGGCAACTATTTAATACTTACAGAAAGCAGAGTCAAAAGATTTAGCAAGAGCGGATTTTACAACTATTTACTAGAAGAACATAGTTGAAAAACATTCCATAGAAAAGATACATTTTGTAACCAGCAGCTTTTATGTTAGCTCTTATTCCTGATAAATTATCTTATTCCTGATAAATCCAACATGCAAATTATGTACACTATAAACTTTCCTGTTGCATTACATTCTTGATTACTGACCTCCATCCATATCTCACTCTACTAAAACTCACTGGCCAGTACAGAGCTGCTTCATCTCCAGAAGGGACTGACCATAGACTTCCCTTTTCTGTCCCAAAGTGATTGCACAAAAAAAAAAAAAAAAAGAAAGAAAGAAAGAAAGAAAGAAAGAAAGAAAGAAAGAAAGAAAAGAAAAGAAAGAAAGCCGGCGCTGTGGTTCACTTGACTAATCCTCCACCTGCAGCGCCAGCACCCGGCGTTCTAGTCCCGGTTGGGGCGCCGGATTCTGTCCCTGTTGCTCCTCTTCCAGTCCAGCTCTCTGCTGTGGCCCGGAAGGGCAGTGGATGTTAATCCTCTGCCTGCGGCACTGGCATCCCATATGGGCACCGGTTATAGTCCTGGCTGCTCCTCTTCCAGTCCAGCTCTCTGCTGTGGCCCCGGAGGGCAGCAGAGGATGGCCCAAGTGCTTGGGTCCCTGCACCTGCATGGGAGATCAGGAGGAAGCACCTGGCTCCTGGCTTCGGATCGGCGCAGCGCTGGCTGTAGTGGCCATTAGGGGAGTGAACTAAAGGAAGGAAGACCTTTCTCTCTGTTGCTCTGTCTCTCTCACTGTCTATAACTCTACCTGTCAAATAAAAATAATTTTAAAAAGTTAAAAAAAAAAAACAATGCTTGGTGTCACTAATTACTAGGGAAATACAAATCACATTTAGATGTCATCTCACCTCCATTTGAGTGACTATTAACAAAAAGACAAAAAATTTAAGATGCTAGCAAAGATGCAGAGAAAGAGGAAATTTTATATAGTTAGTAGGAATGTAAAGTACTACAGCAATTATAGAGAAAAATATGGAGGTTTCTCAAGGCAGCAAAAATAGAATTTCCACTTGATCCAGCAGTCCCACTACTAGGAAAATAGCCAAAGGACATTACATTACATCAAAGATACACCTGCCCCCTACAATCATTGCAATAGCCAAGATTTGGAATTAACTGAAGTGTCCATCAACAGATGAATGGATAAAGAAATTGCAGCATATATATGCAGTGAACATAAGGACAAAATCCAGCTTTTAACAGCAACATAGATGGACATCATGTTAACAGAATTCACTCAAGCACAGAAAGACAAATAATTCATGATCTCAATCACTGATGGAAGCTAAAAATGTTGATCTCATGGAAGGAAAGAGTAGAATAGTGGTCCCTGGAGACTGGGCAAAAGGTAAGGTAAAGAGAGTGGTTTCATAATGGGTATTCAATTTCATTTAGATAGGAGGAATAAGTTCTGGGTTCTACACAACCCTACGTAAAATACAATATATAGAAATCGATAATATATTTTAAAATAATTAGAAAAGAAGAGTCCAAAGACTCTGAACATATCAAAATCATCAATATTTGAGAAGATGGTAATGTTAATTACCCTGATTTGATCATTATAAATTTTGTGCATATACTGAATCATTGCACCATATTACATAATTATGTGCAAACATTACACGTCAATTTAAAAATTTTAATGATGGATTTATTTCTACATTTGTTTAACAATCAAAATTCAAATTACCTTTAAAGGCATGAGAAGAATGAAATTTATCCGAAATAAACATAATAGCCTAAATTTACTTTAAACATCAATTTTCAAGTATATTCTGCTATACTTTTATTTACAGACATAGTTGTATGAAAAAGACTATGAAGATTATTTAACTTTAAGCTCAACTCCATCCAAAAATATATTAATATTTTTAAAGTAGTAAAACCTTAGACTAACTTAGTAAAAGCACAGGAGCCCCAATTCTGAGAGTTTATCATACATCGTACAATCACATCTGTTCACTTTCTGGAAGCCACTTTTTCAGAGAGATCTCAGCACGCTGGGTCTGAACCATGTAATGTGGGAAAGGCTGTAACAAATTGAAGACATTTACCTTGGAGGAGAGACAGTGGCAGTTTTTAAAATGTGAAGTGCTAGTCAGTAGCTCCAATCAGAAGAATTAGACTCATAAGAAGATTCAATTTGGGACATGCTCAAGCTGACTTGCCCCAAATGGTAGAGTTAGAAACATACCAGGGGATTCCAATTCAATCCCATCAAGGTGGCATGTACCAATGCCATCTCACTATTCCAAGTGATCAATTTCAGTTCACAATTGATCATAATGAAAGGACTAAGAGTCAAAGGGAGCACATAAACAAGTCTAGTACCTGCTAACACTAATCAATAGAATAAATAAAGGGGAGAGTGATCCAACATGGGAAGTGAGATACTCAGCAGACTCATAGAATGGCAGATGTCCTAAATAGCACTCTGGCCTCAGAATCAGCTCTAAAGGCATTCGGATCTGGCTGAAAAGCCCATGAGAGTATTTCAGGCATGGAAAGCAAGACACTCTGGCAAAAGATCTCTGTGAGTGAGATCCCAGTGGAAAGAACAGGTCTTCAAAGAAGGAGGTACCTTTCTCTGAAGGGAGGAGAGAACCTCCACTTTGACTATGACCTTGTCTAAACAAGATAAGAATCAGAGAACTCAGAGGGCTTCCATAGCCTTGGAAACTCATGACTGGAGCGTAGGGAGATTACTGATGCCATAGACAGGAGTGTTAATTGGTAAAGTCAACAACAGGAGTCACTGTGCACTTACTCCTCATGTAGGATCTCTGTCCTTAATGTGCTGTGCATTGAGATTTAATGCTATAACGAGTACTCAAACAATATATTTCACTTTGTGTTTCTATGGGGGTGCAAACTGTTGAAATCTTTACTTAATGCATACTAAACTGATCTTCTGTAAAAAAAAAAAAAAGAAATTATCAACATGACAATAGGTCTGATCTGATTTCATCATCATTTAAAAAAAATAGCTTCTATTATTTTTCACTTTATGTTTCTGTGTGGGAGCAAACTGTTGAAATCCTTACTTAATGTATACTAAGCTGATCTTCTGTATATTAAGATAATCAAAAATGAATCTTGATGTGAATGGAAGGGGAGAGGGAGTGGGAAAGGGGAGGGTTGTGGGTGGGAGGGACGGTATCGGGGGAAAGCCATTGTAATCCATAAATCGTACTTTCGAAATTTATATTCATTAAATAAAAGTTAAAAAAAAAAGAAGATTCAGACGGGGACATTTTCTTACATGAAAAGAAAAATTATTTATCAACTAAAAATAGTTCAAGAATCAAATTGGCTGCCTTCCAAAGACAGGCGCCCTCACTCATCAGTGAGTGTCCAGTAAAAGCCAAATACCCCTCTGCCAGCCTCTTTCATCCCGTCCAAAGATTTTTTTCATATTTGGAAGCTTGTGCTGGATTTCAATTCTGTAGTTTAGTTGTGTCATGCAATAGCTTGTTGACAAGAGGTTTCTGTTGTTGGTATTGTTGTTTTCGTTCATCTTCTATTCCTCTGACTTACTCTACCTCCTGTCGAATAGCACTAAATCTATTTGTATAGCACTTACTGAAGCCACACTGCAATATCTCTTTAGAACACTATCCTCTGAAATGTTTTGAAGTTGTGCCAGCTGAGGCTGTAGTCATCACTGTCACTTCCTTTTAGTGCTTTCATTCTGCCTCAGCTCTTGGAACAGGCACTGCAGAGGCAAAGGCAAGTTCT
This sequence comes from Oryctolagus cuniculus, assembly GCF_051225735.1. Classification (NCBI taxonomy): domain Eukaryota; kingdom Metazoa; phylum Chordata; class Mammalia; order Lagomorpha; family Leporidae; genus Oryctolagus; species Oryctolagus cuniculus. The sequence continues at coordinate 83,593,653 of NC_142874.1, forward strand.
TTTATGAACAAAATCAACATCGTGCCCTCTCTTGATCCAACACAACAAAACAGGAGGTAGCTGAAACTCCAGAGCAACTGTTTCCAATATTAGTGCACTTGTCAGCAGCATTTCCCTTCCAGGGACTCTGGGAACCCTAGTTGTAGCATAACTATTCGAGGCTGACGGTTCTGCTCTTTGCACAGCCATCCACATTTTCTGCTGTGTCTGTCAGAGGAGAAGGGAGGCATGAAAGAAAAGACAGCTTTGACCCTGCTAGAATCAAAGTTAAATTATAATCTCTATGGTTCCTTTCTCTTTATAGAGAAGAATCACGATGAAATCGGGTAAAGGTCAACACATTGATTAGAGTAAGAAAACCCAAGGAACCAAATGGATTGATTTTAGTTTCACTTCCTTTCTGTGACCCCACCCACTCGCCGTGAAATGAAAAGATACTGCACCATCCTTGTAGACGTATGAAATCCAGATTAGCTATGTGTATGTGGGTGTTTGATGAATGAGAAAAAGGAAGAAACACGAAAGATGCTTTCCGTGCGCAATGAATTGTAATGATGATATGCAAGTAAAGATGTCTTTCGTTCTCCTAGATTTCCTTTTGACCTTTGAGGAAATCTTAGACAAATTAGTTCTTGAGGTCTACTCTAAGTGTCCATAATATTATTTCAGGTCTCCTGCCAAGTGTGCTAAGTGTTTCAGGGCTTCTTAAATATCAAGAGTTGTACCAGGACAACATGGTGCTACCAAGGCCCATGAATAAGCTTTGGTAGAAGGTATTTCTCCATTTCAGGCTGAAAAATACTTGTAACAACCTAGAGGGTAGAAACCATCTCTACCCATACTTAGTCCAGCACTTAGAGATCAATTCCTCAATATTATTTTCTAGAATGTGTGAATATTAAATTCAGAAAGATTGCATTACCATTCAAAAAACAAAACAAGCAAAAAGCACAGAATTACAGAATTTAAAATTCCTTTAGATGGGATTTCTAGTTCCTAAGGATTCATGAGGTTTCTACTTTAGAAATCTGTGGGTGTACCAGATGAGGTGATTGGTGATTCAGAGCAGAGATCTGAATCATCAAATATGCCAGAAATAATATGTAAGCCAAGTGCAGTTGTTTAAAGATCTTCATTCAAAGTGTGCAGTTGTAAAGTCTGGACTGTGCTCCTTAAGCACTGTGAGAGTCTGGGTATTAGGAAGCTATTCAGAATTATCACTGAGGATAAGGTACAAACCTTTCTACAAATCACTCACAAGCAAGCAATTGGCACAGAACTTGCTGAAATTGTCTTTTAGAAATAATTAAGCTCAGAAGCATGTTAATAGTGGCTACTTTTCCAAATAAAATACACCTTTGTCTTTGCCCCTACTTTTGATTCAAGGAAAACAGAAAAGATTTAAACATTTGGGTTAGATAGCATGGTCAGAAATATGTCATGAGAAAGGAGACATTCAATCATGGTACATAAGCACACTTTGAGGTAGCCCATGCCTTTCAAAGCATAACCCTCTTCTTCTGACATCGTATGCCAAAGAACACTGTCGTTCCCGCTCATCGCCATAGTCTGTGAAGGCCAGGTATGACCCCATCAGTTTATATGATCATTTCCTCTTCCTTGCATGCAGTAAATATTTACTGAAGAGTCTGCCAAAAGTATGGCACCATACTTAGGGCAGATGCCATAACTGTGTCTAAGACAAAAAATAAAGAAAGAAAGAAAAGAAAAAGAAAGCAAAAGTTCCCCCCTTAAGACACTAGCATTTGATCAGGAGAGATAAGCTCTGAACCATAAGTAGGTTAATTAAATAATTAATTTTGGTCAGATGCACTCTATGAGGGTCAAACGAGAGCTAAAACTCAAAGTGCTGACCTGGTTTGGGGATCTGGAAAGGCTTCCTAGTGCAATAACGTTATGGCTCAGATCTGAAGTATGATAGGAATTTGGAATTTACTTCTGCTCTTGGTCTGAGATAAAACAAAGGGTAACCTTTTCTGGTTACTTTCTCTAAGATTTGCTTTTCCAAGTTGGCAGAAATTGTTCAATGATTCTTTCTAATACCTCTTTCCATGATCTTAACAGGGCATCCTTTTTTTCTCTCTTCTTTCTACAACAGTGGGAAGGTAAGGAAGGAAGGCAAGGAGAGCATTTTTCAATTCCATTTTCAGTTTTTTGATCCGTGAGCTAATAAGTACATCTTAATATAGCTAAACATACACAACATGATAGGTCTAGCAAGTAGGCCAGAATAGTCATTCAAAGTCTGACAGGGTCCCCTGGGAGTCAGTGTGTAACAAGATAATGGTGCTCCAGTGAAAGCCTAAACTGGGATACAGACTAATCCAGGTCTATGTGTGACCTGTGCATGGACCACCAGAGTAGAAGTAAACGAGAGAGGGTCAGCGCTGTGGCGTAGTGGGTAAAGCCACTGCCAGCAGTGCCGGCATCCCACATGGGTGCTGGTTTGAGTCCCGGCTGCTCCACTTCTGATCCAGCTCTCTGCTATGGCCTGGGAAATGAGTAGAAGATGGCCCAAGTATTTGGACCCCCGAACTCATGTGGGAAACTTGGAAGAGGCTCCGGATTCTAGGCTCCTGGCTTCCGATCGGCCAATCTCCTGCTGTTGTGGTCATCCGAGGTTGAACCAGCAGATGGAAGACCTCTCTTGTTCTCTCTCTGCCTCTGCCTCTCTGTAACTCTGTCTTTCAAATAAATAAATAAATCTTAAAAAAAAAAAAGTAAATGAGAAGCTAGTTCCAAGTTTCACTGGAGACAGTTTCTGGGGATGACCAGGAATAACCAAGTGAGATTTTCAGAGGAGCCTAGGATCCTCATGCAGCAGGCAGGGATGATCACGATAAATTTGGAGCGGTCACCATCGAGGGGCTCAGGTGAACCCACAGGCAGATGAGTGAAGAGGAGTTCAAGCTCTGCAACCACATTGCTTGCACTCCTGCCTTTATTAGCCAGGCGACTGAAGGCAAGTCCATGGCTTCTCCAGAACTGTCCGCTCACCTGTAAAATGCAGAGAATAGTAACAATAGTGGGTGAGTCTCAGACAGTGATGCAGAGATTAGAAAAATGACACATAGAAGAGCCTAAAATGCCATTTGGTGTTTGCATTTTATTTATTACTACTTATAGCATTATTTTTATCATTGGAAGTTTAGTCAGAATTTTCTGGATTTCTTTAAAAATAAGAAATAATAAAACCTCCAAGTTTTGCCCCCACCTCTCCCACTCCCTCACTCTTTTAGACAAAATCATTAGAGTTCAGCTCTAAACTACAAATACTATGTCACTTTCCCACTGAGAATTCATCAGGGTTCCCCATCACTTCCTCTTTTGCGTGGCATAAATTGCCCTACATCAGTACCAATTCCCTCAGTATCACTCTCTTTCACACAATCTGTATCCCAGCCATGATGGCAAGTTTGCAGTTTCCCAAATGAACTCTAACTCCCAGCCTCTATATTTTGGTTTATGCTCTTACTCCTGTCTGCAAGCCTCCTTTGATTTTACTCCCCCAAAGCCCCCACAATTGGTCAAGTTTCTCCTTCTCTCTCAATGCTTTGTTCAATCAACACCCTCTGACATTTTTAAGCCTACTTAATTACTGCTCTCCTTGGCACTGTGGGACACTAACACCTCCTTCACCAATGTCTGAGTCTTTTCTGTCTCTGTCTCTTACACCCTGTGAGATTCTGGAATACAGAGGGCCTACCTTTAGTGTCTGATAGATATAGTCCAAAACGAGTGCTTCAGTCCTTCGATGTCATTTTATTTGAAATTGCCAATCATCCCTAGAGCTGTAGCTACTTTCAAGACTATGACATCAGTTCATTTGAATTAGTTCTAAGCTCAAAGAATATAATTTTTTCTCAGTCAGTAATTCTGGAGCTTTCCTCAATTGTATGGATCTGACCATATGCAAAATTTAGGGAAGACAAAGGAAAACAGAGGTGTCACACTGAAGAATTAGATTTTACTCCAAGTACAGAGCTTGTGCTTTATAAGCTGCAAAAAATCACACACATAGGTATTATTTATCTATCATCAACTTGCAGCAAGAGATAAGACTTGGGCAAGCTAAGGGCTAACCCCAGGATTGGGGAACTAGCCCCTGTGTGTCAGGAGCCAGAGGCAGTGCCCTGCACTTGCTTGTTCTGGGGGCTGCCAATCTTAGAGACTGACTAATCGAGTGAAATTCTCCCCACCTCCACTTTGCTGCAATGAGGTCTTCATGTCTACATTCAGCAACTACTGGGCACTGCCTCTGTGCCAGAAGCTGTTTTCAGGCATGGTAGATACAGCAGTAATAAGCAAAACACCCCAAGTCTTGTAAAAGGAAACATTAAGACTTGGGGCATAGCTTTCCCATAAGCCAGACTCTTTGCTCACAACCCCAAATAGGTCATTTCATTGAAATAAATGATCCTTCCTACCTCTATAACCATCTACTTGTAACACAATAAGATCATAAAGTGCCAGCTGTTATGAAGACACCACCTTATATGACGAAAAGCAAATTGTGTCAAAAGGCTTGGCAGAATTTCTGATTCTGAAACCACCAAGATCATCCCCATGTTAATTTAAAGACTTATCTCATCCTCTTCCTCAGCTTTCTCAGCTTTATGCACAATCTTGAAACGAGAAATTCATCAATCAGCTGCTTATGTTAAAAGGTAGTTGCTGTCCTCAGAAGTTAAAACCTTAACTTACCAATAACAATACAATTCTTTCTGTGAACTTACTCTGTAAATTTTTAAAATAAACTTATTTCATGAGTCTGGTGCTGTGGTGTAGTGGGTAAAGTCACACCCTGCAGTGCCAGCATCCCATATGGGCACCAGTTCAAGTCCCGGCTTCCCTACTTCCCATCCAGCTCTCTGCTATGGCCTGGGAAAGTAGTAGAAGATGGCCCAAGTCTTTGGGCTCCTGCACCCACGTGGGAGACCCGAAAGAAGCTCCTGACTTCTGGCTTCTGATCGTCCCAGAGTAAACCACCAGCAGATGCAAGACACATTCTCTTTTTCTCTCTCTTATCCTCTCCCCCTTTCTCTCTCTCCCCCTCTATCTCTCTGTAACTGCCTTACAGATAAATAAATAAATCTTTAAAAAAAATTAACTCATGCCATGAAAACATGAACTTTATAAAAACCATTTACAATGGGAGTTAAAGGTGAATTGATGGGGAATTGAATTATGATTGTACGGAAACATAAATAAGACTTAACTATTTCCTGTTACAAAAATAAAGTACATAATATTACACAGATATAAAAACCCAGTGCTGGAATTCTTCTTGAACTCTAATTATTAACTTTTCCTGGGGTGTTTAATGCAGGCATACAGAAGAGTCCCAAGTGCTTCCATTATGGTTTGAAATTTTGTAATGGCAACAAAGAGCAGTGACACAAAAATGGTAGTATCTTTATATCAGATAGTTTACACCAGTAGAGTCATGTATCAGGCATGTGAAGGAGCTCTTAGCTTTTCCTTGTCTGAGAGCTATTGGTTTTATCCTAATTGAATTACTGAGTTACCAAGGGCAGTGGAGAAGTTCCGCAAAAGGGGAAGGAAATGAAAAGGGCAATAGAGCAGCTGGGTGGCAGAGCCTCTAGAGAACCTTTCTCCCCGGAGATAGACATAGCCAGTTAAACATTGCAGAGGACCCATCTTGATGGTGAAAAAGAAAAAGACAAAAACTCCAATGCAGTGGGTTACCAAAAGTGGCCACATTTTTAAAACCCAATCATTTTAATGTTATTTTAGGTCAAAGATTTCAATAGATTTAAGGTTAAGAAATGTTATCATTTATTTCCTTCCATTACATAAGAATTCTTTCATCTATGGTCTTTCTGCTCCAAGTAGTTAGAATAATTACGATACATAGTTTTAAAATTACTGACTGCATTTCTGCAACAAGTCATAGTTTTTAAAACTATAATTGTTTATCTATTTTCATCAAGTTTTTATAGACTCAAAGTTTCTTTCAGGTAAGTTTAAGATATGATCTTCTAGAAGTGGGACTTTCGATTAGCCATTCCCAATGGAATATAAATCACACTATTACTGTGCTGCTTTTGAAGCTACGAGATCACAAAGGAAATAAAAATAAAAGAGCCATGTTTATATATGCATGTGGTTGTATATACATATCTTCTCCTTAGAAACTTTAAACATGCTAGTTTCAAAATAACAATGATCCTAAAACTATTTGATTTACTGACTTTTGTGCTTTTCATTTTTGTGCTTACAGTAAATTTCAGTACTGTTTTAATCATAAAAATGAGGTTGCTAAATATAGGAAGATTGTAAGTATGGATATAAATAACACCAGCAGAAACATAATACAACTGGGAAACCCAGAAAAATTCATATTAGTTGGGAGCCAGTGCTGTGGTATCATAGACTAAGCTTCTAACCTGAAGCGCTGACATCCCATATGGATACCAGTTCTAGTCCCGGCTGCTCCTCTTCCAATCCAGCTCTCTGCTATGGCCACAGAAAGCAGTGGAAGATGGCCCAAGTCTTTGGGCCCCTGTACATGTGTGGGAGGCCCAGAAGCTCCTGGCTCCTGGCTTTAGATCGGCCCAGCGCTAGCCATTGCACCCATTTGGGGAGTGAACCAGTGGATGGAAGATCTTTCTTTCTGTCTGTCTCTCTCTCTCTGTTACTTCCTCTCTAAAATAAATCATAAAAATCTTTTAAAAATTAAAGGAAAATATAGGAAAGCATCTATGAAATTTGTGGCTTTTAAGAAATGAGAATGCTGTGTGAGAGCACAGATGCTAAACAGTTGAATCACTTTTTTAAAAAATTTATTTATTTACTTATAAGGCAGAGCTACAGAGAGGCAGAGGCGGAGAGAGAGAGAGAGAGAGAGAGAGAGAGAGAGAGAGAGGACTTCCATCCATTGGTTCACTCCCCAAAATGGCCACAACAGCCAGAGCTGGGCCAATCCGAAGCCAGGAACCAGGAACTTCTTCTGGGTTTCCCACGTGGAGGCTCCCAGTGGGACTTGAACTAGCACTCATATGGGATGCTGGCACTGCAAGTGGAAGCTTTACCCGCTACGCCACAGCACTGGCCCCAACTTTATACTCTTAGCCTGTTAAAACTAGCATGTGCGGCAACAATTCATGTTTCCCATTCATTTCTTCCATTCATTCCTCATCACAATCATTTCTGATGGCTTGTACTACTATAATCAGATTAGCAACAAGTTTGTCTGAAATATGAAAAGTCATTATTATTATTATGCATGTCATTAAAATTTAGATATATCTAATGTTCCTTTTAATTTCCATCTCATTAATGTGTCTCATAAACTTCTAAATTATGTTAACATTTTATACACAATTTAACTTTATGATGACAGAAAAATAATTAATCAACTCCCAATTAAGAGAAAAAATACCTGTGAAGGAACATACAAAACTAAATACTAATCAGAAAAGTGATATATAAATGTTATGATATCACCATTTAGGAAACAGAAATAAAGGACATGCAGCTCGATTTTATCATCATATAATGAAGAATAGTTTTTAGCATAAATTTATCCCATACAATAACTGTGATATACTTGCACTAAACATTATTCATGCTTATCTAAAATTTAAATTTAACTGGTTGCTTTGTATTTTCTCTGGAAAGCCTAATAAAGGTGAATTTGTTAGCATGTATGTACCTATCACAGTTTCATAAATGATTTATCAAAAGATTTCTATGTGACAAAGTCATATTTCACACGTTCAAGAGCAACAGCTCCAGCTAGTCTCAGGGGATAGTGTTTCTTCTCCATTTACTCTGAGGGTTTCCCCTTTATTGAAGGATGAATCTCTTGGAAGGGACAAGTCAGCAGCTTCTACACTTGCAGCCCAGGAGCGAAGAGTCCAGGGAGTATTTATTAGCTAACGTGTATTAAGAGAGGGCTTACTCCTGAGCCAAGTGGTATGCTAAGTGCTGGCCATTCGTCATCTCCTTTAATCCTCACAAGGGTCCTCTGAGGAGACTGCTGTTCTGATCATCATGTCACAGATGAGGAGACTGAGCTACGAAGGTCGCGTTCCTTGATCACGGTTGCACAGCGAGCTAGTGGGCAAGCTGAACCCGAAATGAGACCAGCTCACGCCGCTGCTCTGCCTGTTCTCTGCTGCTTAGCGAAGTGGCGGCTGCTTTTGCTCTGGTCTCTCTCGAGAGCACCCTTTCCCCACCTCCACTGCCCCGTGCCCTTGGAGATGTGGAATTATGAGGACTGTCTGATGACGCATGGCCAGCGGGGTGCCCCACAGCTCTCCAGCCTGAGGCCCTGTGAGGGGTGACCTGGGTATTCCTGAGCCCTCCCCAGGGGTGGCCACTGGGCATGGGCAGAGGAGGGAAGTGGACCTAAGGACTTCCTGTTTGACTCATTCTCTGCAATGTTATTTTACTCTTTTTAAAATAATAGTTGACTCAGTTTCAAGACAAAATTTTTCAAACCCTCAAAGTTATATTTTTAACAATTTTTAAATTTCGTCAGACCATCAGGTACACCCTCTTTAATAACATTACTGAACTCTACTAGTTCAACCATTAGTAAAGAATAAATATAATACTTTTAATTTTTTCAAATGACACATAGATAGGGTTTTGTTTCCTTGTTTGTTTGTTTTGAGTTTGTGGTCTGTTTGTTCATACACAAATAATAAATGATAAGTTCCTTTGGTGTGCATGACCTATGTTAACTTAGTCTAACCCCATAACAACTCTATCTGGTAGGTATATTTTCCAGATAATAAAGCTAAGGCACAGAGAGGTTAACCAACTAATCCAAAGTCACAGAGCCAACAAGTTGAAGAACTAAGATTCCAATGAGGCAGTGTGCCTCATTTTTCATTCTTAATCATGTTGACTTTTATTTGAGAATATTTTATTCCTAATGATAGCATTGCTTGTTTTTCTTCTTGAAATACTTGAATACTTCACGACTGGAATCGCCTCCTCATCTGTATGTCAATGAGGCTGGGAATGATTTTTTTTTGAAAGTCTGAAGATCAGGCCTTAAAGGAGAGACAACAAGATCACTTTGTATTCCTTGCTCAGTTAGCTCCATGACCCATTTGTGCCAGAAACTCACCAGCGAACAAGAAAGGGCCAAAAGCCGGTGGCCAGAGTTGGCTCAAAGCCTGTAAGATTGGAGCAAGGACACACAGGGCTTCCTAAGCACTTCAAACGGGGCTGCCAAAGGATTAGCTTGGTGTTCCTGCGCCAGGTTCACTTAACAGGAACATGGCAACTTGTGGACACTAATTGGATCTCACAAGTATTTTGGGTGATATAAAAATACAACTGCAGGGAAGGCAATTTCCCCCTTAGAATGGGACCTGCTCCTGTAATTACAGCATACAGGTACTTTACAGAGTCTCATGCGTGTATCCTTGTGTATCACTTTCCTCTTTATGTTACAAGACTTCTGTACCTATCACAAGTACAATGAAATAGAAAGTAATAGCATGGCTGAATACTGATATGAGCCTCCCTGTTCCCTTTTTCCTATCTTCCCAGTGCATGGCTTTGTTCTATGGTCCCTTGCCTGAACAATGGCTCATTTCTGTCTCAACACCATATCTACACACTCTATGAGTGTGTGTGTGCGTGTGTGCACAGGCATGTGTATCTGTGTGCTCATATACATTATGTATGTGCTTATATATTGAAGGCATTTAATTTCCATTTTCAGTCCATGGTACAACTCCTGGAATGATTATACATCTATTCAGAACTACAAGATTTATGTGCCCCAAACTCAGAAAGACATGTAATTGGAATGTTGCATCATTGTTCTCAGAGGCAGGAGACCTGACAACCGAGGGTGAGCAGACCTTAAGTCACAGGTCCCAGAAAGCAGCTGGATGGGAAAAAAAAGAAGAGAGGCAAAGACAGAGTCAAAAGGGGGAGAGGAAGCATATTCTGCTTCAGATATCTTTTCTATCCACGTCACCACCAACTGATAATAGAAGGAGCCAAAAGATTATGCTAACTGTATAACTAACCATTAGGTAGCACTTACTCTCTGCCGGGCACCCTTCTAAAACCTTTATAAATGCTAACACATTCTGTACTTTGAACATTATGGCAAATTTGTCATTTGCCCCATTTTGCCCATCATAACTTTTCTTTTGCCATCTCATGATTCTAAGAGAATGTAAAGAAATGCTTTATTATCTTTTAATTATTTCCAAAACAAATATTTCAGAAATATCCTCCCTCCCCATATGTTTTGGACCCTAGAAAGATGACTCACTTATGGCTTCTTTAAGTCCTTGTTCAAACAAGTCTATTGGAAGCATCCCAAAATCTGCCCATGGGCTGTGGAGCATGGTCCTGGGCACTGAATCTCACCTCCCATATGGGACATCAGCCACCAGCATAGGGCACAGAGGGAACACGAGAGGACACCCATGGCACTTACTGCATCCCCTGAAGCCACAGAGTCGCATTCTGCAAGGCAAGATTGGCAAGCATTCAGAACAGGAAACGAACAATACCAAGAACACGACACATTAGATTTGCATTGATTTCCCAAAGGGGGAAAAAGGGAAGAAAAGTTCTATCTGCAGAGAGAAAGGAATCAAATAGCCTTTGGAAAGTGTGATAGTTCTCCCTGAAATACTAGCCTATTAACTTAAGTATTTGACAAAGTGATTTCCTAGTGACCAATGTTAGAGCCAAACAGAAAATATTCAGCTGTATGTATCATAAGTTACTTGTGTTTCATAATTAGTTGAGTGTTCAGTAAACACTCAAAAACTGAAAACCTTTACAATCTGAAGCCAGCGAATGCCATGTGGCCAGGAATAATCATTGTAACTGTCAGTGTGCCCTTTGCTTTCACCTTCACATGACCATTAACACTTTGTCTCAGTTTTCAAGCTTTCTTTGCTAACTACTAGTTAGACTTTGAGACCTTTCAACACAAGTAATTGCTATGATTTGCAAGTGATGATAGAACAGGTCATTGATTTCCCTGTTCCCCAAAACAGACTGACTATACAAGGAAGGTTCACTTTGGCAAAGTACCTGTTTTCACAGTGTGTAAGAGGCTAATAAAAGTCTGAAATATTGCACAAGGGGGCTTCAAAAGGCTCATGCATAAATTAATTATAAGATATTTTGCATTTTCCATGAATTTTTAAGAGAGAACTCACATCCACTGATTTACTCCCCAAACGCCTGCCACAACTGAAGAAGGGCCAAGGCTGAAGCTAAGAGCAGGAAATTCAATCCATGTCTTCCACTAGGGTGGCAGGAACCGAGTTACCTTAACTATCACCACTGACCTCCAGAGTCTGCATTAGCAGGGAGCTAGAGTCAGGAGCTAGAGTCAAGTGTCAAACGCAGGTACTCAACACTAGGCTAAACAACAGTCCTACCCCCTGTTAAACTTTGTGAAGACTTCCCATATTAATATTATTAATGTTAGTGAAAACATTTTTTTCTTCATTTAAAAAAAAGATTTATTTATTTTACTTGAAAGGCAGAGTTACAGAGGGAGAGAGAGACACAGAGAGAGAGGGGGATTGCCCATCCCACTGGTTCACTTCCTAAATGGTCACAATGGCTGGGACTGGGCTAGGCTGAAATCAAGAGCCTGGAACTCCATCCAGCTCCTACCACATGAATGGCAGGGGCCCAGATAGAAGAGCCATCTTCTGCTGCTTGCACAGGTACATTAGCTAGGAGCTGAATCAGAAGTGGAGCAGCTGGGACTTGAATTGGTGCTCATATGGGATGCCTGCTTCTCAGGGAGTGACTTAACCTGCTGTACCACAACACCAGCCCCTCTTGTTTTTCTTTTTGACACAGGCTAAAGAAATTTTATTTCAGTCCTTCACATCTTCACTTTTCTAAAATCATATTTAAAGGACTTGTATTATTCTGATTGTTAAAAACTTCAGGAAAGAAGGGGTCATCAAAGAAGGAGGTACCTTTCTCTTAAGGAAGGAGAAAACTTCCACTTTGCTCATGGCCCTGTCTAAATAACTTATGGAGTTTGTGGACTCAAAAGGCTTCCATAGCCTTGGCACCTCATGACAGGAGCCTCAGGTGGTCACTGATGCCATAAATAAGAGTGTCAATTGTTAAATCAACAACAGGAGTCATTGCACACTTGCTCCCCTTGTAGGACCTTTGTGCTTAATGAGCTGTACTATGAGAATTAATGGTAAAACTTGTCTTCAAATAATACTTTATACTTTGTGTGTCTGTGTGGGTGCAAACTGTTGAAATCTTTACTTAGTATAGGGTTGGTCTTTGTATATAAAGATAATTAAAATGAATCTTCATGAAGAATGGGATGGGAGAGGGAATAGAAGGTGGGACAGTTTGGGGGTGGGAGGCTGGGTATGGGGGGAAGAACCTCTATATTCCAAAAGCTGTACTATGAAATTTATATTTATTAAGTAAAAGCTTCCTAAAAAGAGTTTAAAATAAAAAAATAATAAGGAAGAAGAAGGGATTTGAATGTTTACAATACAAATAAATGAGAAAATTTAAGCAGATAAGTAGTTTTTCTTTGGTTGGATATTACTCGATGTATACATGTATCAAAATATGAAGCATAACCTATAAATATGTACAATTTTCAGACATCAGTTCATTTTAACTATTTTTAAAAGCCCTGGTAGCAAACAACATTGAATTAAATGTTATTTTGTTACATTATGTTATGTTACGCTATGTTAATAAAATATAAAGTATAATTCCTAACCTCTAAAAATTTTCTAATATGGATAATACTCATGGAGATGTATGAACCAAAGTTTGTGTGATCAAATAAAATATTAGGGAAATGATAGACACTCATGTAGTAGGCATTCTTCAAAGCTTATAGTGTACATTGAGTAAATTATTCCATCCTCAATCCAATACAGTGAGAATGCTATTATTAGGAGTATTTTCCCCATGTTACAGGTGAAGAAATGACAGCAAGCAATTATAAGTAGCAAGCAAAATATTCAAATCCCAGAATTCATTCTTTTAACCCCAGCTCTCTACTGCCTCTGGTCTGTAACTGCATGTAATGCCACGGGTGTGGGTCTAGGAGTTGGAGGCTGCTAAGAAACGCTAGATTACCCAAAGAGGAGTTCCCTGTCCCGATGCTGTGCTTAAATCTGGGAAGACGTTTTCAAAAAGAAGACAGGATGTAGGAAATTATTTGTTTAACTTATTATTGATAGATACCTAGGTATTTGGGTAATAGACACTTTTTAAGAAAAAAGAGGCCTTCTGGGGTGTGGGGAGTGACTGAGACTAGACTAAATTACTGGAACTAAGACTAATTCTTTTTTTTTTAACTTTTATTTAATGAATATAAATTTCCAAAGTACAGAATATGAATTACAATGGCTTCCCCCCCATAACGTCCCTCCCACCCGTAACCCTCCCCTTATCCACTCCCTCTCCCCTTCCCTCCACATCAAGATTCATTTTCGATTCTCTTTATATACAGAAGATCAGTTTGGAACTAAGACTAATTATATGCATCTGATCTCCCACCATATGGCACTGAGAAGGAGTAAACAACTTCTACACAGCTGCCTCACCAATTCGACCAACAAGCTGCAGGAGTTGATCCTTCTCCTGATTGGAGGAGAGCAGCGTGCTCGGCGTGTGGGCAGCAGAGCACAGATTGGTGGAAGAGGACTATAAAGGAGGAGAGAGACAACATGCACCAGGAACATCTGAGGAACATCTGAGCAACCCCTGAGAGAGCCAGCCGGTGGTGTGCCGCTCCTCCGCGGAAGCGGAGAAAGCGGCAGGGGTGCCACCCCTCCATGGAGGGGGGGTGGGTGCCCAGCAGCAAACCTGGGAAGGGCCAGGGAAAGAGAACAGTGCAGGGTCCGGTGTCATTCCTCCGTGAGTGGGGGAGCAACACTGGGGGACATCAATAAAAGGTACGTAGAACAGAGCAATTCAGTTGTTCCATGTGTCCGTGGGACGGATGTGAGGCACAAAGGTGTAGGTCATTGAAGCACAGGGTAAGAATCTTGGGTTTGCTCCAGGAATAATGGAACATGGGACAGCCTGTGTTCAGTAGGGTCATGGCATGGTAAAAAGGAGCAGCAGCAAGAGCTAACAGCAGCAGACAGGTTAAACAGGGTGCTTACAAACCTGAAAGAATGCTGACAAATTTAGGATGCTCATTATTGGATTCCATACCTTCCTTTTACTGAGATAACTGATTTAAGAATCAGGGTCATACATTTGGTTAGAAGAAAGAAAAATGAGAAGGAATAGCCTTTATTTGGTGAGATATTTATACATGCAAGGACTAATTCACACAATCACTTGCTTTTTAGTGTGAACATGTTTGAATCTGGAAAAATACAAATGGCCAATGAGTATCAATGATCCATAACAGTGATTTTCAAACTATAAATTGATTAGAATTCTCTGCATGGTTGTTGAAATAGCTTGCTGGACCCCATTGCCAGAGTTTCTGATTCAGCAAATCTGGGGTGTAGCCAATGAATTTACAACTCTGAGGGGTCTAGGTGGTGCTGATGATCTGGTACCCCTACCAACCTGCTCAACCGCACTTTGAGAATCACTGATCAAATATCATTGAGTTAAACATTTGAAAAGCATCTGTGTTTATAAATCACAATATAATATGGACCAATGCAATAATATTGTAAAAAAAAATAACCTGAATCTGATTTGAGTATCAGTTTTTAAAACACATGAGAGAATTTTTTTAAGATTTATTTATTTATTTGAATGTCAGAGTTACACAAAGAAAGGAGAGGCAGAGAGAGGTCTTCCATCCAATGGTTCACTCCCCAATTAGATGCAACTGCCGGAACTTCATCAATCCGAAGCCAGGAGACAGGAGCTTCTTCCAGGTCTCCCATGCTGAGGCAGGGGCCCAAGAACTTGGGCCATCTTCTACAGTGAACAGTTTTTAAAATTATGATAGCAGCAAAATAGACACAGCATAAAATTTACACTAGTTAGCCATTTGTGGACGGTGCTTTATTTCAAATCAAAAAATCCTGTAGGAAACCATAATTTGTATGGGACTAGTGGAAATGTAAACAATGCTTAGGTCTTTAATGATATTTAGGTGATATCATTATCACTACTAATTTAGGTATGCTGTTGCTAATATCTTTAGGGATAATGATTAACATATTTACAAATGAAATTAAATTATATTTGACATTTTCTTCAAAACAGTATGTAGGTAAGAGAAAGACAAGTTATATACGATTAGCCATGAGTTGGAAATCCTTTGAAGCCAGTGATGTATGTGTGGCAACTCATTATACATAATTCAGTCTACACACATGTAGTTGAAATTTTCCATTGTAGCAAAACGTGAAGATAAATAAACCAAAAGTATACGGATAGATGTACTTTTCTTCAAAGTTACTTCAAGTTGTTCAGTTTTTCTTTTGTGCTCGTTTTATCACAGCACATTTTCTGGAGTTCAGCGTGCTTCCTACCTCACCAGACAAAATCATGGTCTGTGGAGCGGCAACACAGCATGTAGCAGGCTCCTCCTAAAACATGTGAGAAGAGAATAACTAACAAACAAACTGAACACATTCAAGGAGGAAAACCACTAGAACACTGAGGAGATTCAACTATAAACTATATTCAAACAGGAAATCTTTCTAGTGAAAAAGGGCCATAGAACATGGTTCAATCAGAGAGCTGATTGAAGAAATGGGGGAGGGGTGGTCTCTGTCCCTTGACCTTCTTCATCTCCCATAATGTTATCAGTGTAGGGTTGTTCCATGGTTCTCAGACACTCATTAGCACTAAATCTCTCCGTGTGCTATAACCATGCCAGAGCACACACAAGATCAGATTCATCCACAAATAACAGCATTCCACAACACCATAGGCAGAGAGCCCCTGAGAAATCTTTCCTTCTTCCAAACTCAGCATGTAACAGATTGCACTACTAATTAAATGAGACAGATGCTATATCTGGCCAGAGAAAGGACACATGGCGTGAGAAACTGGCAGGATGACCACAAAGTGCTTGGCGCAAACAAACTACTTCCTTTTTCCTTCTATCTAATGGCACCTTAGCTACACATATATAACTTGTAGCTACTTCCACTTAGCATGATATTTTCAGTGCCAGTAACTACCTGAATGCACTTACTTTATACACTAGTTTGATATGGGAGAGAGTGAAGATAATAAATCAATCATATTTATGAACTGTGTCTAAATTGCATGTCTTTGCTAGAATAGAATTAAATTGTATTATATTTTTGGACTTTATTTATTTATTTTTTTTTTGACAGGCAGAGTGGACAGTGAGAGAGAGAGACAGAGAGAGAAAGGTCTTCCTTTGCCTTTGGTTCACCCTCCAATGGCCGCCGCTGCAGCCGGCGCACCGCGCTGATCCGATGGCAGGAGCCAGGAGCCAGGTGCTTTTCCTGGTCTCCCATGGGGTGCAGGGCCCAAGCACCTGGGCCATCCTCCACTGCACTCCCTGGCCATAGCAGAGAGCTGGCCTGGAAGAGGGGCAACCGGGACAGAATCCGGCGCCCCGACCGGGACTAGAACCCGGTGTGCCGGCGCCGCAAGGTGGAGGATTAGCCTATTGAGCCACGGCGCCGGCCCTTGGACTTTATTAACACAGAATTTATGACACTTTAAAACTGAGAGTGGGGCCAGCGCCGCGGCTCACTAGGCTAATCCTCCGCCTAGCGGCGCCGGCACACCGGGTTCTAGTCCTGGTCGGGGCACCGGATTCTGTCCCGGTTGCCCCTCTTCCAGGCCAGCTCTCTGCTATGGCCAGGGAGTGCAGTGGAGGATGGCCCAGGTGCTTGGGCCCTGCACCCCATGGGAGACCAGGAAAAGCACCTGGCTCCTGGCTCCTGCCATCGGATCAGCGCGGTGCGCCGGCCGCAGCGTGCCAGCCGCGGCGGCCATTGGAGGGTGAACCAACGGCAAAGGAAGACCTTTCTCTCTGTCTCTCTCTCTCACTGTCCACTCTGCCTGTCAAAAAATAAAAAATAATAAAAAATAAATAAATAAATAAATAAAAATAAAAAAATAAAAACTGAGAGTGGGACAATACTGTGCCACCTTCAATTGGGAAGAAACTGAGTCAGTCAATTTCTATGGTCGTGTAGTAATTCAGCAATTCATTTGTGAAATTATCTTTTTTTGTTACAGAAAAAAATCTCTTTATTAATGGCTTTAATGATGTGTGCTTTCTTTGACTCATTTAAACAGGTAAAACACATTAAAAGTGCCATTTGAAGCCAGCCATTGTACTAATGAATCATGAAGACTTCAATATTGCTATGAAAATAATTCATTCTTATTGAGTGTTCACTTAATATGACACTAAATTAACTAACTTATTTTCACAAAACACTCTGCTGAGTAAGTATATTACTATTTCTAGTTTACACATAAGGAAACAGATATAGAGTTGTTCGGTGATTTGTCTGGAATCACACAGGTGGCAATTGGCAGAGCCAGTACATAAAATAAACCCAGTATCAAGTATAAAATTGAATACATGACCTTGGTCCTTTGCTACTCGAGATTTCTTTGTCCGGCGCCACGGCTCAATAGGCTAATTCTCAGCCTGCGGTGCCGGCACACCGGATTCTGTCCCAGTCGCTCCTCTTCCTGTCCAGCTCTCTGCTGTGTCCCAGGAGTGCAGTGGAGGATGGCCCAGATCCTTGGGCCCTGCACCCGCATGGGAGACCAGGAGAAGCACCTGGATCCTGGCTTTGGATCAGCGCAGTATGCCGGCCGCAGTGGCCATTAGGGGGTGAACCAACGGCAAAGGAAGACCTTTCTCTCTGTCTCTCTCTCTCACTGTCCACTCTGCCTATCAAAAAAAAAAAAAAAAAAAGAGAGAGAGAGAGAGAGATTTCTTGTCTAGAATAGGAGACAGAGATATGAACAATCACCAATGATGCGAACAAATAAAGTAAAAGCGAGATTCAAAAAAACATTTGGCATTATTTGATAATGGACATTCCACTATCAAAATAATCTTTCTGGGGCAAGCACTGAGACACAACAGATAAAGCCACAGCTTGGGTCTCCAGGATCCCATGTCAGATTGTGAGTTCAAGTCCAGACTACTCTGCTTACAATCCAGCTTCCTGCCAATGCTCCTGGGAAGGCAGTGGATGGTGTCTCAAGTGCTTGGACACCTGTCATCCACATGGGAAACTCAAATGAAGTACCAGGGCTCCTACTTTTGGCCGAGCTGTTGCAGATAGTTGGGGACTGGGGAATAAACCAAGAGATGGAATCAATCAATCTCTTCCTTTCCTTTCTCTCTCTCTCTCTCTCTCTCAAATAGATAAAAATAAATCAATAGGCATTTTTTTTTTTTGTAAATCAGAGTAAAAGCTTCTTTCCACACCAAATAACTTTCCCTGCAGAAGACATCTCCTTAGTGCATCCAGGGTACCTAGACAGGGCCAGATATTGAAGGGTTGCAAAAATAAGGAGATCCATTCTCTGACACATATGTCCATAGTACAATCCATCCATTGTTCACCAGAGGCTTACGGAAATAAAAAGTGTGGACATGAAACAAACTTTTCCAAATTAAGCTTTAAAATCAAGGATATTTTATTCTTTTATTCCTCATGCCATAGACATACCACTGGTATTTGAAATAACCACGGTTGGTTTGCTTTAGTGTATTCTGGTTGCAATTAGTACCTGGTTTTGTAAGTGATCTCTATGTTTTCATTCTCAGGGATAACTTCATTTTCTTTCAAGTCTATACAAAAAGAAAAAGCTATATTTAACTCACCCAAAACAAGATTTTGGTGTTTGAGAGCTAACATTTTTTGAATGTCATACAAATTATAAAAGTGAGTTGCAGGTATTTTTACTCTAAGATGTACTGTTAGGGATGACATACTATAACTCTAATCACCAAACATTAGTAGGATATTGGTGATCCAGGATATGGAATTAGTGCTGAATTTCAACTTGCCAAGTTTTCATTTTTGCCTTGAATCTTGATTAAATGCCATAAATTTGTCTCCTTCCCTGAGGCATGCTAACCACTAGTATGTTCCCCAAGAGATGTAAGGCCTTCTGGGGCAACACATGGCATCTCAACAAGAGAACCACTCAGATCACAGTCAACTATAATCTGACACTTGGGAATGCTTCCTGTACCTCTCTGTACACCAAGGTCAAGAGTAGAACCTGTTGGCATGAAAAGCAGCTTCAACATGCTTTCCACATTGGAATGGTTCAAATCTTGGTTCAATTCTAAGACTGCCAAACTGTCAGCAGTCCAATTTTCTCACCCTTTGAAAACAGTCTCCATGTTACACCTTATTCTGATTGGACACAAATAGGTTTAGGAAATTTGGAACCCAACACACGTAATCGAAACTATTTCTTGGGATATCTACCATGAGTAGAACTGCCTCTATAACAACACACCTAGGCAGGTCTCAGGAGACAAAGATATACTGAGCAATATTGAAGGGTGTAGCCCCAAGTGCCTATTTCCCAGCATATGCTGCTTTGGTCACACTAGAAACATTCTGTAGAAATCAGTCTATAGACACACTGCAATTGTAAAGCTATAGTTTAGCAAATACCTTAAATGCAAGCTGTTATTGTTTGATTATATTGAAATAAAATGAAATTGCTAGACAATTATACGAGGCTGTAAAGCTGACTTGGCTATTGTCAGAGAAATGATTAAATAAGTCAGCACATCTTCCCATGCTTTCTGCAGCATAATTTATTTTGGTTTTCATGTTTGTGCTCAAATGTTTTCAGTGCATATTCTGGATATTATCTATATCCCATCACAAGAACAGTGGCTAGTGTTATATTAACTCCACCTTTTTAGTAGTTTTCTTCCTTTGCAAGGCTGTCCTGCTTTTAAATATATCTCATTTTAGCATAGAGAGTCAAATCTCATAAAAGTAAGAATATCAGACATGATAAATCTGCTCAAAGCCTTTTACTGAAGTGGGAATTCTCTGTTTCTGAGAAATTGAAAGATTTAATGAATATATTCTTGTCATATTATGACATCTCATTTTTTCCTCTCATAAATACTTGTCAGGTTTATGATTTCCCATCCATTGGCCGGGAATGGCGTTGCACTCGCCACGATTGTGGGTGCTCATACCAAGTTTAATTTCTCTCACAAGGAGAGTTGACAAAAGATCACAGCCACTAAGCCCTGGAATTACCCTAGATATTGCCCTCTGTGCTCTGCAAAT
Source organism: Oryctolagus cuniculus (assembly GCF_051225735.1). Taxonomy (NCBI): domain Eukaryota; kingdom Metazoa; phylum Chordata; class Mammalia; order Lagomorpha; family Leporidae; genus Oryctolagus; species Oryctolagus cuniculus. The sequence goes on from NC_142874.1 coordinate 83,613,908, forward strand.
GAAATCCTACAGAAGACCCTTTGGAAAAGAAGAACATGATGGTTAACACTCAGAAATCCATTTTGCACAGGGCAGCATTCGTACACACAGAAGCACGGAGTGACAGGCAGAGCTGCCGGTTCCTCAATGAGAAAAGTCAGATGCTTAGCACTACACACACACGCACACACACACACATGTGCACACACATACACACATGTGCATGCACTGGCCCTCAGCAGACACCAGCACCACTCCCCTGCATCCTCCAGTCCAGGTCTCCTCTCTCATCCATCCATCTTGCCCTCCTTCCCTTTCTTTCATGCCCTTGCTTGACTAGCAGGTCAGATAAGAAATTAAGACGAGTGAAATCAGAACCAGACCGCACCTGTCCCTTCTGCAGCCAGAAGAGAACTGAAATAAAGCACTTATGAAACGGCTGTGATCATAACCTTCAAACACTGAACTCCTCCCAGCTGTCGGCTTTCCCAACCAAAGGTTCCACAATAGAGACACTGGCACCAAGGCCTTCATAGTCTATTTGTAACAGAATGCTGTCATTTTGAGACAGGGTAAAGTGTTGCAAACTGTAAAGAGCCCTTTATAGCTACAAAGATTCTGAAAATAGATGATGCCCTACCGATTTAGACTTGCTAATAGGAGGATCAGTTTGCTTCTATTTAAAATGATTCATTTGCCCTGAGAGAAAAACGATAGTAAGCAGTGATAAATACTTTGAAATGTGAACAACGCTTACTATCTGTCTTCATTTGACAGACATTGGCATTTTTTTCTAGTTCTTACAACCTAACTATTGACATTTGTAAACAGCTACTGGATCATCTGCAATAAAGTTGAGCTCTCGGCTACAACTGTCAGTTACTCATTACTAGCAGCAAACGAATAAGGAAGGGAACGATTTATTTGCCCAACAACCCATCTTATGTGCCTAACAGTATATTGCCAGCTATGTTGACTGAGGAAAACTTCAGGGGTGCATTTCTTTGGATAATAAAGATTTCATTTTTTAAACTGAGCCATGTTCACTTGGTCCAAATTACAATATAAAGTAGCAAACTGCTAACCCATATAGAGAAATGTGTACTCTGAAAGCATCAGACAACACTTTAAAGAAAGGGGAGGACTTCTCATTGTATTATTCCACGAATACAAACATCATTCTGATTAGTAACACAAAACCTTAATGGAAAATGGAATTAAAAAGTTTATTTTCGTGGAAACATTTTCTGAAATCTATTCATACTTTTTTCAGAATATGCATTTGCATGGACTATTAAGGTCCCCTGGTATGCATGGATTTCAAAAAACAATATGCACTAAAATAAGCTTATCTTCTAATTTCATTTTCCGTGGACCATTTGAAGCACCTTGTATTTTATTTTTAAGCCATGATAGACAACAGTTAGTTGAAAACAACTGAAATCCAGCCTTAAAAAAGTAAGGAACAATAACACAAAGTTCAGCATTTATTGTGCTGCCCAGGCTTTAGCTTAGGAAAGAATTCTGTGTTGTCACATTGCCATAAAAACTGCATATGGAAATTAAGCATTCATTTAAATCATACAAGAGACTAAAGGTAAAAGCATTCAAAAACTATTTTAGCCAGATGTTAAATACTCTCACATTTGCATGTGATATTACAAATATACATATACACAAGCGTAGAGCCAAGAAATAAGGAAAGTTTGTAAATATTTAGACACAGAGCATATACACTGTGGTCAAGTACATAGTCCTTCTAATCTCCTTCTTCTAATGATTTATTTTATATTCTCTCAATAGACACAATTTTTCAACTGTGCTATTTTTCTTTTGAAATAGTAGATTGTTTACGCTAGTGCTTCAAAGATATTTATGTAATTAGGGTTCTATTTCTACGTTGGCTTTTAAATCCCAGTTCTTGCTTTGGAATGTCATGTGCCCACAAATAAGCATAACAGCGCCACACTGGGAGTAGCCTTCCACGTGGGCAGGAAGGGTGGTTAAGCACACAGACAAACTGACTGGTTGGGAATTGTGGCTTCTTCACCCCTCCAGCTAAGTGACCTCACCTATCAGCCTCAGTTTACCCATCTTGAAATAAAGAAGATAACGTCACTCACTTCATAGATTATTGCAGTGATAAATAAGCTAATATTTTTAAAGAAGTATATTAAATGCTATATAAATGACTCAAAAATAAAATGAACATTATCAACTGTAATTGTGTATATTTTAGCATGTGAATTATGATATGCATTTAATAGGATGGCTCCAAAATATAAATCTGTGTGGTTCATTTATTTTCTGTGTCCATGTAATTGCAAATTGATGTAACAATAACAATAATATAAAAGACAATATCATCAACAAAATATATTGAGTGTTTACTATATTTGAAGCAGGGTCTCATATAATTTCCCACATGCCTCTACTTTATCAGAAATATAGATACTGCTTTATTCCTAAGTCACAGAAGAAGAAATTGAAATTTAGGAGAAATTACATAATTCGCTCAGGTTTCAAAATTCCTGGCAAATTATGACTTAAAACAAAGACCAGCATCCAGAACACATGAGCATTTCTGCCTGCTTCAGTATCAGTTTATTCAACTTTAATCTTCCTTAGGCTGTATATATTTTTGTGCTGTCTTAAACACTTCTTGTGTATGATTATGGCTTATATTGGTTAAATCGCTTCACTAAAAAATCAAATGGTTAGAGCCAGGCCCCTAGGGATGACTTCTAGGATTTGATTACACCTGATACCATCTCAGGCTAGGGTATAAGAATACAAGACTCAGAAAGAAAAAGAGAAAGAATACAAGACTTAGGATCGAAATATCAGGATCCTGGCCCTGATTTTACTGCTTAACTTCCTGTGTGAGAAATGCAATGAAGTGAGCTTACCAAGGTTTATTGCAACACGGTTAGCTGGGTTCTAGCAACTAGATAGTACTTACTCAACCAGCATCAGTGAAAAAAAAAATATTTCTTTTCTTAAAGAAGAATATTTCCTGGAACCTAAAAATATAAAACTAAAATTATTATTTGATTTCCCCATATACCACAGTTACTTTGAAAGTTAATTTTTAACACAAGCCTAAACCTAATACCTTTTACAATGCAGTGACATTCATAGCACTTGACTTCTCATAATTTAAGAGGGCACCAGTTAACATTCAAAACCTACTATGAAAAGAATATTGTTTCCTAGTCTCTTTTTCAAGGAGAAAGAAAATCTAACATCTCTTACTTAACATTACAAGGACTGTGATGGCACACAAGCAGGTTAAATTGACCAAAGGTGTAACTGTGTGTGTGTGCCTGAGATAGACACAAAGTGTGAGTGTGTGTATGAATGTGTACATGCTGCTTTCTCCCCATTCCAAGCAGTTTTTCCTGTCAACTTGCTCAAAGACTTCTTTAATACTGGAAAAAAAAGAGAAAGAAAGAAAGAAAGAAAGAAAGAAAGAAAGAAAGAAAGAAAGAAAGAAAGAAAGAAAGAAAGAAAGAAAGAAAGAAACCAAGTGCTATTGGAGAGATAGAATCGAAGTTGGCAAATGCACCTGGACATGTGTGTTCTGCCTGTTGGGAGTCACGGTCCCATCAGTTGAACATTCCATTCAAAATCCAACTGGAAGTCACAGGAGATAAGACGACAGAGAGGACAGCGGGCAGAGAAGAAATTCCAGAGCTCTTCTGCCTTGTTAGCCCATGTCGGAGTGGCGCAAGCTGCCAGGGCCTGGAACGACATGAACTCATGGACCCTCACGCCACTGTGTTGCCTGTCCAGGAATGTACATGGGTGCTCATCTGTCCATAAATAACCACTGCTGGTTATGTCATTGGTTTCAAAACACCTTTAACAAATCCTGATTTTTTTATATTAAAGAAGCATGTGACAAAAGAGTTCACTGAGAATTCTGCTAGACTACAGAACAGCTCAGGAAAGATAAAGTCAGCCAATGAAACCGTGAAGTCCAATGAATTCTCTGAATATGTGTACTAAGAACAGCCGTCCTGGGGCCCTTGTTCTGGTACAGTAGGTTAATAACAATAATAACAATACACACTTCCAGGTGACTTCAGTGGGTGGCAGGAAAACTGGGCTGGAAGATCATATTTGATCTGATATATAAAATCTTTCATAGGAGGCAAAGAATTTGTCATTGTTCCACAGCAAATGGGATTACTGTTACTAAAAAGTAACTTCTTTTTTTTTAACATTTTCTTTTATTTTTTATTTTTATTTATTTTTTATTTAGTAAATATAAATTTCCAAAGTATAGTTAATGGATTACAATGGCTCTCCCCCCCCATAATTTCCCTCCCACTCACACCCCTTCCATCTCCAGCTCCCTCTCCCATTCCATTCACATCAAGATTCATTTTCAATTATCTTTATATACAGAAGATCAACTCAGTATATATTAAGTAAAGATTTCATCAGTTTGCACCCACACAGAAACACAAAGTGTAAAATACTGTTTCAGTACTAGTTATAGCATTACTTCACATTGGACAACGCATTAAGGACAGATCCCACATGAGAAGTAAGTACACAGTGACTCCTGTTGTTGACTTAACAATTTGACACTCCTGTTTATGGCGTCAGTAATCTCCCTAGGCTCTAGTCATGAGTTGCCAAGGTTATGGAAGCCTTTTGAGTTCATTGACTTCGATCTTATTCCGACAGGGTCATAGTCAAAGTGGAAGTTCTCTCCTCCCTTCAGAGAAAGGTACCTCCTTCTTTGATGGCCCCATTCTTTCCACTGGGATCTCACTTGCAGAGATCTTTCATGTAGGTCTTCTTTTTTTTTTTCCAGGGTGTCTTGGCTTTCCATGCCTAAAATACTCTCATGGGCTCTTCAGCCATATCCGAATGCCTTAAGGGCTGATTCTGAGGCCAGAGTGCTATTTAGGACATCCGCCATTCTATGAGTCTGCTGTGTATCCCGCTTCCCATGATGGATCGTTCTCTCCTTTTTTGATTTTATCAGTTAGTATTAGCAGACACTAGTCGTGTTTGTGTGATATCTTTGACTCTTAGACCTATCAGTGTGATCAATTGTGAACTGAAATTGATCACTTGGACTAGTGAGATGGCATGGGTTCATGCCACCTTGATGGGATTGTATTGGGATCCCCTGGCAGGATTCTAACTCCACCATTTGGGGCAAGTCCGATTGAGCATGTTTCAAATTGTACATCTCCTCCCTCTCTTATTCCCATTGTTATATTTAACAGGGATCACTTTTCAGTTAAAATTTAAACACCTAAGAATAATTGTGTGTTAATCACAGAGTTCAACCAATAGTACTAGAACAAAACAAAGAGAAAATACTAAAATGGATAAAGTATTACATTGTACATCAACAGTCAGGACAAGAAAAAAGTAACTTCTTTCAAGTACATAAAAAGTAAGTGCCAGTTATCCTTATAAAAAGACTTAACACCCACGACATGAGATTTGTTTCAGTCACCAAAACACCATACAAATACTTCTATGCTAGAAAATGCAAATTTTTACAAAGTTAAAAATATTCTTTAAACATTAGAAATGTTCTAATTTGTCTTGGCAAAGTCTTGAATCGGGAACCATGGTTTTAACTCACAAACTATGAGCTGAGATTGGCATTCCAAGGTATTATGCCACCAAGATTTTTAACATATATTCAGATCATCATCAAGTGCAAATTAGCACCCAGCTATTTTACCCATTTATAAATTGCTTTGTAGACTTAGAAAGTCTTTCAAAAACTGCAGTGGTTATTCAGATGATCACAGAGCTACATAATTTCCAAACCACTCTAAAAAACTACGACTCTCTAAGATGAATGTTTATCTTTTCTTCCAAAACAAGCATTATTACAGAACTCTACTACAAAATATGGGAAAGGGGGACTTATAAACCACTCCAGCACAGGTCAACCACTTTCAGAAAAATTCTGCACTGAAATTTATGCCAATACCAGTTTTCTGAAGATGATTTTTATACTAGACCATACAAGTTAGGTTAAAAATATAAATTTATTTTTAATACAAGAAATTCTAATTTTATTTTTCAAGAAATTCCCAATGCTTTGAGGGTAAAAAGATTTTACAGTGTCTCTAATCTTATCTTAACCATGGGCTGCTTGTGACTACTACAATTTAAGCCACATAGTGGTCTTATCCTACTATTTCATTTGTTCTATGAATACACATATATGTATGCCTTTTACATTAGAAAGGTACTCCACATTTTTTTTGCCAAAATGCCTATTGTTTTCAGGATTTATAACCAAATAAATGTGTAGTTAAACATGTAATAGGTTGTATCCTGGTAAATGTATTCTTTATCACAATCAATATTGGAGCTCTGAAATTGATTATATGAAAAAATGACCACTCCTCTCCTTGCAGCCTAAAGTATCTCATATCCCCTGTGAGCTGCCTCACAGGGAAGTCAATAGGAGCTCCTCATGGAATCAGAGAGAAGAAATTTGCCCTGTAAGTGTAATCCATTTATTGGTTTATGGACCAAAAAACCTCTCGGGAGTGTTACAAACTCATATGCTTTCCTTGAGTGATGGGTTTTGCACTTGGATTTCTTATTTAATTGAAAGATGTGTAAAAACTTATGTATAAATAGAGTTCCCTATTGGTTACACATTTCAAGAGTATCTCAAGAGTATAAATTATTCCATCAAGGGGTTGGAATAAATTATACTCAATAATTGGAATCAATTTTCCCTAGAGTAAGCACAAAAAAATTCCCATTAACATGGATAGAGGTTGCATATAAAGCATGAGATGAAAATATATCACCTACAAATTAGCTTTGTATTCCTGTATGGCCAGAGAAGAAGTGCAGTGAGATAAGCCTACTCATATTGAACTATCTCCTTTCTGGGTGAAGTCCCCACTGTATTTTGGATATGACACAATGTCAGTAGATCAATAGCAGAAAAGAGAATGCACATGCCTTAATGCATAATCACTGGTTTTTAGCTGTCTTCTATTAAATGGCAGCCCAATTGCCCAGTTTACACATATTTTCCACTAATTCTTATATAGACTGAAAAATTATTATCTTGAAAAATACATTCTATTCATTCAAAGAAAGCTGATTTTAGCATCTCCAGCAACATTGACCATGCTTTGGGAACTTAAAATAAGGCAGGCACTGTGCTAAGCATTTTACTGAAACCACCCTATTTTCAAAGTAATGCAGCAACACTTTGGACCCAGAATTCACAAGGTTTAAATGCCAGTGACATTATCTTCTAACTGAATAATCATGCACAACTTACTTAAGTTCTCTGTAACTCAGTTTCCACACTATAAATTGCTGATAATAACTGCATCAACTTCACAGAATTGTTATGAAGATTAAACATGTTCTTAATTTATATACAGCACATCAAACTTAAGTGCCTGGCATATAACAAGTGCTTGATTTTTTTTTTATTAGACAGGTAGAGTTATAGACAGTGAGAGAGAGACAGAGAAAAAGGTCTTCCCTCCGTTGGTTCACTCCCCCAATGGCCACTATAGCCAGTGCCGCACCAATCTGAAGTCAAGAGCCGGGTACTCCCTCCCAGTCCCCCATGCAGGCACAGGGATCCAAGCACCAGGGCCATCCTCCACTGACTTCCCAGGCCACAGCAGGGAGCCGGACTGGAAGAGGAGCAACCGGGACCAGCACCCAGCGCCCCAACCGGGACTAGAACCCGGGGTGCTAGCACCGCAGGCAGAGGACCAGCCAGATGAGCCACGGCGCCGGCCAAGTGCTTGATTTATAACACTGTTGTTATTGTTATTAATGAAGACAGATTCAGGGAATAGTTCTATATATCTCATGCAATCTGGAAGCATTAAAAATCGAAAATCACCACTTTTCCACTCGTGTAATAAAGGAATATTTTCAGCTGCCAGTTTTGAACAATCTATATCATCTATATCATCCAGATTGAATCATTTTATGAATATCAAACAGTCCTCCTTTTACTGAATAAAAGTACCTGTGGGCTAAGAGTCCCAAAAATGGTCTATTCTGCACAATAGCCACAGGAGCAAGCACAAGTCAACATGAGAGCCAAAAGCGAGCAATGTATAAAGACCTTTATGTATACCTATATGTATAAAGGTCTTTGTGAGCCTCCCAAAAAGAAAGCAGATGATTAGTTACCTAGATTGGGATTCTTGACCAAATAATTGTGGAATGTAAAAATCAGAAAATCAAAGATCAGCCTTTGGCCTCAGGTGCATTTGACATCACTCTACACAGAACTTGGCTCCTCTGCCAGCAGGAGGATTAGCCTTCCTCATCACATTGAAGTTATGCTTAGTCACATGACTTGCTCTGACCAATGAGATGGGAGGAGTGATAGTGTGTCAATTCTGGGTTGGAGCTTTAGAAGCTTACATGTGCTGGTTGCACCAACTTATCTTTTTCCTCCCACATGGTTCTGGCCAATGTTCCCATTAAGTATGTTGGAGAGAGAACAATGATACTGGGGCTGGAAGAGCCCTCAGGTGACCCATTATGGGCATGTAACATGAGCAAGGATGCACTTTTTAATGTAAACTTCTGACATTTGGGGGTTGTTTGTAACTTCAACATAATCCAACCACTCATGAACAGTATAGCCTCTAAAACAATGCCCTACAAGAAGGGAAGCCCTTATACTTCAGTGAGAACTCTCTATTGGGCAGCAGTGACCTGATCAACATTACCCACCCTGGACATAGCCGGGTCACTATGACATACAAGAAGAAGAATTTCAAAAGGTGGGCACAAACATCAACAGAGAACAACTGGGTCCCCATACTTACCTGGGGATTCACAGAAGGCAGCAATCCTGGGGCAGAGAGCATGAGCTTCTGATCAGAGGATGCTGTACACCCAGCATTGCTTTTCCTAGCTGGAAGGAAGCATCTGAGAAGCAGCTGTTCCCCAGGTCCCTCCACTGGAGGCAAAGGCTACTTGCATTCCTACTTCTGGTGTCATCCAAGCCTTTCTCTGAACACCATCCTCCTGGTCGCTGACTCTAGCCAAGTTAGAAAATCTGGAGAAGTGATACTATCTGTTGAAACATTGAAAACATATCAATACAACAATTAGGCAACAGATGAAATTGCTGCAAAGCACTATGGGAGGCCCATCTCCTTCTTCATAGACACTGATAACTACTGAGTGTGTCCTAGGCACCGGGTATTTTGCTGGGTACTCTCCATGATTCACTGCCTAAGTCATCAGAACAACAAAGGAGGATTCCACTATTCTTCCCATTTGAGACATGAAAAACTTGGGCCTAGGAGGTAGATGGAATTGCTTACCCGACATCCTGCAAAAAGAGTCCCGTGAAGACAATTGGAACTTTGGAATTTTGACTGCAGAAGTAGAGGTCATGCCCCTTTGCTGACACCTGGATTGGGAAACAAGAGCATTGGGAAAGATAAAATTTAGCTGCAATAACAACCACAAGGGAGAAGATGATGCATTGCCCAGTGTTTGGCAGAAGAAGATATAGGATTTGATTCACAGAATAATCCAAGGAGCTTTTGTGGTTTCAAACAACGACATATGGGGAAAGGCTCTGAGTGAGGTGTGAGGGATTGGTAAGAGCAGTATAGATGGCAAACAGGGTTCTGCCTAGAGGGAATTCTATAAAAAACAAGCAAACAAACCCTGGTAACTACCACCATTGACCAAAGACCACCAAAAAAATCGCTCCTGGTAAAAGGCATAGTAAGTCTTTCATCTCTGCTTCAAATACTGGCATTCCACTGCTGGCATCCTTCAAATAGTTCTTGATTCTAAAGCTGAGAAGAAGAGAGAAAAACTTCAAAGAGACCTTTTTGACATTTATTTCCTTGCTTTAAACACAGCTATAACATTATCAAGATTTCATTCTTAGAGACTAATCTCTCTCTGGCATCAGCAGCATTAGCTGGGTAGCCAAATACTCTCTTACATTATATTTTCGAGTTGCAGAGATGGCTACACCTTTCTGAAAACCTCTTTCTTGGAGATAGTTCCAACTTAACTCATTTGCCATTCAGATGAGGAAACCGAAGTCCAGAGAGGCAAGGAGACCACCTGAGGTCACACAGCTAAGCAACCTCTCTTAGAAAACTCTAGATTTCAGAAGACAGTGGTGACTGGTGCCACGGCATCCATGGGGTAGCTAATAGTGCTGGAGGGAAAAAAGAAAAAACAGAGCAATACAGGGACTGAAAGGTCTGGAAAGCAAATCATAAAATACACTAAAACACAAACTGTTATGACACAAGAATTCTGCACAATGAATGTAAGGAATTTCCAAGAATTTTAAAACTTCCATCCTGAACATTACAGGAAATTTCACTGCTTGCACTGCTTGGAGCACGTTGCTCCATATTAGAACAGAATAGTAGATCCACCCTAATTCTACTAAAAGTTGAGTGGCCTTCAAGTGATCTCAGTTTTATAAATTAACGTTACTCATTTGTTTGCTATACATACACTTCCGTTAATACCATATAAATTTCAAATCCTTACCATTCCATCTACTCAATTTGAAACACAGAATTTTAAAAGATGTTCAAGTGCAACTAAAACATTATTTAGAGTGAGTATTATCATGTATTGGTTAGCAGCATACTTTGGCCTTTGTATCAGAACAACTTTGCACCAAGACAAATATATATGTAGAAATACACTGAGTTGATGCACTAGATCCTGTCAGAACATTCGGGAATGATTGGTTCCACAAGCAACTTATAGAACTTCCTGTGTTGAAAAATTCTATTAGAATAATGCCAAAGACAAAATTTTAGATTCAGAAAAATTTCCTAAGATAATTCAGAAGTTTGTCTTTAAGAATGTGGTGTTTTTATCAATCTGCCATTCAGCGCACAAAGCAATGACAGGCGGGAAGAAATTGTCCTCTGCTTAAAGCAGATGACTATTTTCAACAAAACAAAATAATCATTCAAGGGGTTGGAGAAATGCAATGATTCGTTGAGTTTGGATGATTTACATGCAGTGGGAGGGTTGCTATACTAGCTTTCAGTTAATGACTGTTAACCAGCATCTAATTATTTTTTTTTTGCTGAGTTCTTTGCCCAAAATATCCTCAAGCAAACAAAAAAAAAAATGAAGACAAGAAAATTTTCGCCTTCTATTTCATGAATCTTATCTCTGATTTGGGGTTCTAGCAACAGAATATGAAGCACATAAAATAATCAAAAGTCAAACTAAAAGCTCACTATATAGAAGAAATTCTCTGAACCATAAACAGTATAAGCAGTTTATGAGTCTTGAAGCCCTACTATCCTAATCACTATGACACATTTAAATATAATAATTATTGAAATATTATAGCATAAAGTCTCTCCATGAAAAACATACTAGAATTATCCAACAGCCTAACAACCATAAGAAACGCCATATTTCTGCCCTGGCTACACAGAATGTGTGCTTTCTCCGAGCTATAACATGATGCAAAACATCTCAAAAACTTTTTTATTGCATTGCTAACCATAAAATCCATTTTAAAAAATTGAAGTTTAGAAAAAGAGATAAATCCTATGTTTTTCTTTGAATTTTGCAAATTTTATTGCATCAGTCAAAAAATGTGACTCGGGTAGTAAAATGTTGCTGTTGCTCAGTGTAATGGTATGTGTTTGAAATACAACCCATTTGCTCTTCATTCATTTTGCCTTAGCAGTTGGCAACATTACAAAATCGTTCCTATAAAATATTCTTTGTTGTACTGTTATCATATTCATATAATTTCTGTATTTTATCTTTTGTGATAAAATATTTTCCAACCATGTCTGCTTTTTATCACTTTACGACTTACTACCACATGCCCTCCTCCCTTGGCAAGGTTTATGAAGTGTCGTGGCTAAGAAACTGCTTGAACGGGCTTATCAACGGGCAATTGTCGCCTGAGACTTTGAGTGACCACAAGGCATTAGCTGAGGGTCTTTCCTGGACTGTCCTCCCTCTTTCTCCAGCATCAGGTTTGATGATCACCTTGAGAAAATGATGGATTAGACTTTTTTCAGAATTTACAAGATAGCAATGGTCTGAATATTTTGTGAGTGTTTTCCATCTGCCCCCATGTGCAGATTTTCCATAAATCACAAACACATAGGGCGTTGCTTGGTCCTCTTTGTGCCAGGGCATTGATGTGTAGGGAGGACGCTGTGGCAGCTGAGCAAGTTGAGCATTTAAATACCCCACTCATCCCTGGTTTTGGCTTCCTCGCATTCATCTAGCTGTTTATGGACACCTAAAAGCTCCAAAAGCTGTTTTCCTTGGCTGTGAATTGAACTCTGTAAAGGGTGTCTCAGTAAGAGTATTGTATTCCTGTCCTTTAAAATCCAGCCAGGTATTTTTCAGCTCTGGCAGCCTTTCTGCTGCTGTGTTGGTAGGGCTCGATTCCTTTGCAGTTACTGACAGCACACAGCTCCTACCACTCTGCTTGATAATGCCATCTCTGCACTTTGCAACAGGACTTTAAAGCACAGCGCCAATCCTCTCAAACAATACCTTATGCTTGTTTAGCTTTGAAGCATAACTAATTATGTCTCTTATTAATAAGGGAAATACCGAGACATGAGCCAGTTCATTCAGTCAGAAAAACAAAGGGGTCTGCTTTAGACCTTCATCAAAATGAATTACTCTGCTGAGCCAATGGAAAGCACCACCCTAGGCATCGTGTGGGACACAAAAAGAAAGTTAGAGGATCCCTGTCATTAAAGATCATTGTTAGGAAACGCCTAACACGTGCCTCTAGAATAATTGCAGAGTTACAAAGTCATTAATGAAAATAAGCAATGTACTATCAACTGAATTTATGACTGAAAAAGAAATTCCTTTCAGTTTAGAGAAAGCATGTATATCTTTTAAACTGAAGGAATATTTCAGAGAAAAACTTTGGTGAGCATTTAATTCCAGTGAAAGAAACGCCACATTTCAGAAGATACAAGTAGAAACTTCCGCTTATCTTCAAATGGATTTCTCAGACCAGAGTAGTTTTCCAATGTTAATATTCACAGTAATACATTTATGGTTGTCCATGTAAATAAAACATCTTAAAGGGGAGACCTAGAATATAAAGAGTCTTGCAAAGGAAGGCCCAAGGGTAGGAAAGGACAACAGGAATCATTCTAGTTAACAAGCCCCAACCTGGAACTCTCCTTCGCACAGATGAGCAAATGTGTGAAGACAGTGACAACGTGAGAAACATGGGTTCTCATACGGTAGTCACCCTTGAAGACATATAACTTGGCATTAACAACTGGGGTTTCACACTTTGGCAGTTCATACATAAATATAAATATCACTGTAACACAGCAAGTTGATTTTTGAGAGGGGAACAATCCACTGAAACACATTGCACCTGTGTGAAGCTGATTCTCTTCCAGCTGCTGCACCTGTACCGAACTAATCACAGCTGGAACAGGAAGAAGGCAAGGAGGTAAGTCATTGATCCAATCTCATCTGTCACTTCATTTCATCCTCCCAGCAATAGTGCGGGAAGGGGTGGTAATTTCCCCACTCTCCTCACAGGAGAGGGACATTCAGTGAGCTTCAGAAGCTCACATAAAAACATTTAGCTGTTAGCACCTGTAGTGTAGAAATTTCAAGTCCGTTCTACTAAAGGTCTTCATAAAGGTCATGGAAAATGTATATTATGAACAAATGGATTTCAAAATATTTTGAACCAAAACCAACTTATCTTTTAAAAAGATGTATTTATGTGAGATACACAGAAATAGAAAAATCTCTTCTCCACAGTTCACTCCCCAGATGCTTCCCATACTCAGAGCCAGGCTGAAGCCTAGAGCTGGGAACACAATCCAGATCTCCCACATGGATGATAGAGACTGATCTGCTTGAACCATCACTTGCTGACTCCCAGAGTATGAGTTAGGAAGAAGCTTGAGTCTCAATTCCAGAGTCAGGAATCAAATCCAGGCACTCCTATGTCAGATGCAGTTATCCCAACCAGCATGTTAACCACAAGGTCAAACACTCGCTGCTGTGCTTCTTTGTTAATTCTATCATTCCACGGACTTTTTGAAGTACTGACATTATCAACTGACCCATTACTTCACAACAATATGTTTTAGTTGCCATAAGAACAAGTATTAAAAATAGAAATATAGGATCTCATCATGGAAAAGAGAAATTCTTAACTGTACCTCCCAACCATTACATATCTAAGAGTAACTATGACATTGAACAGATGCCAGTCTTCTGGTGCCCAACCCACTTCATGTAATTTAGGACAAACATAAATTAAAAACAGATGTAAATATATGTTTAAAAAACATGTGAGTTTCTCTAAAAGTGGCAAAATGCAAAGAACCTCCCCGTAGATAACACTCAATGTCCTGGTTGTCCTAAGTCCCAAATAAGTGATTATGTGAAGACAAGAGGCACAGACCTGAAGCAGAAGCACTTTATGCTATTTGCTCAGTTCTCAAATCACGATTGGAATGAGTAAACTTCCCTGTTACACTTTCCAAAATATAACAAGGTGGTACTGCACAATGAGGAAAAATGCATTAACCCAAAGAAGACCAGCAACAGGAGAGGACTGGGACAGGATGACTGAAGATAGAAAAACTACTTTTCAGGGCAAAAAAAAAAAAGGACCTTCATGGCAAGGATGACTTGATGTGGCACGGAGGTAGGAGTATGGAGGGAAGGAAAAGAAGAATCCCAAGCTGAAATAATTCTGGACAAGACATAAAGTGTCTTCAGTCTACCCAACTAAGAGTTAAGGTCATGAGCTACAAGTTGAGGGGGGAGGGGCATCCTTGGAGAGCAGGACCCACATCTTCATTCTCCTATCTCATATCCAAACTGAGTGCTGGGCATCTGGTTGGTGTCCATTCTTTCTTTTTCATTCAGTAAATATTTATTAAGACTTTCTATATGCCAGGCACTATTCTGAGAGCTGAAATAAAGCATTCAAAAGAGCTAACAAGTTGTCTTCCTTTCTAGAGTTTACATTCTAATAATGTTCAGACTATGGAAAATATAAGCAGATAGTATGGAATGATAAGTTCTAATAAGACAATAAAGTAAATATTTGATGAGCTAAACTGAATTTAAAGAGGAAAGGTAGGAGGTGTGCAATTATCTGGAGGAAACAGAAAAAAGTTTAAAATATAAAGCAATTAGATGTTTTAAGACATAAACAAAAAGTGAACTAATTGTTCAACTTCCCTGAGCTGTGGTTTCATTTTACGTTGAATGAAGATAAATCAGCTTCACAAGATCATTGAAGAATAAAGGGATAATACATCATTTTTCAAAAAACACAAATATTAACAATTGTTAAGATTCTGATATTTGGTATCCATCTTCCATTCTTAAAACACTAATCCATCACCCTCAAGATCTGCAGAACTGCCACAGCATACATGTATGTGCACATATGCTTACACATAGTGCATTTATGCACACAGACACATCTTTTTTCAGAACTATAATCCCTTATTTCACACACAAATTAATACATCATTCATTATTGATCCATTTGATGAACCAAAAAAGACAGAGACAGAGACATGGGCATTAGGATGGCAATTAAGATGCAGTTAGAATGCCTGCGTCCTACATCAGAGTACCTGAATTTGATTCCCAGCTCCAACTCCTTACTCCAGCTTCCTAGTCTACTAAGGCAGACCCTGGTAAACAGCAACATGGCTCAAGTAATTGGGTCCCTGTCACCAACATGAGAGACCTGGATTGGGTCCCAAGCCATGGACTCTGTCCCCAACCCTAACCCCAACCACTGTGGGCAATTAGGGAGTGAACCAGCAAATAGAAACTCTCTCTCTCTCTCTCTCTCTCTCTGTGCGCGCTTGTGTGTCTTAAAAAAAAAAACTGTAAAAAAATTCTGAAAATGAATATATAACTAGCTGTCAAAGCTTTGCTGATTAAAAAGTTATTCCAAAGTGATTTTCTTACTAAAGTCAATCCACCTCACTGAAGCATCATGATTATTTGGAAAATGAAATTCAATGTTTCAAACAAGGCCTTTTGTGAGCTTGGAACTTGGTGAAAATTTTCAACTATCTGTAAACTCTAGTTAAATCCATTTTCTTGTGTGACTCAGTAGAACAAAGAGATGAAGCACCTATCAATGTCAATTATTCTTATGTTTCATTATTTGTTAAAAGTTTATACATTTCCTAAAAATGAATGACCTATATTGGCAATCAAAAATTTTATTTTAACCAAAGTTTTAACGAGAGTAAGGACAGTCTCTTCAACAAATGGTGCTGGGAAAATTGGATCTCTCTATGCAGAAGTATTAAACAAGATCTTTACCTTATACCTTATACAAAAATCAACTCAAAATGGATCCAGAACCTAAATCTATGACCAGTGCCTTCAAATTACTAAAGGAAAACTTTGGGAAAACTCTGCAAAACATTGGCATAGGCAAATACTTCTTGGAAAAGATCCCAGAAGCACAGGCAAACAAAGCTAAAATTGACAAATGGAATTACATCAAGCTTGGAAGCTTTTGTACTACTACAAAAGAAACACTCAGCAAAGAGGCAACTGATAGAATGGGAGAAAATATTTGCAAACTATGCAACTGATAAAGGATTAATATCCATAATCTATACAGAGCTCCAGAAACTCAACAACAAAATGAACAGTCCCATTAAGAAATGGGCAATGGTCCTGAACAGGCAGTTTTCAAGAGAAGAAATTCAAATGGCCAACACACACATGAAAAAATGCTCAGGATCACTAGACATCAGAGAAATGCAAACCAAAGCCATAGTGAGGTTTCAGCTCACCCCAGTTGAATGGCTCCCAGACAGAAGTCAACAAACAAAAAATGCTGGTGAGGATGTGGAGAAAAAGGTACCCTAATCCACTATTGGTGGGAATATAAACTGGTACAGCCATTGTGAAAGATAGTATGGAGATACCTCAGAAATCTGAATATATACCTACCATATGATCCAGCCATCCCACTCCTGGGAATTTACCCAAACCAAAAGAAATGAGCATATTAAAAAGTTCTCTGTACTGCCATGTTCACTGCAACTCAATTCACCATAGCGAAGGTATAGAATCAACCCAGATGTCCACCAACTGTTGACTAGATAGATGATATATATATACACTATGGAGCACTATTGAGCCATTAAAAAAAAGGAGAAAAGAAAAGTTTAAAAAAAAATCCTGTCTTTCACAACAAAATGGATGCAACTAGAAGCTGCATACTAGAAGTTGTTATACTAAGTAAAATAAGCCAGTCCCAAAAAGACAGAAACCATATGTTCTCCCCAATCTATGTAACAATACAGAGAACAATTATAGATTATAATTATGTAACAATACAGAGAAATGAAATTGACATTATGAGATTTGATGATTGTTTACAGCCGTTGTCTCTACGGTTCAGAAACAGTGTTTTTTCCTTCTTGCTATTTTTTGAACCTTTATTTAGTGTAGATTCAACTTTGGGAGTATAAATTAGATCACTATAAAAATTAAGAGAGGGAATAAGAGAGAAAGGAGGAGAAAAGGTGGGAGCATGGGCGGAAGAGAGGGTAAAGTGTGAAGTATCACTATGTTCTTAGGTCTGTATATATGAAACACAGGAAATTGGTTAATCTTAAATTTAAAAAAAATATTTTTTTTAAATTTGGTTTCACAGACATTCAACAGTGTCCCGGTAGAAATGAAGGAAAGACTGAACTAAAATTTAGAATTTGCAAAACAATAGTTTGCTTTATGCTATTCCTTTAATGGATAAGTTACTGCATGGATATTCAAAATGCAGCAACCTCTGCCATCAATATGACTTCTATTTATAGTTAAAGTTTCTTGGAGGAGTGGAATACATTCTAGGTGTAATTTAGCCATGCAACAACGTGCTAGAAACGGACACTCTAAACCCAAGGCCCTTAATCTTACTTAAAGTGTTTTTATTATGAGAAGTGATTAAGTACAGAACACTCATTGCAGTCACAACATAGTTATTATTTGAATCCAAGTCTCTAAAACTGAAATTTATATGCTAAAGAATGGCCCCACTGCCATTATCCACGTTTGCAAGGCCATACATATTCACCATAGTACACACTTAGCTAGTCAGCAAATTATTACCCTAGTCTTTATTTGCCATGTCCAGTTAAAATTTGAAAAGGAAATTTGACCTGCATTTAATGACCAAATCTGTTAACAGCTCTGTCATGTTACCTGTGTCCCAGGTCAACCCGAAAGGAATTCACCTACACCAGCCATCACAGGCTTAGCTTGATTCACATGAAAAGGCATGCAAGGTGCTTGTTAACTGAAGTTGTTTAAATAACTGTATTTGTGTAGCTTTTTAAAATTCTTTATCGTATTCCACAAAAGATGTAAGGAGGAGTTAATAAAAATCGTATTGATCAAATAATTCAACTTCTGTTAAAAGTCCTCATTCCCTGCTGTCAACATGGGAGATTTATGCATGCCAACAGTATTTGCCAGGAAAAACTACAATGAGATATCATTATTAGATCCTGTTTTTCCTTGTTTCTTTATGAGATTTATCCATTGACTCTCATAAAAGCTTAAGTAACTAATTTGATATTTAATTATCTTTAAAGAGCTTCCTTATATATATACACATTTGTCAGCATTGTTTACATAGGAAAAAGCTAACAATAGGATGATTACAGCCACCACCATCACTACTCCACCCCACTCCAAGATCTTGACAAATTCGCTTTCTGGGAAGACTGTGCCTAACACATATACTATGGATCTGAGAAGAGATGTTCAAAAAGACTTGTTTGTGGCCTAGTTGAATGTTTGTATCTAAGTTGGGGGAGGGCAGGGAGACAGGCAAATAAAAGGTAGGTCAGTCACTGAAGTTTAGAATAAAAAGAAGCTCAGTGGTAGATTTATGCCTATTGTAGGATTAAAAACCAAACCCCTGTACTTAATGTGACCATAGGAAGAGAAGGTTATGAGTAGGAATTCAGCAATAACTAACTTTATCTTTCCTCAGTATAAAATGACATGCTGCCCACTGCTCTTACATATTAGTCTGTGAGCTTCATTAGCTTGAATCAGAATTGCTGAACGATATCTGCTCTGAACCAAGGAAGCTCTGAGCCATTCAGGGAGGGAACTGCCCAAGGTTTCTCTTGTTGGTTGTTAGAAAACAGTTATTCTTTCTTGGTGAACATCTAACTTTGTTCTTTAATTTTTTATTCAAACTTCTATAATACCTGCCTTACTTTTATGAGGAATCAAAAGCTTCCAGGAGGGGAAAAAAACAGAGAGGGAGGTTGGGAGTTTGGCTCTGTGGTTAAGTGGTTAATACAGTGCCTGGGAGGTCCACATCCCATATGTGAGTGCCTGGATTTCAGTTCCAGCTCTTCTTCCAATTCCAGCTTCCTACTTATGCATCCTCTGGGAGGGAATAGATTATGGATCAAGTACTTGGGTCCTCATCACTCACCTGGGAAAGCTGGATGGATTTCCCAACTCATGGTTTAGGTTTGGCCCTACCCTGGTTGCTCCAGGAATTTGAGCAATGAACTAGCAGATGGTAAATCAATCTCTCTCTCTCACTCTTTCTCTCGCGCTCTCTCTCCCTCTCTCTCTTGCTCTGTCTCTGTCCTTCAAATAAATAAAAATAAATAATTTTTTCTGTCTCTCTGCCTTTCAATTAAATAAATGTTTTATAAAAATGCTTTATTAAA
Source organism: Oryctolagus cuniculus (assembly GCF_051225735.1). Taxonomy (NCBI): domain Eukaryota; kingdom Metazoa; phylum Chordata; class Mammalia; order Lagomorpha; family Leporidae; genus Oryctolagus; species Oryctolagus cuniculus. Next base: position 83,633,611 of record NC_142874.1, read on the forward strand.
AGCACACACACAATTCATTTTACTTTCTATTTACTAATTCCAGATTATTTTCTACAAAATTGGCTGCTTCACTGACCAAAGTTCCTGCGATTTTAGGAAAGTGCCTTGGCAGGGAGACTTGCTAAAATAACATCTAGAATCTAGGGCCAGGGTTGTGGTACAGCAGGCTAAGCCATCGCTTGTGATATCTGTATCCCATATCAGAGTACAGACTGAAGTCCCAGCTGCTCCACTTGCAATCCAGTTTCCTGCTAATGTGCTGGGAAAGCAGCAGATGATGGCCCAGGAATTGGTCCCTTACCACCCATATGGGAGACCTGGACAGAGCTCCTGGCTCCTGGCTAAGACTTGTGCCATCCTGGGCAGCTGCAGCCATATAGGGAATGAACCAATGCATGGAAGATTGCGCTCTCTCTCTCTCTCTCTCTTTCCTTCTCAATCTGTTGTTCTGCCTTTCAAATAAATAAATAAATCTTTCAAAAAAAAAAAAAAAGAAAGAAAGAAAAGCACAATCTAGCCACTCAGAATCCTACAGCATGGCCCTGTGACCACATACCAGGAAAGAAATGGATTTCACTGTTTTCTGTTTATTCGGGCTTTTTATAGCTCATTTATTTAGGTTCACTTATTTGTAAGAGAAGCAGAGACAGAGAGGAATCTTCCATCCGGTGGTTCACTCTCCAAATCTGTAGCTGGACCAGACGAAAGAGAGGAGCCCTACACCCCATCAGGGTCTCTCACATGAGTGGAAGAAACCCAAGTATTTAAGCTATCCTCTGCTTAAATAAGGTGTGTACTAGTGGAAAGCAGGACTAAAAGCAGAAGTGGGACATGAACCCAGGCACCCGGATATGAGATGCAAGAAATGGTGTTTTGTATTTCTCTCAAGTCAATTCATGTGCTCTCATAAAAGGTCGCTTCCCTCCCGCTGTGTGCAGTTATAAAGACGATGACAGCTGCAACAATGATGTTAATAGCAAACTATTGCAGGAAATATTATTCCTGTTTATTTTGAATTTTCCTCCTTCAGAAATTCCTCTCTTTTTAAGTTTTGAAAATATTAACCACAGCTACCTGAGCATGAGAATAATATTTACTCATACCTTTTCTCCCAGACTGAAAGAACTTTACCTCTTCGGTTGCTGCATCAGCAGCTTCCTCTAAGCTATGCGTGGGTGTTTGCCAGCTGTCTTATCCTGAGCTTACATCCAGCAGTGACAGCAGCAAATAGCAGTGCACATACAGACAAATCTTGTCTGGAACAATGTGTTGCTTCCAATACCGAAAAACGTGAGAGTAAGAAAGTGTGCAAGCACACGCGCGTTTTCACTCAACATTTATGCAGCCATCAGTGAAGAAGTAGACTTGCTTCGGAGAGAACCAGAGAGGAGTAACTTCTGACAGTTAACTGCTAGATTGAAAAGGAGATCTTTCAGGCAAAATCAGGAAACACTTTGTAGTAAAATGTTCTGAGAGTCCAGTGGATTCGGTTCCAAGGCACTGAGCGCTAGTGTCCGTCCAGCAGGTCTGAAGGACCTCTTTATACAAATACTGAAATCATAGAGCTTGCTCAGTTCAAACATCCTTTACTTCTTTTTGTTGATGGTCAGCTCATTCCAGGGTTAAAAACTCAAGGTTGATTGATGCCTTCACATATTTTTTTACAGTAACTACTATATCTTATTGAATAAGTTTGATTTGAAAACTATGATTCTTCTTAAATTATGAACTGCTTGCAACTTAAATAGTAGAGATGACTTCAATTACACAGAACAATTATTCTTCTGGTTGAATTTGTATTAAGTAGCCTTGTGGATAAGGACCATGTTCCCTTTGATCCAACTGGTCAATTATTTGTCAGATGATTTTGCTATGGCTTTATATCAGTTAATGTTATTATCTAAGGATAAAAGAATTAAAACAAAACACTATCCTTGTCTTAAGAAGCTCAAGGAACTTGATAAGGAAGATAGATAACTATACCAAAGGTGACAGATACAAGAATAAAAGTCTGCGTAAAGTTCTGCAAAAGCCCAGAAGATGGAGCAATGTCTTCATATCAGCTTAGCTTGGTGCCAGCTTGCATATAATATTGATTAACAGGAGTTTTGAGCCAATTATTGTGATTACTTTCCTTATCTTCACTTTTTTTTTGAGATCCTGCCTCTTCTTCTTCCTTCTCAACTTCTACCTCTTTTTCATAGATCCTCACTTCACTATAGAATCTCATCTTGCCCAATACAATATAATCAGATTATGAAGACAGTTTTTACACATTTTAAATTTTTTTTCTTCTTTCGCTTTTAAGCAATTAGTCATCAGACTTTTTTAATTCAAAAGTATTTCACATCTAATACTTTTAAAGATTTACTTAGTTATTTGAAAGGCAGTTACAGAAAAGGAAAGGCAAAGAGAGAGAGGGAGAGAGAGAGACATCATCCATCTGCTGGTTCATTCCCCAGATGGTTTCAACATTCAGGATTGGGACAGGTGGAAGCCAGGAACTTCATCTGGGTATCCCACGTGGATACAGAAGCCCAAGTACTTGAGCCACCTTCCATTGATTTCCCAAGCACATTAGCAGAGAGCTGGATTGGAAGTGGAGCAGACAGACAAAAACCAGCACCCTTATAGGATGCTGGTGTCACAGGCAGCAGCTTAACTTGCTGTACCACAGCACAGGCCCCTTCAATCTCATTTTTAAATAAAGATATATAAGTTCTCTACTCCTGGGAATTGAAGTTGTATTTTAAACAAGCTGGCGCCTCAAACCCAAGAATCAACCACCCTCTGACAAGAGACACAAGCTTTAAAGTGAAACTATTCGAGGTTTTTAAAATGTTTTAGTTGGGGGCTGGCACTGTGGCATAGCAGATAAAGCATCCCATATGAGCACCAGTTCGAGACCAGCTTCTCCACTTCCAATCCAGCTCTCTGCTATGGTCTGGGAAAGCAGAAGATGGCCCAAGTGCTTGGGTCCCTGCACCCACATGTGAGACCCAGAGCAGACTCCTGGCTCCTGGCTTCAAATCAGCCCAGCTCCAGCCATTCCAACCATTTGGGGAGTGAACTAGAAGATGAAAGACCTCTCTCTTTCTCTGCCTCTGTCTTTCCAAGAGATGGATAAATCTTTTTAAAAAGGGTTTTGTGAGGCACATACACATATACATTTTTATTGACTTACTTACTTTGATTAGGTCTTTTATTCTATTCTGCTTACCTTTGATGAATTAGGGGTAAGGATGTAACTCACAACCATGGGATAGGAGCCAATTGGCTCTCAACCACATAACCAACATGTTCTAACCAACAAAGCTGACCAAATTCAAGAGCAATCAGAACAGACTTTATCGTAATAAGCATTTCCAGTTTTCAGACCAAACAAAGTTCTTAGAATTTGGGGTTAATACTATGTTTACCAAATGCCTGCTCAGAGAAATCACCACTTGACATTCACTTGTCAAACCTTTCCCCTAAAGAATCAGACTAAGTAGATTATGGGTCAGACACAATATTTTTTTTTCTTTTAACAGAACCTAAGGGGTGAGCATTGTGGTGCAGCAGGTTGAGGCGCTGCTTGCAAAATCCCACATCCCATATCAGAGTACTGGTTAGAGTCTGGGCCGCTGTGATTGTGACCCACTCCTGTTAATTTGCATCTTGGGAGGTAGTAGATGATGGTTTAAGTGTTTGGGCCCCTCATGCCCACATGGGAGATCTGGATGGAGTTCCAGGCTCCTGGCTTTGGCCTGGTCCAAACTTGGCTGTTGCATGCGTCTGGGTAGTGAAGCAGCAGGAAAAAAGCCTCTCCCTAGCTCTCACTCTCAGTCTCGCTGTTATATTGCTTTTCAAGTAGATGAAAATAAATAAACATTTTGGAAAAACATAAAAATTTGAAACTATCCTAACAACCGGGAAAACATAAGACAGCCTTAACATATCACCAGAAGTCATTGTCATTCACTACATACTGAATTAACTTGTAGACTTCATAATAAAATTCACTAATGATGTAATCAAATCCATGCCTCTTCCTGTCAGCAGATAGTATACTAAAGGCAATCCAAAATAAATGATGTATACCTTTCTATATGCTTCCTTTCAAGAAAAATTGTTATTGAATAACATAAACAAGGAAGAGTTATTTACACCAGTGTATACAAATCTGAAGAAAGGAATGGAAACATTATACAAAAAATATGAAAAAAATAACAAATATGCATTAACTACTGTGGGGAGCAATCCGGACTAGACTGAGTTGCTTGAATTAAGACTTATTCTATGCATCTGCTCTCCCACAATATGGCGCTGGGAGAGAAGTAAACAGCTTCCGCACAGCTGCCTCCAGTTCAACCAATTAACTGTAGGACTTGCTCCTGATTGGAGAGCAGCGTACTCGGCGTGTGGGCAGCCGAGTTGGGATTGGCAGAGAAGGACTATAAAGGAGGAGAGAAACGGCATGCACGGGGGAACATCTATGGGGAACATCTAAGCGAACCCGTGCAGCCCCCGAAGAAAGCCGGCCGGCGGTGTGCCGCTCCCCTGCGGAAGTGGGGAATGCGGCCAGGGGGAACTGCCCTTCCACGGAGGTGGAAGGGATAGTAGCCAACCCGGGAAGAACCAGCAGCAAACCCGGGGAGGGCCGAGCAGACAGAAAGAACAGCGCAGGGTCCTGTGTTGCTCCTCCACGAAGACGGGGAGCGACATAATGGTGCCGTGACTCGGATAGGAAACCTAGGACGGATAGGAGACTTAGGAGGGAAGAAATGACTCGGATAGGAAACCTAGCTCGGTTAGGAAACCTAGGACGGATAGCAAACTTAGGAGGGAAGAAACGGGAAGAATTGGGAAAATATCGAAGAGAGAGACTAGCAAACAGCCTAGGGAAAAGCCGGCCGAAAAAGGTGCCGGAAGAAGCTATTGAAAGCCTAGGCATAGACTCAGATACGGACTACGGACTACGGGGGGAAGCTGGGAGAAATCTCTAAGGTCGAAAGCGAAAGTGAAAGCTAGAACAAACAGACTCGGACGCGGACTGTGGGGAGAGGCCAGGAGAAATGAGGGAGGAATATCGTTGGAGGAAAGCTTGGGGAAACATACCGGGTAGAGAAAAATGTTAGGGAAATTGAAGCCGCGGGGGGCAGGCCGAGGCGGAAACGAAAGCCACTTTGGGGTTCTCAAGTTAGCCCGGGAATAGGGGGCGAAAAGTTGAAACCAGAAGCTGAGACGTAAGCCAGATTGGGATCCGTCTGATTAGCCCGGGGAGCAAAGGACGGGAAGCCAAATCGTGGGGCGGAGACGTACGCTGGGTTGAATTCGCCAGGCTAGCCCGGGGAACTTAGATTGAATCCTAGTGGCGGAGACGCAAGCTACGCTGTGTTACTCGCGGAAGCCGCCGCGTGCAGAGAGAGCACGGGGCGTGAATAGATAGGGAACGCTGGCGTAGGCCGTGGTTCAGACGCGAAAGGGTTAAGCGTGGAGACCGCGGAGCGCGCGAAGCCGAGCCGAGCTGCGCAAAGCCGGGAAGCTGCGCAGATGAGAGAGGCGCGCGGGCTGAAGCGGCGAGGTGCCGGAAAGCTGCGGGGATAAGAGAAACAGAAGTTTAGAAGTAAAAGAGAAATAGGAATGTTGGCAGACAGAAGTAAAATGGGAGAAATAGAAATGCCCGGAGATAGAGAAATAGAGAAAAATAAGGCCTCCCCTCAACATGCCAATTAGGAGGCTTGGATTCGGTCTGCCTGATTTAAGGCGGTAAGCGCTAGCAAAGCTCGACCAGAGTATGAGCTGCAGGTCACCGAAGATAGGCACGAACCAACACTAATAAGTCTCCCCCACAATAAGGCAATGAGAAGGCTTGGATTCGGTTTGCCTGATAGGTTTTGTAAACACCTGCAGGCAGTTCTAGCAGAGCAGAGCATGCGCTGCAGGGCACCGAACACAGGCACGCATCAGCGCCTAAAAACCTCCTCACAATGGCGAAGAGAGGACCCGGATTCGGTTTTCCTGATTGATAGGACTTGTAAGAGCCTGTGGCAACTCTAGCAAGTACAGCAGAGTGTGTGCTGCGGGACACCGAAGACAGGCGCGTATCAACGCCAAAAAATAAAAAGAAAGGGGGATCTGTGGGGAGCAATCCGGACTAGACTGAGTTGCTTGAATTAAGACTTATTCTATGCATCTGCTCTCCCACAATATGGCGCTGGGAGAGAAGTAAACAGCTTCCGCACAGCTGCCTCCAGTTCAACCAATTAACTGTAGGACTTGCTCCTGATTGGAGAGCAGCGTACTCGGCGTGTGGGCAGCCGAGTTGGGATTGGCAGAGAAGGACTATAAAGGAGGAGAGAAACGGCATGCACGGGGGAACATCTATGGGGAACATCTAAGGGAACCCGTGCAGCCCCCGAAGAAAGCCGGCCGGCGGTGTGCCGCTCCCCTGCGGAAGTGGGGAATGCGGCCAGGGGGAACTGCCCTTCCACGGAGGTGGAAGGGATAGTAGCCAACCCGGGAAGAACCAGCAGCAAACCCGGGGAGGGCCGAGCAGACAGAAAGAACAGCGCAGGGTCCTGTGTTGCTCCTCCACGAAGAGGGGGAGCGACAAACTACAAACTTTAAGGACAACACTAATTAGATATACTGGAACAGTTGTATATATTCTCCTCTCTGACCAACACTCGTAATTTGCTGTCTGTAGCTACAGCAATTGAGAACATTACAGCAGAGCACATAAAAACATTTCAACTAATTTTTGCAGTATATTTCTCTGCTTCTTGTATGCCTCATTCTCAAATTTGGATTCCCCAAATTCTCTCAAAATTAAGACATTCCTAGGCCTCAATCTTTCTTTTGGAGACTTCACCCCACATTGTATCAAACCCTTTAAGGTGACACTTCTATCACATTAAATTTAATTTCCTTTTATAAATATTTTAAGATTGTCATAATTTGCCTTTTGAAATTATTTGAGTACAAAGAACTGATGTTACTCTCAGCTATCTATGGTTTCTCAGCAATTGTGTATTTTGATTATCCTCCCAAAACCTCCATAAATCACTTTTAAATGTAAGAACTCTTTGTAAATAATGACATTAAAAGCAAATCAATTAAAGATATTTTGTTGAGTGTTAATTTTGATTCTGTAATTTATTCTCCTATTTATGAGTGAAGAGAGGTGTTTTTTTTTTTTTAGGCTACACCCATGGAGGCACAGTATGCCACCCCAGTGCTCCGGGCCATCCCCCATCATAGTTTGCAATAAATCTACGTCCCCTAAGGGTCCCCCTTTCACACTGCTCCATACCCTTTCCAGAAATTCTTCACCTATATAATAAACAGAATAATCTTCCCCAGGGTGATCAGATTTGGTCATTTAAGGAGGGCAGGTTTACAAGATTTTTGAGTGCAATTCAGGTTCAGAAATGGTTAACAAATTCTCACACTTTTATTTGGAATCTGATGCTTTTTTCTGGAGTTTGCAAAATTATACTAGATGGCCAGGCCTTCCTGCTGTTTCAGTGTATCAAGATGCATCTGCTGCAGTGCTAAGGAAGTAAGGCTGGAAGGTGACTAGGGCTGCTCAGTATGATTGTAATCAGAGTTGTCTAAATTAACTTGCTAACTTACATCCTCAAATGATAGATACTCGTGAATCTGATCGACTCTGTGCTTTTATCCACATATGCATAATGGATGTGCTAAAACAAAATACATACTACTCCTGAAACACAGCTGAGGGCAACAATCCCTTGTCCATGTGAACCATGTCAGCTATCATCTTGGGGAGCTATGACTGAACTGGTTCTGAAATCCTAATTGTGTAAAGCATTTTACTTTCTTCCCTTTTAGTTTGACATTAACAGTTTGATCTAGAAATAGCATAACATGCCAGCAAACGTCTGCTTTCTCAATATTTGTATCAGTGTTGGCAACTTAAATGCTGACAATCTCACATACAATCCTGCTCTGCTGAGATCTGCAGACTTAACTGTGTTTAGGTAGTTGAGATAAGCTTTAAATAAGCATCTGAATTTCTGGGTGCTTATAGAAAATGAACAAAATTCCTCTCCTTTTGAGATTCACTTATGTCTGACTCTAATGCTTTCATGTAAGAATAATAGAAGATCTTGCTTTACATACCTAAGCTTACCATTAATATTAAACAATGAATTTCATGTTGTCTGCCACGTGGTACTTCATTCATTCCAGTGAGCAGGGATCTTTTGTGTTTATTTTATTCCCAGCCAGTAAAATATGTTGTTTGCTTTTTGCTAAAGCAACTGCCGTCTTTCTCTGGGGAATTGAGGCATTTCATGGAAAAGTGCAATGATGATTCCAGAAGACGTTATTATATAAAAACCATAAAATTGTACAGTGCTGGGATGCAGTAATGTAGCAGTAGAGGAGGGTGACAGTGACAGGCTTTGTCCTCCTGGTCTCGTTAATATCCAGTTACTGCTTCTATTTGTTTATATATTGAATTCCTGTTAACGTTGAGTAGACGCTGCTCCTGTCCTTTACCAAATTAAATTTCCAAGTTGAAAAGTTGAAGACTACTGAGGCCTTTATTTGCTATAACTGATTTGCTTGCAATTAGGGTAAGCTGTCACCTACCTGGTAAGCATATGTGATTCATGGGTCCAGAGGACAATTTTCCTAACAAAGATGATTTCAGATTGCTTGGCAAACCTTGGAAATGTATGGTACCTTTAGTAAAATTCAGAAAATGTAAGGCTTCTGATACAGTTAAACTTAGCAACAGCATGTAATGGTTTTTGTTGTTGTTAAATTTCAGAATCAGATTTTTTAACCCTAAATACAAGTTTACCCCTAAAAAAACAAACAAAAATAAAATAAAACATAAACCAAACATTGACCATGTTTGAAGCTTCTACTACCTTCCAACCTATGTGATGCATGCTTCTACCCACACTGCTTCATCTTGCTGTCACTTTAGCTCTTTGAAGAAAGCCATACATCTTTTCATGTTTTCATAGGTGAGGAACTCCAGGTAAGAAGTGGTTAGTTTACCTGCCCAAGATCACATAGGACTTGAACCTGACTTATATACCCTTAAATACTTTGCTTATGTACAAGTATGATCTTAACAGAATAGGATACATAAACTTGTTTATCAGGAGCAAACTTCTCAGCTTCTGCAGCTCCACCTGGTGTCAAAATTTGCAAAGTTTTCCCTTCTGCAGTAGAAATGAAGGAGGTCCCTTACCTGTACTTCTCAGTGTCCTCATCTGTAAACTGGGGACAAGCACACGCACTTCAGGGGCTTGCTGGCAGGACTGTATGAGATGATGTAAGTAGGACCCCTCGCCAGCTTTCATATACATGTTCAAAACTCGGCTGGCCCATGGCCTTTAAACTCTGCCTGCCCCTGCCAGACTAGGAAAAGCTCTGGTTGGCACTTCAAAATTTTTCTATGCCTTTTTTCTCAGCATCCACTTGAAGAGAAATGGGGAAAGAGGAGTTTTGTTCTGTGTCGAAGTGACAACACAGAAATGTATGAAGTTTGTTCATATCCTGTTATCAAATTGAAGACTTCTACCTTGATAATTCACTGATTAATTAATAGTTACTCTTCTGGTTAATAGCCTAACTCCAGATGACATAGTGCTGAGATCAGCAATCTACTTACAATTTGGTATTTTTATTTTTTTTTAAAGATTTAAAGATTTATTTTATTTATTTGAAAGACAGAGTTACAGAGAGAGGTGGAGACAGAAAGGTCTTCCATCTGATGGTTCACTCCCCAGACGCCCACAACAGCTAGAGCTGCACCGATCCGAAGGCAGGAGCCAGGAGCTTCTTCTGGGTCTCCCACGTGAGTGCAGGGGCCCAGGGACTTGGGCCATCTTCTACTGCTTTCCCAGGCTATAGCAGAGAGCTGGATCAGAAGAGGAGCAGCAGGGACTAGAACCAGTGCCCATATGGGATGCCAGCGCTTCAGACCAGGGTGTTAATCATTTGCACCACAGCACTGGCCCCAGTATAGGTATTTTTTAAATAGTTAAATTTGTCTCTTAAAGGATATATTCAAAACTAGCCAGTTTTAAAACAATTTGTCTCAAAACTATTTAAGATGTGCCTTCATCGCACAGTTCAAGAGCTTTTAAGTTTACACATAAAATTTAGTTAAATAAAATTTATTTTTAAAAAATCTGCTTCTTTAGTGTTTTATTTATGTTATTTGAGAGGGAGTGGAAAGACAGAAAGAAACTTCCCATCTGCTGGTTCTCTCCCCAAATGCTTGGAAACTAGACTTCAATTCAGAGCTTCCTCAAGGGTGACAGAGACCCAAGTACTTGAGCTATTAACATTGCCACTCAGGGTGTGCACCAGCAGGAAGCTGGACTCCAGAGCTGAGCCAGGACCCAAAGCCACACACTCCAATATGAAATGCAGTTATGCCAAGTGGCAGCGTAACTGCTGCATCAAATGTCTGACCCTAACATTAATGGATAAAGAATTTTTTAAATTAAATCTACTTCTGGCCGGCGCCGCGGCTCACTAGGCTAATCCTCCGCCTGCGGCGCTGGCACACCGGGTTCTAGTCCCGGTCGGGGTGCCGGATTCTGTCCCGCTTGCCCCTCTTCCAGGCCAGCTCTCTGCTGTGGCCTGGGAGTGCAGTGGAGGATGGCCCAAGTGCTTGGGCCCTGCACCCACATTGGAGACCAGGAGAAGCACCTGGCTCCTGGCTTCGGATCAGCGCAATGCGCCGGCCGCAGCACGCCAGCCGCGGCAGCCATTGGAGGGTGAACCAACGGCAAAAGGAAGACCTTTCTCTCTGTCTCTCTCTCTCTCACTGTCCATTCTGCCTGTTAAAAAAAATAAAAATTAAAAATTAAAAAAAGAAAGAAATTGAATCTACTTCTTAATCAACAAGACAAGCCAATGCTCCAAGTTATGCTGGAATTCCAGTTTAGGAGAACACCATAGCTGTGCTACTTCTAGCACCCTTAGGTAGTAACAGAACAGCCACATCAAGTAAGTCTCACCTAGCTCTTGGTGATTTAAAAAAAAATGCACATTTACATGCATTTGATCTGCACTAAGCACCCTAAAGATAGATTTGGTCTCCTCTTTTTAAAAAAAAAAAAAATATGTATTTCTTTGAAAGGCAGAACTACCAAGAGAGAGGGAGAGACAGAGAGGTCTTCTATCTGCTAATTCATTCCCCAAATGGCCACAATGGCCAGAAGTGGACCAAGCTGAAGCCAGGAGCCAGAAGTTTCATCAGGGTCTCCCAAGTGGGTACAAGGGCCCAAGCATTTGGGCCATCCTCCACTGCTTTCTCAGGAGCACTTGCAGGGACCTGGATCAGAAGTGCAGCAGCCAGGACTGAAACAGGCACCTATGTGGGATGGCAGCCTTGCTCACAGCAGCTCAGCTCATTACGACACAAGGCCAGCCCATCCTTTTACAGATTAGAAGCAGGCCTACTCAGTGTAGGTGGTTGGCTCCAGGCCACACACCCTGCAAATAATAGAAACAAAAATTAAAATCGTCTTCTTGTTCTAAATTCCCTCACTATTTCTAGCACAGATACTAAAAGTAAAGCAAAAAGTCATGAGATGCTCCAATGAAACATCAATGTTGTCATTGACATACATGAATAATAACAACTTGACACCATAAAAACTTAACAATGTGAAGGAAAATCAGTGAGATCTCCCTCTTTTCTGGAAGCATTCTTTCTCAAAATTTTATCTTGGGAAATGCTGAAGTTTCATTCCACATCTGAGGTTTCTAGACATTGTCAAACCAAATAATTCTTACTTTCAGCCAACTTTGACCATGTATTTCAAAAATTTCAGAGATGAGCATTTGGCAACATGGTTCTGACGCCACCTGGGATGCCCATTTGCCATATTTGAGTGCCCACATCCCACATCAAAATGCCTGGGTTTATATCCCACGTCGGCTTCCAGTTCCAGCTTCCTGCTAATGAGCACCCTGGGAAGCAGCAGGTGAGGGCTCAAGTGCTTGTATCCCTGTCACTCATGTGAGAGACCAGGACTTCAGCCTGGCTCAGCCTCCGCTGTTGCAGGCATTTGGGGAGTGAACTAGCATATAGAAGATTCTCTCTTTCAGATAAATAAATATTTTTGTGAAAAATAAGAAATCTCCTTAGCCAATTAGATAAAATCGTTCACACAGACATGGGTTCAGATTGCATTCGGGCCTCCTCTTTCCACCTAGAACCTCCCATCTTCCAGCAACAAGCCTCAGAACTCACTGGGCACCATGGAAATGAAAGAACCTGAAGGCTGAACTTCACCAGCTTTCCAGGTTATTGGGCTCCACATGAACTTTAAGATCCAGCAAGCTAAACTTTGTTAGAAACAGCTCTCTGCAATTTGTTGTCTATCTGCCGTGACTCATGCAGTAAATGCACTTTGTGCAATCCATGCCTTTTCTTGCCCAGCCATTCACTCTTTTGTGTCTATCCATCTATCTTTATCAACATTTAGCTCAAGTGTTACCTGATTTATACAGGCTGTGTGCCTCCTAATCTCAGGACTCTCAATTCCAAGTCCTGCTCTCCCCTAACATTTGCAGGGTTCAGGCAAAGAGCGCAGATGGAAGCCCACTTGTTATATACCCACATATTTAAAAGTTATAATTCAAGCTGACAAACAGAAAAAAATACGTTCTCTCTTCCTGCCCTGAGAAATAGTCCTCAGGACAATCAGAATTATCAAACTCCTTGAAGTCAGAACTTGCTGCAATGGGAGAGCTGTTCCTAACCCCAGGACTACATCAACTTCTCTTTTAAACCAATCTCACTGTTCTAAACTTCATTCCACAGCGCATAGCTTCACACATGCACATATGTGCATTCCAGCTCTACCGACATGCACCCTTTGCACCTGAAAACATTTCACACTGGACCATACTGAGGCATAGGTGTGTGCACACCAGAGACACAGTCCAAGGGAGGTACCCACAGAGAATCCCATCACCTCAATGAAGAGGCAAAATCCAATTGAGTACATTCCCTTGGCTCCTCGGATCTCCAACCTATGGGAAAAGGCACAACCAAATGCGAGAGCAGCAGGTTTCTTAATGCACACAGGCTGGGGAAGAGGCCCTCCTTATTTGGTCTAAGGGTGATGCTGTTCATAGGAGCAAAGCATCCCTCCCTACTACACTACAGGTCCTCAAGAGCAAAGAGTGCCTCTTACCCATTGTTTCCAGCAAATCATAAACCCCTGAAGAATGAACAGATGAATGAATAAAAGAAAGGAAGAAAAAATAAATGTACAAATTTGAGAATGGAAGCCTATACAATCTTGATTGTTTTGACACTTTTGTTTCAACTAACCCCTCACCAGGCTCCTTAACTGGAGTCTAGATTCTGCTCCTGGAAGAAGTAGCCTCTTTCATCAGGAAGCAAAGCTTCTCTAAGTGCAGTAGATGGGGATGCTAATTAAAAACATAGTGATTTAAAATACCTAAGTGCTGCTCAAAAGTGCCTTTCTACAAGGTCACCAGTGATTCTGATGTGCACTACCCAGGGGTTTAAAAATACAAATACATTTGAGATAACAAGAAGAATCATCTCCAAAATGAAGTGCAATTGTTTCTCAGTCCATGAATACAATTGTGGAGTCACACATATTCCCCTCGCTCAGTGGTGAGGGAGGGAGGAGGCTGGATGGGCAAAGCTAGATGGGAGGATTACAGGAAAAAAAGATAAAAGCAGGAGATAATAAAACTACACTACTTAAAAAAAAAAAAAACAAATGCACAGTATCTAACATTCTAGCCCAAAGTAACCGCTCAATATTTGGTAGATTAAAATTGGAGAAGAACTTTCAAAGGCTCTCATCTCCGTTCACAGTTGTCCCCGTTTCTCTTCAGCTGAGCAAAGACAAACAGAAAGCATCCAGTGAGGTGTTTTTGTCTCGCAGCTGCAATCTCTGCTATCACACTTCAAAAATCCAAGAAGAGTTTTTTAAAAACATTTTGTTATGAAAGAATTTTCTTCCCAGAGGATTCATTGATCAAAGTAGCACTATAAGGACCTTGCTACCAAACAGTTTGTAGATGGGAGGAGTTCTTGGCAAAGTCTCTGATGCCTCCTTTATTGTGTTTACAGAAATGCGGGCTGCAGCACCCCTGTGATGGAGCTGGGAAGAGACGGCACATGGAGACCGAGATCCTGGGCAAAAGTTACTTGGCTTGTCTTTGCTTTAATTTCCCCACCTCTAAAACGTAGTTGATAATAAAATGCCCAGTTCACAGGGCTGCTCTTTGAGGTTGAAATACAGTGAGTTACGCATGGCAGCTTCACAGTGATGCTGTTTGACAGATGTCTGATAAGTTCTGCACTTTGTATGTCTAAAACCCAATAGTCACAAGCATAGCATATCACACAGGGCAGAGATACATCAAAATCAACCACTGACAACTTGACTTTCAAGTCAACAATCAACAAGATTTTTTGGTCCTGCTATAAATGTTGCTTACACAATGTATACTTATTTAATTGTGATATATTAAGAAATATAATAAGAATTTTCAGAGTCCATAAAACCCCAAGTTTCTCACATAAGGTTGGGTACATTTATCAAGGCTCATATATCAGACTATTGAATTAATTGACAAAAATTATAATATCTAATTATGATTACCAAAAGCTATAAATAAGTGCTAGCCTGAACTGAACTTAATTTGGACCCTAATTTCTATTTTCTGTAAGTAGTTCACTGATTTTAGCATTGTTTACTGGGCTTCTATTAGATATAAGAACAAATATGTCTTTTTGGATTTAGATTTTGCAGGAAGACTATTGAGTATGTCCTGTAATTTGAATAGCAATCCAGTCATTGAAGTGTCCTCTGTACTTTTAAAAAACAATTATTTTTTTTAACTTTTATTTAATGAATATAAATTTCCAAAGTACAGAATATGGATTACAATGGCTTCCCCCCATAATGTCCCTCCAACCCGCAACCCTCCCCTTATCCACTCCCTCTCCCCTTCCATTCACATCAAGATTCATTTTCGATTCTCTTTATATACAGAAGATCAGTTTAGCATACATTAAGTAAAGATTTCAACAGTTTGCTCCCACGGCTTTCCTGCAATCCAGTCACTGAAGTGTCCTCTGTACTTTTAAAAAATAATTATTTTTTTTTAACTTTTATTTAATGAATATAAATTTCCAAAGTACAGAATATGGATTACAATGGCTTCCCCCCCATAACGGCTTTATCCACCACACCAACAGTGCTGACCACTCCTCTGTTCTTTTAAAATAACTCTCAAACCTGAAATTAAAATGTTAGATGTGGGTGAAAAACTCTGTACAACCATACTATCAAAAATTGATTAAAAAATTCATCATAACTGATCTGCCACATAAAAACAATTGTTTATGATGGCAGTGTAGCCATTAATGGTGATAGCTATCAGTGGTTTCAATGAATTCAGCCTCATAGCTGTTGGTTGACTATTTAATTTTCTATATCCTTATGAAAAAATTTTTCATATCACACAATGTTTCCTCATTTTCTTCACACTCTAAACATGGAAATGTCTTCAATTTCTGAGCAGTCACAAAATGTACCTAAAGCAGGAATTTGGTGAAGAGGATAATCAGTTAGACACCTAGGGGTGCAGGATGGCTTAGATTCACTTTTGATCTGAAGTAATAACTCTGAAAATGTCTTTAAGATGCTATATTAAAATATTAATCCTTTATATTATATAATAATATTTTGCATTTCATAATATTTTAATGATGAATGCGTCTAATTCAAATATCAAACAAAACCATGAATAAAGCAATGGACATTTCTCTACATGTTTACCTGAAGCCCTGACAATACTGGGTACCAACAAGTCAGTCTAAACTGGACCCATCGGCTCTACTTCCTGTCTCATGCTATTGGACTTTGTGCACTATTTCTTAGGTTCCTGGGTGGATAAATCTTTACGCCGCCAATCAGAAAAATACATTCTGTAGTCTTTCAACCATTTACTGGTCAGTTAATTCAACATTATTTCTCAGAAGAATTGCATCAAATTGTTGGAAACCATTAAATTAAATGGTGTTTAAGTACCTTCAAATTATTTAGACAATAACTCTACACAAATAGGAAGCATCATCAGTTTTTATCTTCTTAAAGTCACCTCCCATGAGCAAAATTAAGTAGAGAAATATTTTCTGATATAATCCCCTCAAAGATTAAAGAGTACACATGAAAATATCCCATACACCCCTCCATTTTCTGTGCTATAAATGTGTCAAGAGCAAATAGAAATAAGTCTTGGTGTCTGCAA